>NW_019744133.1:1186234-1386166 GCF_002891405.2 Cryptotermes secundus
TACATTAATCTATTATCCTACCCTCGGGGCTCACTGGGTACACTTGAAATTGCACATGCCATATCTCAACACACTGTATCACCAATACTATGGAACAACGTTATTATCACTCGGCATGGCTAATATACGTGAACCAGACTTACTTGACATAGAAGACTGTAGGCCCTTCCGGCGCTTGTTAAACCCATATTGAGCAGCGCCTCCGGCTGACAACTGAATATTCTGTTGAAAATCAGAATCCCAAGTCTCTCAAATTTTCCTAATTTATAGTGTTACTTTGCTGATTAGGCATTGACGACAGAGGGTAGTTAACTCCTCCTCCGTGCCCTCTATTCCCAAAGTTATATTCTCATTGGATATTCTATGTGGCTGGGGGTGGACCTCTTGCGTCTTATCGCTGTGTATTACTCATATGACCATCTCCAGTGGCCTAGTTAGCGGAGCGTCTTGCATACGGTATTACGCATGAATGCTGATTATCGCATTCTTAACCTAATTGCGTGTCCATGTGTTGTCATCTTTGCTCTTTCACTGCAAAACACCTTTCGCAAGTCTCCAGGCACCTAGGTAATGACTTAACTTTTCAATCCCAAATTTGCTCCTCAACATGAAGAAATTGTTCTAAGACAGACGGTCACAGATGAATGGACATGCAGATTAAGGCAGGAAGGGATGACTTACAGTGAATAACCATGGGCCTTTTGTACTGCTGACAGTGTACAAATACATAATCATATACTGTGCGACAGACAATAAAAATATTGTCACGTATTCCTGGTTAGCGTGACTAACAATAATGTGTTCTGGATTAGATGAATAGATTTATTGGACATTCATAAGCCGTAACAACAAATAAATACAACACTCTAAAAGTTATGTAACTATAACACACAAAATAAAGTCTTCAACGTCTGATTGCGAGTCGTTGCTTGGTAACGAATCTAATCTGGTTAACACTTCAACTACTGAACTGCCTTCTGAATTCTCTTACGAATGAATCTCTGACAGAATTCAAGAATGAACTCCATTTTATAACTGCGAGAGATCCTAACCGAGATCAGAGGATCAAAGGGTTCCATTGTTGTACTTCATGAATGCATCGCCTTGGAAACAATGTGTTAATTTCCAAGCAACGGTTTGGTTTTCTACGTGTTCACAACCTTCACTTTCCGTATCCCTGCAAACCGTGTTTCGCAATCAGTTGGTTTCCACGTAACAATCTCTCCGTGGCCATTCGTTCCCTAGAAACGGCCTACATGTCACAATATTTTACTTTTACTGTGATTGCATTTGTCTAGGTAAAGTAATGTGAAATGGGAATTAAGTTCAGGAATTCGATTCCCTGTAAAGGCACGAGAGTTTTTACTGTCAAGTCTTCAACGGTTCTAAGGCTCACACAGACTGATCCCGTGTATATGGGAAGTTCTTATCTTGGAAGGATACACAGGGGTAGAACCTAAGCCGGCCAATGACGTGTGACTACTGACCAAATTAAGAATTCATGTTCCCCTGAGATATCCTAGCGTGGTATCAGGCGCAGAGACCGTTTCTTCATTTCCTCATATGCGTACATGTAGAAGTGTTGTGATCGTAAATATCTTGAATTCTTTAAGAAGATATGCTACAGAACTGAAAGTTTGTCCATTATAGGTTGACAGTCGGTGAATATAAACATTTCACAGCGGACCACAGAAAAGAAAAAAATCCCGATATTTTTCGAAAACGATTCCAATCAATTTGATTATGCTTCGAGTAATTTTAAGAGACCATCTCCCTAAATAAAATGGCACAGGTGGAATCCCGAGGAAAACAACGGTTGACAATTTTGATTAAGGGAATCTGAGGTTCTCACAGCGGTAATTATGAGGAGTTCTATCATCTGGGATATAACACGGTGTAGTCCACTGAACGTCTACAGACATTTCGGAATAACATGACGCCCCATCATCAGGATCAAAGAATAAGCTAAGCTAGAAAACAGCATGAAGGAAGTGGAGCCCATATCGGATTCTTGCTTGGCTTATTCTCTGACTCTGAAGATGATGACATGATCATCAGAAATAGCGGTCGAATTTAAAATGAATACATTCTAGAAGATACGTATATGTCTACGATTAAGATTAATTTCCACCGACTCACAGTAATGACAACCCCAAATGAAACTGTTAATTTCAGAATATCCTGATAATACGAGTATTTACTTTGTGATAGTAAGTCCATCAAATAATGCGCAATCTGTCTGCGCCCACCTTTTAGTTTCACGCGGAACATACATGTAACTTTCGCAGACGTTCATATATTTAGAAGCCGATTAAATTACTCGCTACGGGATATCGTTTCGAAATCGCTTTCCGTAGTTGTAACAAGTTTTAGGGAACTGAGAGCAGAAAACCTTTGGTATCCTCCCCTCCTTCATAATTTATCACCGATGCGGCAGGCTGGCAGGCAGCAGGCAAGCTGCTCCACTTACCCGGTTCTAGCGAAGTTACTCCAATATATCATTGTCGCTTCGGAAAGGAGCATCTCCGACTTGGTGTAATTGCGGGGAAAGTGGGAGAGCCCCCCCACCAGGGGAGCCCCAAACACGTACGGCAGCTCCTCTCCATGGATACACCCTTGTCTCTGCAACACAATTTATAACAATTTTTATTAATTACAATTTATTAATAATAAATAAAAGTAAATGGGAAGACCAGGTAAACGTTGCACTGATAAACTTCTCGGGTGAATCCAGAAAAACCGAAGTGAACGGAGAAGTTCATGGAGGTAGGCCTAGGCTCACTGGGGCTTTAGTGCCAAGGAAAAAAAAAAAAGCAACGAGCTGCAGAGTACTTATAGAGTGCATGAACATTAGTCACAGAATAGGCTAGGAAAGAGCGAAGAAAAGTCTTGTGTCAGTGTATCGTGTCTATTCTGTGAGTACTGATAATATTCTAATGTGGATACCATACTATATAAAAGAGACGGTTTACGATTTACTATTTTATGTGTAATTCGTGGGAGATGGCCTTAGACATCGGCCTCAACACAGCATTAAATAATTGGACTGGAAACAAATTTGAGAGAAAGCGGGTGCTTTAACAGTATGTAAAAATTATAAAAGGAAACACTTCTCAAAGGGAGCTACAGTCACTGTCATTTAAAAATTTTCCGGCTATGAAACACTCACGTCTTGAATTCTTGCAGATGTCTTTACTACATACTTTCGGGCATCTGACAAGCTTCTGACACTGCTGTGAAGTGTATGCTTTCTGTGATGCGACGCCATTTAGTCCAGTAGACGTTCACTGACGTTTCGGAGAGATGTAGTAATAATGCGTACCGAACTAAACGTCCCTGAATTTCTATCGGATTGTATGGCGCTACAGCCCAGCAGATAGTAATTTTCACGTATTTTTCCCTTTCCACGTTCAGCACAAATTTCATCTTCGGAAAGCCCTTTATTTCAGGCTGATAGATATGTATGTTTGTCACGTAATTGCTTTTCTTCTTCTTGTACGGGCGCTAGACTCCATGATGATCCTTGGCCTCCTTTACGATTGCTCGTCATTTGTCCCGGTTCCGTAACTTCAGTCTCCTTTTAGGTGTTTCCGTTCGGCTGCGGTCGTTAAAAGCTTCTCAAGAATTAAGGATTTTTACGGCGTGGGGCGGAAAACCCTACGCCCAACCTGGAGGACCAAGGTATCCCTTTGTGTCTGGATCATCACCTTCGACCTGACCGGCATGGGCGGCTCTACCAGTAGCTACGCTACCGCCGGCATAGCACGAATGACAACGCAAGCCCCATGATTATTTCAAAGTAGGCATACCTTCAGGTGGCTGTATTTAAACTTCTTTTAAACCCCAGGAATAGAATTATATTTGTTTTTCGGTAGAAGGGTAGTAACTCGGGAGCCGGGATAGCATAGTAGGTATAGCGACTGGCTATGGGCTGGACGGCCGAGGGATCAGAGATCGAATCCCGGTAGGGTTAAAAATTTTCTCTTCTCCACGTCGACCAGACCGGCTCTGGAGTCCACCCAACCGCCTATCCAGTGAGTAAAGGGGGGTCTTTAATTCGGATAATCGGCGTTTTACTGTATTTGTAAGTACGTTTAGATACCAGAGGAGCATACAGTTTGCAGATATCGATTTTGAGACAAACAACAAAATACAGACGCAAATTTCCCTCTGTTAGAAGGCTCAGTTTCTACAGATCACAGAAGATGGCCTGTTCTGAACGCAGAAAGCAGTTATAAAGACACAGCACAAGTGTAGTAAACAGATTAATGAGACTAGGCTCAATGTACGAGTATCTAGAGCTCAGAAGGCTCCGTGAAATCTCTGAGCAGCATTTAATTATCTCGGTTTCTGGCGCCAAGACAGACAGAGAGAGAGTGATTGCGAATCCAGGAGTAGAGTTAAGTTTCTGCCGGAGATTTTGAAATTAATTCACATCAAAAATACGGAAAATGGAAGGAAGTTGGGGTAGTTAAGTGGTAAAGGAAATGTTCTCGAAAGAATTCAAGAAAAATCCTCATGAAGTTCCCCCAGATTCTAAACAATGTAAAGTTTACTTCGTTACACTGTTTTTTTTTTTTCGCAAGACATGGAGTGTAATGAATGGACGGTTTCACTTTTTCCCTCTCAAGAAAGACACGGACGCGAAAGTCTTTTGTTCTCTCGTAACAGAATCACAGAAAAATGTACGTACGTAATAGCGATTAAAGAAATGAATTAAAAGGATGTTACTGTAACCAGTCAGGACACTGAAGTCATACCGTTGTTAAGGGACATGTGACGGTGATTATTAACAGTGGCGTATCATCTGACAGCGAACAAAAGCGACTGTTTGCAGTTGCGTAGTGTGAAGTCGCAAGAAGTTTTATTTAAGTAGGATCTGAGGTTCTTACAGCAGTGATTACGAACACTTCTAACTTCTGGGATATAACGATGTGTAGTCTGTTGGAAACAAACTGACGTTTCGGTGGAACATACTGTATCCATCTTCAGGGTCGAAGAACAAGCCAAGCAAGAAACCGACCTGAAACAGCAGAATAGTTACTGTGACCCTCCAAACCTGCTACAGTTCTCTGTGGACGCCATGGTCCTCTTTAGCCATTTCGGAAGGGTGACTGGTTTACTGGCGAGACAGATTTATTAGCATGTTATGACTTTGTTTTTCGTATCTGGACAGACAACTGCATTGTTTTTGTTTACATGCAGTTTGGGTGGCCGGAAGGGGACAAGGTTACCACGGGAGGCAAGTCTGTAGTCTTCCGAAGATGTGAATTCTGTTTTGTTGACATGTGTAGCTGTCATAATGTGTCTTCGGAAGGGTGTAGCTGGACCCTAAACTAAATAAAATAACCGCTCTCACGTGTGGGGTTCCGAGTTTTATACACGTAGCTTGGGAACTGTTTAATTCTCAAAGTTCTTTATGTGATTGGCTTGTGCTGATTGCATGATGAATCTGGCTAGTTAAAATCAGCCAATAGGATGTGAATTCTTGTCTGGGAGAGAGGCCGTCGATTCAAATCCTTCTTGGGGGATGAAGCGACGTTCCCGCAGGATACCAGTCTTCAAAAACTTGGCGTTTAGAATTGATCGGTTTCTCTAAATTCATCAGCACTTCACTTTGGATCGTTAAATTTTGATAATATATTTTTTTCCTTGGCACTACAGCCCCAGTGGGCCTAGGCCTACCTCCATGAACCTCTCCGTTAGATCTTATACATTCGGTAGGACTCCTTGGGCGGATGATCAGCTCGTCGCAAGGCCTCTACCTGTACATAAACACAGAAAAACGCACACACACAAACTAAACATCCATGCCCTGAGTGGGATTCGAACCCACGATCCCGGTTTCCAAGCGAGCGAAGACAGTACATGCCTTAGACCGCTCGGCTACCGTGACCGGCTCGATAATATTAAAGGGCCATATTACTCCGTGCTTGCAATTAGTTACAATATTTCGCTTCTGAATAAATAAACAGTTTGTGGGCAGGGAAGTTGTGTTGTTGATTTCTAGCAGTGGACTGGCTTTAAGTGTGCAGTTTCCCGTTGCCTCAGTTATTACCGTAACACGATCCTGATAGGAGTCAAGTGGTCTACCGAAGTCGGCACATAAGTACAGAGACAGAGAGAGAGAGAAAGAAAGAAAGAAAGAAAGAAAGAAAGAAAGAAAGAAAGGGGGAAGGTAACATTACCTCCTAGCTGCTTTTCAGAGAACTACACGGCGTCATATCCCAGAAGACAAAATTCTTGAAAATTTGATTTCGGCTAACCATAATATCAAATTGACACATTTTAGACACCACTGAAATTCATAACATTCTAGAACTTCTTTTTTTCAGTGCACTTCTAGTATCAGCATTTCTCTTGCAGACAAATATCGCTGGACAACACCACCTTCTAGAATATACAGCAGCGTAATTCGGTTAGTTACTCGACTCAACTCTTCGACCCTGAAGATTAGGGCAGAGTTTCCTCGAAACGTTGAACATCTAACAAACTATATGGTGTTATGTCCTCGAAGTCAGTCCTCTTCAGGGTTGAGTTTCTCAAACCCAACAAATGACGTTGCAATTATGTGTGCGAAATGATCTATATACACAGTGTGTCCAGGTTCTGTTTGGACTGTGTTCATTAAAAATACAAGACGTGAATTATTTTCAAAATTTCACTCTTTCTATTCAAAATAGTCTCCTTCTGAATTAATACATAGCTGGAATCGATTGAAAAGTGTTCGAAAACAGTCACTGTACTCCTTTTGTGGAATCGCATTTAAAACTGCGATACATTCCCTACGTAATGAAGCGTACGAGTAGATGGGTGGAAGTCGTGTGTATTGTTTGGAGACTTACGTACCGTATCGAGACCTATGCAATGAAACGTACGATAGATGGGTGGAAGTCGTGTGTATTGTCTAGAGACTTACGTACCTTACCCAGACCTACGCAATGAAACGTACGATAGATGGGTGGAAGTCGTGTGTATTGTCTGGAGACTTACGTACCTTACCCAGACCTACGTACTGAGATGCATGAGTTGACTGAAATCGCACGTATTGATAGAAGACCTATGTACGTACTCTCACCGGGCCTACGCACTGATATGTACTGGTTGACAAGTCAAACGTATTAAAGGATAAATTCGTAACTTATTGACTGGACATGTGTATTTTCTGGAGTTGTATGTAGGCATACTTCACGGGGAAATTATTATTTACCAGTGATGTAGGTATTTAGATGTCCGTACATATACCTACGTATAGACCGGGGAAGGCTGTACTGAGGCGTAAGAAAGAAATGAATGAAGTCGCATTTGCCTGTGTTATGCATGTTATTGCAGGAGCTGTGGTGCTTTCGCAATCTGCGTCACATAGGAGAATGTTACCTGAAGGTAGGGAAGACAAACTGGAGGGAAATGAGAAAGTAGGAAGGTCGACAGAGAAAAAGAAAGATAACTCCTCTTCCTCGGTTCAGTTAACTAGGTAAAACGGAAATGAACTTTACCATAAAAAACGTTCAATATTCTTTCTATCTACTTTTATTCCGGCAGGAAGAGACAGAAAGTGTGTTGGGGAATAGAGAAATACTACAAAGGGTTTAGCGTATTGGAGATACTTTAAATTTCTTGGACGTTTGTAGGCGTTGGTGTGTGATGAGAGGTACTATTTCTAACTTTCTGACAAAACGTTCTAAACTTTACGTTTAATGTTTATCCTCTATTCAATTTATCTACACTTTCTTCCCTCCTACTTTCTTCATCGAGATTCACGTCATCGGTCACTATGTGGCTTTGTTTCTAGATAGTATACAGTAGAACAGCTATGTTTCTCTTGAAGCAACTCTATTTCGCTGTAAGCCACAGTGTGTTACTATAGCAGAACAGCTATGTTTCTCTTGAAGCAACTCTGTTTCGCTGTAAGCCACAGTGTGCCACTACAGCAGAACAGCCATGTTTCTCTGGTAGCAACTCTGTTTCGCTGTAAGCCACAGCGTGTCACTACAGCAGAACAGCCATGTTTCTCTGGTAGCAACTCTGTTTCGCTGTAAGCCACAGTGTCACTATAGCAGAACAGCCATGTTTCTCCTGTAGCAACTCTGTTTCGCTGTAAGACACAGCGTGTCACTACAGCAGAACAGCATGTTTCTCCTGTAGCAACTGTGTTTCGCTGTAAGCCACAGTGTACCACTACAGCAGAACAGCCATGTTTCCCTGGTAGCAACTCTGTTTCGCTGTAAGCCACAGTGTGCCACTACAGCAGAACAGCCATGTTTCCCTGGTAGCAACTCTGTTTCGCTGTAAGCCACAGTGTGCCAGTACAGAAGAACAACCATGTTTCTCCTGTAGCAACTCTGTTTCGCTGTAAGACACACTGTGCCAAAAAGCGATAAAATACACGTATCTCAAACTACAAAGCGTTTACGGAGTTAAACTACTTATCTTCCTATACTGACAAATGTTTCGGTACATTTTTTAAAATCCCTTCTGATGAGAGACGTGAAACGTCCCTAAATCCCTTGACCTAGAGCTTGAAATTGAATCCGTAAAGCACGGATAATTGTGACGTAAAACTGCCTATCACAACCCAAAAACATGATACGTTAATACGACGACAAATGCTCGGGATGTTATCCATGTTCTTAACTTCTCATGTGAAATGAAGTTTTGGAGCCTTGACTCTTCGATCTTCGGAGATATCATATAGCTTCACCTATTGGGCCCAACAGAGTGGTTCTTTTGCTTAAGGGACGGGGATAGAGTGCAGTCTCCGAAACGTCGTTTAAAATGAATAATTAGGATGAGGGATAATGTCACTTTATAACACAAGAACCTATATCCAATGAACTTTAGACCAACTCAATACAAAGCAATACAACTGGGGCGTGAGTAAAGCTCAATCAAGCGTTATCAAGTCAGCACTGACCCTACTAAAACCGCTGCTTCGAACCCTAGGAGACCTTTCCCGAAAATACGTTCAAGCAATCACTTTCTTTCTTGAATCCAAACATTCTCAACGGGAATTCGCTCTATAATATTTTGGGTCTATGTTCTCCGCGCAGAATGAGATGCCCAGTATAGCATCCACAGGCACGTACGATAAAAATATATTAACAGTTTCTTGGAAGACCCAAGACCTAGGGGTAGATGAAAGGATAATATTAATCTTAAAGAAAGAGAATGAGAGTGTGGAGTGGATTCATGCGGCTCAGGATAGGGACCAGTGGAGCGCTCTAGTGAACGAGGTAATGAATAGTTACTATAGGATTCTGACGATGGTGTATAACACAGAGATTGAGGCTAGCTCTTTCTAAGGGACCCAAGAGAATAGGTGTTTTTCCCTCACCTGAGGACGGAAACAGATCCAGTTTCCGAAACGTCGTGTTTTTCTTAGTTATCTTAAAAACCAGGACGATGGATAAAGTCCGAAAACTCAATATCTCTGTGAGGTAATGAATATTCGAGTCCATAAACTGAGCGACTATCAGCTTCTCAAGAAGGTTGACAGAATTAGTTGAGCCAGTTATGTTTTCATTTTCAAACGCTATTCTCCCTGTTTATTTTTATGTTAATTCCCTAATTGTGTCAGAGTTTACCAGTTATAAAAGAATGTACTTAATGAAGATGCAGAAGTAATGAATTTCCTTGCCTGGTACTTTCTGCCTTCTGGTGTATTCTCATGAAGGAGTTTCAGTTTCCCTCGCTTCTACTTTTCCACTCTACTTACTCTGGGTTAAGGAGGCAGAAGAAGCCAGATGCAGTGACATTCAGGTGTGACCTGCTGTGTCACCTAGTGCCCCATTTCCTTATTCAAAGCGTAACATATTTGTACCTCCTGAAATACTTTTCTTGTCCCCATATTCATCCATCCGTTCCCTATCCTGGGATTCTCTTGGGTTCTGTATTTCCTTTCGCCTTTAAGTCTTATTTCCAGGTCAGTAACTTCCGTCTGTACGGCAATTCGAAGACGCAGTTTCAATGAATGCAAATTAAGAAACAAGTCTGTCTGCTAAAATGGCATAATACGACGACATTTAAGCACGGTGTTTACAATGCGTTCGAAGTTTCAAAGTATGTATCCCGTTGTGTGTCTTTAACGCACTTTCAATTGGGGCGGTCAACACAACAATAACAATAATACTCCATAAGACAAAATACACACTATCGTATAAACATTTATTTGCGCAGTTCTTCTTGCGGCATATTTCTACCTGTCTTTTTAGATCATCCTTAGGCAATACACAGCCAATAGCGTAAGTCCATGAACTGTGTCAAAGCATTAACTACGTATCCATATTTTAGTAGGTAAAAAAGGTAAAGAGCCGGTCACGGTAGCCGAGCGGTCTAAGGCATGTACTGTCTTCGCTCGCTCGGAAGCCAGGATCGTGGGTTCGAATCCCACTCAGGGCATGGATGTTTAGTTTGTGTGTGTGTGCGTTTTTCTGTGTTTGTGCACAGGTAGAGGCCTTGCGACGAGCTGATCACCAGCCCAAGGAGTCCTACCGAATGTGTAAGATCTAGAAAAACCGAAGTGAACGGAGAAGTTCATGGAGGTAGGCCTAGGCCCACTGGAGCTGTAGTGCCAAGGAAAGCTTGTTGTAATCAACACCCGCAACCAAACAGGGAACACACAACACGAGACACGATATACACTGAGAGTAAGAGGAACGACTCCCATAGTGGTGGAACTATGCGCGGTGTTAGAATTGGGACAGATAAGATAAATAATCTTAACAAGTTTTTAGTATATAAATATTTATTATAATTGACGAACATTTTTAAATACGTTCTAAATTTTACAATGACATAATGGCAAGCAATGAAATAGATTAACGTAAATTGAGCACCTGATGATGGCACTATGGTGCCGAAACATGTTGTGAAGTGACAGGTGAAACTGAGTGCACTACAAGACGGACACTGCATACATATCATGGACGAAAATCAGTGCAACAGGACGCTAAAATATAACATATCTGAACTGTGCCACATTTTCTGAGCATCTGTTAGCTATCTTTCTGTCATGAGTTCGTCCTGCATTCTGGTGACGAGACAGCAATACATACTTAGTTTTCTCTGGATGTACAAGTATCACGTATTTATTATGTTCAATATGAATAAACTCTCTTCCACGCACTGTCAGTGTAGTGATACACCAACAGATGCTGCAAGCGCTATACTCAGTAAATATAAAAATGGCAAATTCGTCATCGTGCCTAACTAATCAAGCACTACGCCATGAAGACGTAGGGAGAAGTGGTTGTACAAATCCACGTTTTCTTGACCTCGGCACTAGTTGGAGGCTACAAACTGGCACCTGGATAGGAGGCTGGGTGGGCCCTAGAATCTGTCTCGACCTTGTGGAGATGAGAAAATTCTTGACCCTATTGGGACTCAAATCCGATCCCTCTGTCGTCCAGCCCGTAGCCATACTGACTGCGCTTCTGCGGCTCCTAAAGTAAATATACAAAAATAAACTCCGTGGCTTGAGGCCGCAAGCGAACTATAACGACCGAACGACCGCCGCTCGTCGGCGAAATTAGTACCAACTTTATCGGATAGAGGGTGTCGCGTGGTCAGCGCAACGAATACCCATGGCCGTCAATTTCGGTTTCCTAGAACCGATATTTCCTTGAAACAGCTCCTCAATTATCCTCAAGAGGCTGAGTGGACCCCGTTCCAGACCCATTACTTCTTAGAAAATCTGGTAGCAACGGGAATCGAACACGTGACCTCAAGATCTGCATTAAAAATGCAAGTAATTCTATTGCAGCGCCCGTTGAATATTCAGAGGGACGTCTCATCATTTGTTACGCAAGGTTTCGTACTGTTAGCTTCCCCTAATTTCACCCTCATTCCTCTCCAGTCCTTCATGTTATCGAATGATACGTCGAGGCCTACATTTAACGCCATCTCTCACGAATATCATGCATAAATAGCCTATCACAAACAGTCTCCATTATAGTGTATATTATACTTCACATATCCACACATATTAGTACTCACAAAACAAGAATGTTACACTGATATAAACGACTGCTCGCTCGTCCGTGACACTGTAACTTATGTTCATGCTAACGTTCTACAGTTCATTACTATGGTAACCTGAAATGTGAAACCACAATGCTACAACTTACGCTTAAAGAAACGTTTACAGAGGACAGTGTGTCTTTATATAACGGTACATATAACATATGAACTATTTTGCAGAGGGCCGTATATTCCAAGTTTAAGTAACTTACAGACGCTTCTTTTCATTTCATGTTCTCCTTCTGTTCCAACCCTCGGTTTCTATCTTCGTACTCCTGGTCTTCCATTGCGTGGCCTTCTCTAACGTGAATGTTTGCCCAGCAATGTTCTTTCATTTCATACCTCTTCCTCGACCATGAATCCTTATTTAATGTTTCTCGGTTCCTCAAACATTTCTCTTATATTCTTAAGTCGCCCCCACGTCTTACTCCATCCTCAACCTTCGTTAATTCTCAGTTTATATCTTTCTATAGAAAGCTTTTCTTCCGCTTGTAACTGTATATCTTTTCTTATATCATTATCATTGCTACAGTACCTTCTGCCCGTGCTCATGCAAGCAGAGGTTTTAATTTCCTTCTGTTCGTCTTTTATGCCACCTTTTTCACACCTCCTGTATTTCCATCTTCTTTATTTCAACGGTTTGAATGAATGTATGAGGGGTAGGCCTTCTCGGCCCTTGCACCGCGACCTACAGTGGTCTATTGTGCTTTTTCAACGGTTTGTTTGAGGCACAGATAAAGCTATCCCTGTAACAGGACGTGGAAGCCCATAGGGTTGCGAGATGTCGAGGCTTCCACATTTTCTCTACACAGTTGCTTCACAGATGGCGGTAAGGTTGCCAGCCTTAAGCGCCGGCCGCTCTTTACCCCCCGGAAGATTCTTGGTACTCATTTCTGTTAGAAGCTGAGTCGACCCCAGGGCCATAGTACGGCCGGAAAGATTAGGTCAATTGAAAAAAAAATCAGTGACCTCCCAATTAACTGCGTTACCGCGTTTCCCCGTTGAAATCTGTATGATACTTAAAAATATGTTTACGACAGTTTGAAATTAAGACGGGATATTCTTCAGATACATGGATTACTTAATACACACGAAATGTAGTGTAAATATACAAACTTGTGGTGATGGAACAGCAGCAGCTTTTAAACTGGTTATCTTAACGGCACTGCCACTATCGAGTATACAGGGCCGACGATAGGGTGATTAATGAATGTGAAGCAGTTTGTGGAACGAAAATCACTAGGAGAAACCAATGTACTTGGAGAAAACCAGGGCAATGCCACTCTGTACACCGTAAATCCCATAAGACTTGACTTGGGATCGAATCCGGGCTGACCTATTTGGAAGAAGACGACTAACAACCTAAACTCAATTTCACTTCTTCCTCGTTTAATTATCTCCTGCTTGATAAGTGTTTGCGATAAACCTTTTAGGCTAGTCGTCCATTGGAAGCGGAAACCTGCGAACTGGGATTCCGCCGAATCTGTGCGAATCTGTTCGTCCGAATTCGTGCGTTCACTGCGCGTCCTTTGGCTGCGTGTTCGGCCGATGCCATTCGCGTTCTGTCATGGCGCTGTCTGAAGATTTATGTGATCTGTACGCGTTTGATACTCCTTTACTGGCTAGGTGACGAGCACAGAATAGGAGAAAAGAGTGGATTAGTGGAATTTTACCAAAAAGACAAACGTTTGATGAATTTTCTCATGTATGGAGTGATTCACAAGAGGACGAGTCACAGTATTTTGGTTATTTTCGCATGAAGCAAGATACATTTGAATACACATTAAGCAAAGTATATCAGTTGAAGAAGTACAGTAACTTCCGAGAAACTATTTCACCTGAAGAACGCCTAGCTGTAACGTTAAGTTAAGGATTTGATAAGAGTTTGAGAAAACAAAATATTACATCGATGTTATATTATTCTTGCTTCTTAGTGATTACATACAAACCGTTGTTTCTACAAAGGATCGAAATTACTATGATACACAGCGGCACTGTTCTTGTCTGTTACAAATTCATTGCTGTGGGAACTATTATGGGAACTGCGAGTCGATTCAAGGGATAGAGGCGAAACATTTGACGTGGACATCACGCTGCTGTTTCGATCCTCCTGTTCCTGCAGTAAAACATCCATCAATTTCATGCGTAATCGCAGCTGTCTTTCTTCAGGCAAGCTCATCAGAAATTGATAGTCACTATCCTGCTTCATTTGAGAGCTCTTTTCGAAGTAGCTCAACTTTTTAGATTCTATTTCGAAGAATTTGTCATCGTAATTAATTCTTTTCTTTCCTCTTTTTAGCGGACTTTTGAAATGCTCTTTTTGTGCCGGAGACGTATTTACAGGTGAATCATTCTTGATATCTGATTGAAAATCTGGAGTAGAAAATGCATCATTATATTCACTTTGTGTTGTAATATTATCAGTGCCTGTCTCAATACAGGCGTCCGCAATGTCAGGAACACTACTCGACAGATTTCTCGGTTGAACAGTATCAGTTCGTAGGTGGTGAACGCAGCTCTTCGTCCGAAAAATCCAAACCAATCTGGATATTTCGCAGTTCGCAAGTATACGCGCGTTCACGGACGAATAGTGCTGCTACCAATGGACGCACTCTAACCTGATGCAAGCTGTTAGGATCGTTCGTCCGTTTCCGTGCGTGTTCGGACGAACTCCTCATCGCAACTTTCCGCAGCTTTCCGCTTCCAGTGGACGAGAGGCCTTAGAATTTAATGAATAAAATATTATTCGCTCCACAGCTGACGGCATTCGGTTGACAGGTTTGGCTTTCCGAAAGGAATTTGATAGACTGCGTCTTTTAACATCTCCTTATCTGGATAATACAGCTGCCCAAGTAAACGGACGAATAAACAATACACAAACATGTTTGTGCTTTTGGGATGTCCTGAGTCTTCGCCGTTTTTCTCACGTTAAATTTTGACTGAATTAGGGTTACACAAAGTTAAGACATGAATTCATGTCAGAGTGTTACACCTCAGGGGGGAGGGGGTGAGGAATTAGAATTACTTTGGTCTGTCGTTACGCATTTCCTAACATCGGCGCTACACTCGGCTGCCGTCGGCTGTCTTAGCTTGTGCCTTGAAACTGTGCTCCTATCATTGTCCGTCACTCCTCGTTCATTTCTACCCTTTTCTACCCTGACTCTCACTTGGTACACTGGAGACTGCCTTATGATCTAACAGTAACACTTTTAGTAACAATAACATCTAACAGCATGGCGTATATGAGCAACTAGACTTACTTGCAATACAAATGTAGATTACAGCCGTTGTCCACCCTCTTATGGAATACATGTCGTCGAGAGCCTCAATCAGGATTCCAAGTCTCTCGAATTTCCCTAATTTATAGTTTTAATTCGCTGATTCAGCGTGAACGACAAGGGGGTAGATAGCTCCTCCCTTGTGTTCTAATTTCCTAAAGTTAGGTTTTCATTGGATCTTATCGGGATGTGGGCAGACCCCTTGCGTCTGATTGCTGTGTAAGCAATCTCTTCCGATTCTCCAGTGCCCGAGTGAGGCAAACTTCTGGCGCTGTGAGGACACAGCCTTGCTGAGCAAGCAGATTCCTAACCTACTTGCCATTACTGATGTTTACAAGTTGCGGCAATAACTGTGAAACACTGTTCGCTAGGCGCGAACATTTTTGGGCAGTGGCTTCTTCTACTATCTCAAATTTGGGGCATAACACAGAGTATTTTCTTTCCGCTTTTCTCCATAGCTATTCACCAGGTTCACAACGTGTAAGGCTGAGAATTAAGAAATTATCTAAAAATTATTATGGGCTGAGGTTCGAGATGAAATTATTCACTTAAGGACTCGTATAAGTGCACAAAGGAATTGACAGTATTCATACTAGTCACGATATCTTTTTTAAAGTTTTATCTAGTTGACAGCATGTCGAAGATGGTTTGGCTGATCCAGTGCAAGAGACAAAAGAAACACGCCCAGATCACAGCAGGTGGCATAAACAATCCGTACTGTTAACAAAATAATTCCTTGAACTTGCGTAAATTGTTCACTTTCATTTGTAGAAGTTCCTTTTCGGAAACATGGAAATTCTGAGACTTCAAACTTTAAACTTCGCTCTCCTGTGCAAGGAACCCAACTGATTTTGGAACAGAATACTCAAATTTATCATCAATCACATCCCATTTCCCTTCAGTAAGTATTCGGAATTTTGACTCTGTTCATCTCTGTCTACCAAAGACTGCATAATTTATTTACCGCCATATGCTTGCAATTGTAACATCTAAAATTTATGTCGCAAATTTCTTTTCGTTAGGAGCCAGGATAGCTCAGTCGGTATTGTGACGGGCTGCGAGTTGAATGGCCGGTGTTCCATTCCCGACAGGGGCAAGGTATTT
The DNA here is from genome assembly GCF_002891405.2 of Cryptotermes secundus. Taxonomy (NCBI): domain Eukaryota; kingdom Metazoa; phylum Arthropoda; class Insecta; order Blattodea; family Kalotermitidae; genus Cryptotermes; species Cryptotermes secundus. The sequence goes on from NW_019744133.1 coordinate 1,202,635, forward strand.
TTTCTTCCCTAGACCGCCCAGACCGGCTCTGGGGCCCCTCCTCAGAATTATATCCAATGGATACAGGCGTAAAGCCGCCGGGGGCGTGATGCTCACCACCCACATCGGTCTAGTGCCGAACTCATGATAGGTGGAGTTATACCTTCATTCTCCCACGCTTCAGGGCATAGGGACAATTTTACCGTTTTCCTTACCCCTTTAGCATACTTTCCTTATTTTGGAGAAATAAGGGCAGGCTTATGAGATCACCTTACTGTCTGTGTGTATCTCACTGTTAACAATCTTTATGAAACTTGGATACGTATGTTATGGCACCTCACCTCAGCGCCGTACTTTATAAATCCCTCTTATAAGTCTGTGTGTATCCCAGCGTGCCGTTGCTAGGTAACGGCTCGGTAGACACGTTCCTACGGCGACAAATAATGCAACAATAGAATTGTTGGAGGCGTCGTTTTACATATGGTTCATGTCGTATCAAAGTTCCTTTCAGAACTTTCCGTTTTATTTTCTCCTGTCTTGTCACACAGGTATCTTACATGAAAACGTGTCCCAATATGCATCACTCACGTGGAATATCGATTCAGGGGCTCAGGATCACGGTCGGCCGATACATGACGGTTAAACTAAAAAAAAAAACCGATTGTAAAGGCATTAGTTCAGAAATGGAAGTCTGTCTCATGTCCACTTCTGCTCTTCCCATCACTGCAGCGTTCGGCAGACGGGCTACACACTTGAGAGACACAGAACTGATCTACCCCACTAGTGCTGCATCAATTCTGCGTCAAATTAAACTGAAGACAACTTTCTACTACGCTTTTATTTAGTGTCTGCCAGAAACGTGGGATATCAAGTTATCAGTCATCTGGTGGTTAAATCAATTTCAATGAGGATAAAACACTTACTGAAGAAACCCACTTTCCTTAAGTGTCTGTTACGGCTTTGTCCCCATTCACCCCTAAATCCAAACTAATACCTCCGCTTCTCCCTATAATATTTCATAAAAATAGGGGAAAGAACACAAGGGAAGAACGCATTTCGTCATTTTCTCTCCACACTACTCCCATCTGCTGCCAACCGCACTACCTAGCTTCTGCTCAAATCTCTTCCCTTCCAAACGTCATTCGCCCGTTTCCTCTGAGGATCCAAGTGATAGCGACAGAAGACGGGGGAAAAAAATTCTTCATTATTTTCATTTTTCATTTCTCTTTCTCCTCCTATTCGATCTTTAAGCAGCTCCAGAACTTCGTAGTGGTAAGCAGGTGGAGGCGTCATGGGTTTATTGCTCTTGCAGATATCATTTTTGAACATGTGAATATACGCCCATAAACACTGATGAGACCAGTTACCTGCGATTTAGTAGTACTTCCAATTATCTGCATAGAAAAGTGTGTCGAAAAACTAGCCGTGACGCTGCAATTTAGCTATGGAAATATTTTTTTCAAACGTTCCCGTTATTGCAGTAGATATTTTCCGGACATACCTCTGGAAAACCTTGGAGGTGCTGTACCCATCTGCTGACAGATTATACAAGTTCGTACGCAAGTTTAAAAAAAACACAGTTCTTTGTGTGGTGTACTAAAGTGGTTATTAGTAGATCTGTATGTAACACTAACACACACACACATACTGTTACATTACTGAAGTGACTAAAGACGGGGTTTTGAATTGGTAATCGGATATACTTACCTCTTTCAACACAAAACTCGTGACTACACTTCACAAATCACTATCACACAGGCTAGTGTTCTTAGTCTGTTGCGATCTCCACTAGCAGTTGCCTGGTACCGGTTTCCAACGGTGGACGTTCCCCTTCCCCCGGGTCCCCCAACGGTCCCTGTCCCTCAGCTACCAGATTCTAACAGCAACAGCTCGTAAGGACCGAAACTCAGCAGTTCTATAACTCACTCACTCACCAATTCTTCACTGACTTAACTGTCCTCCATGTAACATCTCGGCACGGATCGTACAGAAAACACAATTATATTGTTGCTGTGCAATTGTTGCCGTGGAAACATGCTTGTTTGCAAAGCCGTTACTTAGCAACAGTTGTTTAGCTGCTTCTTTCGTGGTCGTTACCTAGCAACAGATCTACATGCCACAACATATATAGAGCGATATTTACGTAAGTAAGGTAAAGCTATCCCTGTAACAGGCCGTGAAGGCCCATAGGATTGTGAGACGTTCAGGGTCCCACATTATCTAGACAGTCGGCTCAAAGATGGCGGTAAGGTTGTCACGCTTACCCGCCGGCCGCGCTTTACACCCAGGAAGATTCCTGGTACGCATTTCTGTTAGAGGGTGAGTCGACCTCAGGGCCATAGTGTGGCTGGAAGGATTAGTTCAACTGAAAATTTTAATGACCTCATCGGGAATCGAACCCGCGACATTTCTGCTTGTAGAACAGTGACAAAACCAACTACGCTACCTCGCGCCTCCAAATACAATAAAGACAAAAAGGAAATTAACAAAGCCAGTTGGGACACATGGGTAACAAAGAACATAATGTACATGGCATGTAAGATCAAGCATAAAAGAGAGAATCACGTACTAAGCTACAAAGAAAACTAATACAGACGGCTGGGACACGTGACTCATATACAACATAATCTACATAACAGATATGATTATGCGTGCGTCACCGAATATATAAGCAAGATAAAAATGGCAATATTTGAATGATTAACACAGAAGACTTGGAAGAATACTGAGTCTACATACGGACGGAATGAAAAGGAACTAAAAGAAAAAAATAAGACTGAAGAGAAGAACGTTCTATGAAGTAGTCTCAACAGGCATTAAAATTAGTCAGTTACTGCGAAGAACACACTAAGCAACAACAAGCTTCTATTTCGTGATGTTCGAGTAACCTTCCCACAAGCTCTGACCTGAACCTTACGGTAGATATAAATATCCCGTACTTTAGCACAAGCTCTTAATGGCAATACAGTTTTACGCCCCAATTCAAGCCTCCATACTGCGGCTTTGTGCCTGGGCGTGTTCTCGTCACCAACCGACTCCATCTCCTACTGTTCCTATACTGCATAACAGTGGTATTAATACATATATCGCTCCACTTAGGAGACAGGCGGTAGCGTACTTGCTTGAGGCAACAGATCGCGGGTTCAATTCCCGATGAGGGCATTGGATTCTTGAACTTTCATAATTCTTCCAGCCGCACTATGTCCCTGGGGTCGACTCAGCATCTTAACAGAAATAGTACCAGGAATCTACCTGGTGGTAAAAGGAGGCCGGTGAGTAAGGCTGACAACCTCACCCCCATCTGTGAGGCGATTGTCTATAAAATGTGGAAGCCTCGACGTCTCATAACCCTATGGGCCCTCACGGCCTGTCACAGGATAGTTTTACCTTTCTTTACCTTTATCTCTCGGCTGAAGAGTTTTACCTTCTGGGATGTAACTGCGTAGTACATTGAAAGTAAATCGATGTTTCTGAGGAACAGGTCGTCTCCATCTTCAGGCTCTTTGCTACCTGCTTCACGCTGTTTCTTAATTTATTCTTCGATCCTGAAGATGGGAGCGACATGTTCCTCCGAAATGTCATTTGACTTTCAACGGACTCATGGCGTTATATGCGAGAAGACGGTGCTCTTCACAATAACCACCTCAAATCCTACATATCCCTCTATTCTCAGCGTGATCATAACGACACTAAGGGGAAATTTATCGCCGTACTTAATTACGCAATAAAGCACCGATCCATAAAGGCATACGAGGGGGTGGAGGTATAACTCCATTATTCTTGACCTCGGCACTAGCTGGAGGTAAGTGGCCAGCTTCACGAACCTGCCGTTTTACCCCCGGTACACATTAGACAGGAATTTGGGTGAGCCCCAGACCCGGTCTGGGCGCTATGGAGGACAGTCTCTTGCTCCCGCCGGGAATGCATCCCCGGCCGTCCAGCACGCAGCCCGTTGCAAATACCGACTGAGCTATACCGGCTCTGAATTACATTCAACAGGCTAAAATGACATCTGTAGGCGTATTTGAAAGGTCACGTAATAGCCAAAATTGTAATAATAATGTAACATGCCGCCTGAAAGCCGGAGTAGTCCTTTGCTAGAAAACGGTTCGCTAGCACGCGTTTCCGCTGCAACAGATACACTAGTAAAAGTCAAAGCGTTGCTACGGAGTTAACATATGGTTCCCGCAGCAACGGATAAGCACACAATAACGTCAACTGTTGGGAATGGTGATCTCTATTCGGTCCTCCCGAAGTTATAAATGGAGAATACGGGAGAACGCTGAGTTAGTTCAAGGAGGGACATTCGTTAGACGGTCGTAAGAAGTTGAGTGTTCAGCTGTGGAGTGCTAACCAGCGGACAACGGAAGCTGAAGAAGTGACCGATTCGTAATCAGAACCAAATCAGTTACGGCAGAAGAGAAGACACTCGTAGTCCAGTAAAGAACGGAGCGAGTCTTAGGCAGTCATAGAATGTGAGCTGTTATAATTGGTTGTAATTGTAAAGAAGTGCCAATAATCCAGTCATCCAATCCAGAACCCATTATTATTAGTCACGCAACCCCTTCACACGTGACTTTTAATTTGTTACTTAACTCGAAACTAACTTCAAGGATCTGAGCCCGCCTTAAGAAGCCGCCAATTCTGTAGATAGTCAACAACTTCCCAGCATTTTATGGAACCCGACGGTTCTCTACCGTGTTCACAAGAGCCCTTCACTGGTCCCTAGCCTCAGCCAGATCGATCCACTCCATACCACCCCTTACTACCTAAGATCTATTTTAACACTGTCCACCCACCTACGTAATGCTCTTCCTACTGATATCTTTCCTTCTGGCTTTCCCACGAATATCAACATGCATTCCACTTCTCCTCATTCGCGCTACATGCCCTGCCAACCTCATCTTCCTTGACTTGATCATTTTAATTACATTTGGCGAGAAGCACTAGTTACGAAGTTCCTCGTTATGCAGTTTTCTCCAACCTTCTGTCACTTCATCTCTCTTCGGTATTAATAATCTCCCCAGCACCCTGTTCTCAAACACCCTCAGTCTATGTTCCTCCATTAATGTCAGAGGCAAAGTTCCAGACCCATACAGAACCAAAGGCAAAATTATAGTTTTGCATATTCAGATTTTTAAGTTTTTAGACAGCAGACGAGAAGACAGGAGGTTCTGGACTGAAAAGTAACAAGCACTACCTGAATTCAATCTCGTCTTAATTTCCTTTCGAATCAAGTTTCGATCTGTTACTGTTGTTCCCAAATGTGTGAACTGCGCCACATTTTCAAAGAATCTGTTAGCGATCTTAATGTCACAATTTTGTCCTTCACTGTGGTGACAAGACAGCTACATATACTCTGTTTCCTCTAAACAGCGCAACAGGGTAGCGAACTACTGTATTGTTTTAAGCAGTCAGGCCAGAGTCGGTCTGAAGGGGCTGATCCAAGAGAAACCCCGTCAAGACAGTCAATCCTCGGGTCGAGATCAGTACCGTGACCCTCACAATACGAGGCAAGCGTGGAATCCGGTCTAGAGCCTTCGCGATAGTGGAGACGAGGAAATTTTTTTTATATCTTGCAGGACACCGAGCTCGCAGCGTGACATTCTACCGACCGAGCTACAGCGACTCTTCTTATTAACCTCCAAGGAATATAACATGAACTTGCTGTATCATTAGACAGGAAGACGAAATATGGATTTTTTTTTCTTTTACAAACGCTGGGAGAGTTTTACATTACAGCTATTAACCTTTACTCTTCCACAGCTAATGGCAGACCACATCATTCTGTGAAGAGGCCTGGAGTTTCGAGGGTCAATATCGCATTCAGGGGAAGCCCGGTATCAGCAAAGTATGGGGCATAACAATATGTGCCTTTGGGTTTTATTACAATCCCCCATCCCGCTCGTCAATATCAGGCTATTTCACAAAGTCGCTTTCAGCAAGATCTTCCTTTTCTGTTTGTCCATACTTCCGTTCTATTTGAGGGAGCCGTTCAGCGGAAGACTGGGCTACGTACGGTGAATCTTGTCTGACTGTCATTACCAGGGACCGGATTTTGATGACATGTCATATTTTTTTCCTTGTATCCCATGCGATGCTCTTAAATATATAAATCTCGGATATGAGCTGCTGGTTACAGAAACGTAAATTTTATAGGTAAATTTTTGTCATTTTTAGGTTTAAAGTCATTTTTTCATTTTTTGGGTAATTTTTTGCTAAATTTTTGGACTTTTAAGGGTATTTCTCGTCATTTTTGGCCATTTTAGGGAATGTTTCTTCATGTTTACTGAAATTTGAATAACATGGAAGCGAAGTGTTCTTTCTTTTCTCCTTTAGGTCATTTTATAGGTCATTTTTTGAATATTTTCAGGTCATCAAAATCCGGGCTCTGCATATTACATTTTTGGGTCATATTTTAGGTCATTTTTCTGGATTTTTTCGGTCATTTTTTAACAATTTTCAGGTCATCAAAATCCGGGCCCTGGTCATTACAGTCTGTGGACATATTGGAAAAGTGCTGTCTCCAGTTTGCAAGAAAATGCGAGTTCATTATTCTCCCGTAAGTGTTGCACTATTCTCAAACAGTTCACACATTTGTCTTATTTTGAAGTGTGAGATATGGGGACTGTGGCTCAAAGTTACATTTAAATTGCAGTTCAGACGAACTTGCAAAACAAATTTCTGGCGAACTGGTCGTGACGCACATAGTACACTCTAATACTCATGCAATAAGTTGTTTGGCTGTGGATTTTATTGCTTTACTCATTCAATTTAGTGGCTCGGTTTTATCATGTCTAGGAAGGGATTGAGGTGGGGTTGGCACGCACGCACGCACACACACACAAAACATATGTGTACATACAAACCGGGATAGCTCAATCGGTACAATGACAGGCTTCGGACTGGAAAATCGAAGAATTATGGGTTCGAATCCTGGCATGAGCGAGTTTCTTTTCTTTCTTCACCCCCACAGCGTCAAGACAGACTCTGGGGGTTCACCAAGTCTCATAAACATTGAATATTGGGCGCTCTTTCCCACGGGATAAAAAGTGAGCCGGAGCATGAAGCTAACGACTCACCTCCATTTGGAGCTAAGTTTAAGAGATGTGTGGTTTATACTACGAAGCTGTCAGTATCTAGGCTATATACAGTTAGTGGTGCAACTCGTCACGCCAATCATCAGAGAGTTGCTACAGTATTCGTGATGTCACGCCTTGCTGTCTTTGTATAACCTCGTCGATATGTGAATATTCACACTTCAACATCTCCGTGTGCCCTCATTATACAACACTATACGTTTCGGCCTAACTGGCCTTCATCAGGTGTATAGGATGTTGGGCTAATGGAACCTGCTGCTCTGCTCTTCATTTTGATGTGAAATGCTTCTAAAATATTTTATTTTAGCTTATTTTATATTATTATTCATTCACTATTCATACTCTTTGAATCTCTCTCTACATTAAACACGGGATCCCAGGGAAAAAAAGTCAATATTCTGGGAGGCCATAGTAACGGTCATTCTAAGCAAAACAGTGTATACGTACATGCGTCCTCTTCCGAGCGGCTTCCGAGACAGCTATTTCACTGTGCACACGAGCAACACGCCATGTCCTCACACGACTTGCAAAGTGCGCTGATGCTGACGGTGGGATTCTCGGAAATGTATTATACTTAGGTAACTGTACCAACTTTGTCACTTGAACAATAAATACCGGTATTAGAAACAGTACGTAATATCTCTTTCTTACTAACAATTCTGGAACTGTAGAGTGAAATAGCTCTATCTCGGAAACCGTTCGGAATAAGACACATGTATATACAGTTTTTTGCTTACAAAGACCAATACTATGACCTCCCAGAATACTGACCTTTCCTCCTGGGACATTCTGTATAAACTCTTAAAGTTGAAACAGTATAAATAAATAACGTATTGAACAACCAATGAACAAAACGTCCCTTAGTAAAGCGCGACCGCCATGCTATGTTGTTTTCTGGTCCTGCTTCTGAGTTGATTGGCGATGTTCGTTTAGCCCGTCAATCAATCTACGTTCTTTGTTAAGTAACTGCCATAGTTCCAGGGTCGCAGACTTGCTCAGTACTCCTAACGCTGTCTTTGGGGGAACATTACGGACGAGAAGTTCTGTATGCTCAGCTGCATGTCACGTACACTGGTTCTGGTTCGCATCTCGTAAGTTCAAAACATGGCGGGCCATAGCTCAAGCGGTTAGTCGCTGGCTTCCCACCGCCGCAGCCCGGGTTCGATCCCGCGTCTGATCAAGTGGGATTTGGCTGTGGACAAAGTAGCGCTGGGGCGGGTTTTCTCCGAGTACTGCGGTTTCCCCTGCCAATCTTCATTCCACCAAATTCTCCGTCATCATAATCACCCGGGGCAGGTACAATAGGTCAGTCAGTGGCCGCCGTGCCGAGTGGACACAGCTGGACTCCACCCTCCACTAAGCGAATTAAAAAGAAAAGTTCAAAACATCATGACGTAACGACCTGGGTGTGTGTATATATATGTGGAGCACTATAAAAGGAGGTCTAGACAGAGCGTAGTGTTTTTTCTTTAACGATTAAGTTGTGCTTCTCCGATCCAAAGGGCTGAAGGAAATTTACTGCCGGAGTCAAAGTTTCGACGATAAAACAGATTTTACGTGCTCTCGTAAAATACAATTCAGCAGAGTTAAGGACCCGTGTTTGGGAAAAGTGAAAATGTGACGAAAATATAAACAGGTTTATAAAAGAAGATGCTGAAGCATTATGGAGCATTATTCAATTTCAGCTCCTTTCAGAATGTCAGTAGCATTTTTTCGGAAAATGCATGCTCTCTTTGTAGCATACATTACGCGCCGTAATAACTCTCGAAATACTTGATTGCCTACATTAAACGTTGCACAAAACAGGCAGTCAATTCTATCTGCGTTGTAAACTTTTGTGACAATACTGGATATCGCCCCTACTTGGAATGAAGATTTGCAGAGGAAACCGAAGTACTCGGAGAAAACCTGCACCGGCGCCACTTTGCCCACCACAAATCCAATTTGAACAGACCCGGGATCGAATCCGGGCCGCCGCGGTGGGAAGCCAGCGGCCAACGGCTTGAGCTATGGCGCGGCCTAATTCTGTATATAACTTAATCTTCGAGAGTGAAGACAGGTGTAGGACGTCCCTCCGAAACATCAATGAATTTCTCTACCTGACTACAGGACGTCACATCTTAATAGCATTTTCTTCATGAACAGTACTATATGTAAGTCAACATTTTTGTTGCTGTCTTACTGCATTAAAAAAATTCTCGTTCAAATTTCAGGTGGTGGAATATTATACAGAAACGTTGTATATAACGGCGTTGGGTGCAGATTATATCCCGGAAATTCAGAAGGATACAAATAGCTTGATAAAAAATAAAGTTATTCGAAAAAGCTTACGTAAAAGAACTGAGTACGATGCTTGATGAATGCAGATCTCAACGGACAGGACATCAATCACTGACGGAACGCTAACACAACCCAGTGTTGCTGACATGTTGGCGAAGAATCTGCGAAGAAGGGTCAATAATTTATGGAGCCTGACAGTACTTTGCCTCTAGTCCTTGAAGATGATAGATTCTTACGGCATTTGAAGGCCCTGTTTCAACTGCACAGGTTACATAACGTCAAGCTGACATTATAGAAGAGGACAATAACTTTGTAGTAGAGAAGTACTTGGCGTATTTAGCGCGCTCAGTGGAACTGAAAACCACGAAAACTCCGGTATATTGTTCACTAGAGGAGAATCCACTCGAATATTTATTCCTGAAAGCGAGCCACTTAAGGCTGCAACATGGTTACTGGTAAAGCGAGTGTTCAAAATAAAACCAACAGGTTACAAAAATTACTAATGTTTCATGGGATATTTCTAGTAAATATAAAGTCTCCATGATGAAGTAAAGGAGGATGAGATGGGCAGGACATGTAGCACGTATCGGAGAGATGAGGAATGGATATAGGATATTGGCGGGGAAGCCAGATGGAAAGAGACCACTAGAATATTAAAACTGATCATAAGAGATAGGATGGAGTGGTATGGATTGGATCAATCTGGCTCAGGATAGAGACAAGTGGAGGGCTCTTGTAAGCACAGTAATGAACCTTCTGGTTCCATAAAATATTGGATTGTTCTTGAGTAGCTGCATAACTGGAGGCTTCTAAAGAAGGGCTGAACTCCATGAAATTAGTTTAGTTAATGGCAAAGTATCTTGGTACCGCCCATGATGACGTATCGGAGAGTGGATGTATGCCTCCATGAATCTTGACCTCGGCACTAGACGAGGTCAGTGAACAGCTTCGCGCCCTTATCGCTTGACCCCCCGGCCCCGGGGAAAGAGCTCCGGTATCCACTGGAAAGAACAGAGTAGATAAAAAGAACTTGCCCCTTCCGGGAATCGAATCCCAGCCACTTAGCCTGTAGCCCGTCTCTATATGGACTGAGCTACATTGGCTCTGGGATGTTTATAGTATCTGATGTGAGCAATCGCTACAGAAGAGACGCTGACATTGCTTGAGTGTTTGGGTTTCAAAAAGGAAGAATTCTATTCTGACAACGGTACATTCCACAGCACATTAAGAACCGCAATGCCTCAGGTGAGGTTGGGAAAGACGAATTTTGTCTCCCGATGGACGGCCAACGAATTTTGGATTGACCGTCAATGCATGGGACAGCAGTAATATTTTTGTTATAATTTAAGTTAAGTTCAGAATGTTAAACTTTCCCGGCAGTGCAAGGTTTTTCTCTTCTCCACAGCACCCAGATCGACTCTGGGGCCCGGAGATCTGCGTCCCTTAAATTTCACCTTCCTCGACTTGATCGCCACAATAAGAGTAAAAACTATGATGCCTCTCATTATGTAATTATTTTCCTGTTAATAATCATAATAAGACAGATATAGGTAAAAACGTAATAAGGCTATCCATGTAACAGGCCACAGAGGACCATACGGTTGTGTGATGTCGAGGCTCCCGCATTTTCTAGACAATCTACTCATAGATGGCGATGAGTTTGTCAGCGTTATGCGTCGGCCGCAATTGAAAAATCCAGTGATTTCATCGAGAATCGAACCCGCGACCTTCCGGCTTGTAGCACAGTCCCTCAACTAACTACGCTACCACGTGCATAATAAGCCAGGCATAAATTTAATAAAAAAAAAATAAAAGGCCATCATATCCACTAAAATCGTCGAAGTTTCCAAATAAGTTTCCAAATATAGCAAAACCACGAAGAAGCAACTATATATACACGTATATATCGCTAAGGTAAGAAATAAAGAACGTTCACAGTTCTGATATGCCTGTAGAATGAAATCTTTGTTCCACAGAATCTCCACAGCATCACAAAGTATGTACATAAACAATGAATCTAACTGTGGGCATGAACGCGCCATAGCTCAAGCGGTTAGTCGCTGGCTTCCCACCGTGGCGGCCCGGGTTCGATTCCGGGTCTGGTCAAGTGGGATTTGTGGTGGACAAAGTGGCGCTGGGGCAGGTTTTCTCCGAGTACGTCGGTTTCCCCTGCCAATCTTCATTCCACCAATTGCTCCACAATCACCCTCACCTATCATCCGGGGCTGGTACAATAGGCCAGAAGTGGCCGCAGGACTTACTACCACCCCACTAGCAATAAAAAAACTGTGGGCATGAACATGTATTTGGTTAATGTTGAAATGAAACCCGTTGAATGTTCGGCAAGGGCGCGACAGTGCAGCAGTTCCAGAAGCAACCCCGGACGTTCTTTATTGGGTAGAATCCAACGGATGGCGAGTCAATGAGATGCCTGCTTCAGCGGGAATCTGCATTATTTTATACGACTTCTATTCATTTGCACAGAATCCCAGAACGAGTTTCATTTGAACTCTTGTCACGAAGAGCTCTTATCCAGGAGGTACAATTGCCCTCAGATAAGACTACAGTTCAGTCCAGCGAAATCTTATTCCACTTGCGGGGTAAAGGCATTTTCTGTTTCCAGTAGAAATTTTTCTCCCGAATCTATCCGTGCCCTCAAATATACGAGTATTTCTTAGAAAGAACAAAAGTGCAATTAGTTACCGTGTTCATTAGAAAATGCTGCTGTGGTCAGTGAAACCCTTCAGTTTTTTTTTTCCAGTTCCACAGTAACCAGCAAAGATACAATATTTTGAAAATATCTAAAAATTCCGACCATCAATTTAAAACTCAATTAACGCTGTGTGTAGTAAAAGCTTTATTTTTTAGTATAAAAAAGTTACGTTAATTATTTTCTTTTATCAAGGGAGTTTTATTGCTTAATAAACACACCGCTAATAGAGTTCTTTCATTAAGACAATTTTACCGTGTCATAGCATTTATAAAACATACGACGTAGAATTCAATCAGTATTTATATTGAGTTTAAATTTATTCCATAAACTTTGAAGCTTCTATTGCATTTTTCAGCTGAAATTTAAAAAGGATCTAGGGCACTGAAATCTATTTCTGTCATTCACTGGGCTTCTACCTACTGTCTCGTGTATGGGTGTAACTTATAGATGGGTTTTGGATTGGATATTATATTTGTTGATCTCTCACAAGCCGTAACTACAACTGAGTATAACAGTCTTACTGATTCCTACACTGCAAATCACACCTCACTGAATATTCTCAATGTGCTTCCACTGGTCCTCACTTTCCGTTTCCTGGCAACAGATTCATCAGTCTTATTGTAACTTCAAAACACACACGGAGTCTTCTTAACACCGCCTGATTCATTTTCTTGCAATTTCTGCAGCTTCCAATTCCGAAAACTCGACCTGACTACTGATGTGTGCTCTTGTATCCAATTTGCACGGACACCACGGAAAACATAAGTATTTTACTGTTTAAGGATGCTTCTTAAGCTCCGCTGCCTAGCAACAGACGTCCTATTGTTCCGGGCGACCGCTTCTGCGGGAATGTTTACCAACTCGTTGCCTAGCAATAGGTATTACAGGCCATATTATCAACAGCTACATTTAACTTAAGGGTATGTCATAATAGACACCTTCTTCTATGGAGAATGAATTATTCAATTAAACTGAATACCGTTTATTCTTTAAACTGTTTGTCAAGACAATAAAAGCTTGTAACAGACTTACACTATTAGAAGTACACAACTAATAGGCTTAATAGTGATGATAGTGGAGAGACAATCCTGAAACTTGGTCATAATGTCGTCAACACATGGGGTGGGGGGGGGGAAGAGATAAAGCTGCACGCATTCTTAACCTCGCTCCTAGATGGGGAGGCGCTTTCTACAGAAAGCCGGCATTTGAATTTCGAAAGGAACTGCCTTGACACTGCAGGAAACAGAACCCCGGTACTTCAGGTCAAAACAGATATTGGTCAGCGTACTAATTTATCTCGCCTCATATAACTAAGTTCGGTGATTTTTTTAATGCTAGTGGGGTGGGACTAGTCCCTTGTACTGCGCCCACTTCTGGCCTACTGTACCAGCCCCAGATGATAGGTGAGGGTGATTGTGGAGCAACTGGTGGAATGAAGATTGGCAGGGGAAACCGAAGTACTCGGAGAAAACGTGCCCCAGCGCCACTTTGTCCACCACAAATCCCACTTGACCAGACGCGGGATCGAACCAGGGCCACATCGGTTGGAAGCCAGCGACTAACCGCTTGAGCTATGGCGCGGCCTCGACGTGACAGTATCTTGTGGTTTTCCTCAGGCGGTTTGTATTACTGTTTCTGTCGGTTTCTCGATTGCCTTACTCTTCGACCCTGAAAGTGTAGCTCACAGGTTCCTCCGAAACATCAGTTGACTTTTATTGGACTACATGACGATATATACCAGAAGAGAGATCTCTTCTTGGAAAAACTTACGGCCCCTGCATTATATATACATCCCTTACTAAAGAAGACAGTGGAAATGAAGTTATCAATTATATAATTTAATTACGTTTTTCCAGAATATCAGATGCAGAGGACCCATACTTACAGACGGCACGTGAGACAAACTCATGTTGTCCCACCTCAGAATTTTGTGCATTCCCTATATTTGTGTTACAGATGGTGGCGAATTACAAAGCACAAAGTCAGGATGACATTTTATACCATAAAATTATTATGCAGTTTCATGTGGCTGCTTCATTTTTTTTTCCGGAAGCTTCTATTGCCAAAATCGGGTACACAGCAGTTTCTCCCTGAAGCTATTCTCTCTGATCATCGCGTGAAACGTGCTGACCCCTGCGTCTGGTTTGTAACCGTTTGATATTGGTGCTTTGTTACAAGGGCTATCGGAAAGCCATTAGTCTAATTGGACTAAAATACCGATGAGCCTATATATTGAAGCACAGCGATTCCCAAAAATTACAAAACACTTTTATTGAGATTTACAGTTGCAACATCCTGCATGTTTACGCCGTTCATGTAACTTCCGAATTTTTCGTTAACATCTAGGACGACACATAAAACATGAACTTAAAATACCACGGAACACTTGACACACTGTATAGTCTCAATACTGGCTAAGTAGGTAAAGCTATCCCTGTTAACTGGCCGTGGAGGCCCATAGGGTTGTGAGATGTTGAGGTTCCCACATTTTCTAGACAATTGGCTCATAGATGGCGGTAAGATTGTTAGCCCTACGTGCCACCCGCCCTTTACGCCTCAGGAAGATTCCTGGTACTCATTTCCGTAAGAGGCTGGGTCGACCCCAGGACCACAGTGCGGCTGGAATGATTAGNCTGTCAGCCCTACGTGCCACCCGCCCTTTACGCCCCAGGAAGACTCCTGGTACTCATTTCCGTAAGAGGCTGGGTCGACCCCAGGGCCACAGTGCGGCTGGAAGGATTAGGTCAATGGAAAAAATCTACATCGGGATTCGCTCAGTCTCTCTGAGAATCCATACACTCACTTGAATATATGAAAATATGGGTAAATAGGCCCACAGATATAAAAAATGTATTATATTTTTAGACGATCTGCTGTAAAGTAACACGATCATCTCTGTGATTCGCAGCAAAATTCTAACCAATTGAAAACAAAATATTATTATTAAAACAACTTATTTTGAATACTAGTGTTTCACAAGAAAACACATGCACGTAATTCTTGTGAAGCATTTCTTTCGAAGCGTTGTGTAAATTCCCGAGAGTAGCGAACATTGATAAAGGAGACGGTATATACAGCAACCACTGGGCTTTAAAGAGTTAATATGTGAAAGAGGAAAGTTTTGAGAAAGATGGTATATATCAATTGCTCAACAAGGGGTCTAGAGAAACAGAACTAACCAAGAAGTGGGGGAATTACATGGAACCTCTGATCCAGTAGCAGATATTAAAGTGAGAAAGTTTGGAGTGGCTGAGGCGTGTGATTAAAACGGGTAAAAATGGTGGCCAAGAAAATGTTTTAAAGACAAAAGTAGAAGAAAATTGGGAAGACCCATATTGTAATGGGTTGAAGATGCAGAGAATGATTTAGGAGAGCTATGAGTGAGACGACGGGGGCAAGCGGTAGCGTAGTGGTTGGGGTGCTACGCTACAAGCCGGAAGGTCGCGGGTTCAAATCCCGATGAGGTCACTGGATTTTTTTTCACTTGACTTAATCCTTCCAGCCGCACTAGGCCCTGGGGTTTACTCAGCCTCTAACAGAATTTTCCTGGAGGTAAAGAGCGGCAGGTGCGTAAGGGTGACAACCGCACCGCCATCTGTGAGCCGACTGTCTAGAAAATGTGGGAGCTTCAACGTCTCACAACCCTATGGGCCTCCACGGACTGTTAAAGGGATAGTTTTACGAAATTCCTGTAAAGTTATGGCTCGAATTGAACTGAACATAGTAAATTTGTCCAGCAAGTTTCGGTAGAGAACCCCAAAACCCAATTTCATCATGACCAGCTGGGTAATTTTGGTGATGTAACATGTGATCTTGGCATGTACTGTCTTCGCTCGCTTGGAAACCGGGATCGTGGGTTCGAATCCCACTCAGGGCATGGACATTTAGTTTGTGTGTGTGTGCGTTTTTCTGTGTTTGTCTACAGGTAGAGGCCTTGCGACGAGCTGATCACCCGCCCAAGGAGTCCTACCGACTAAGATCTAGTAAAACCGAAGTGAACGAAGAAGTTCATGGAGGTAGGCCTAGGCCCACTGGGGCTGTAGTGCCAGGGGGGGGGGAAACATGTGAACAAAGACAGTTATATGTAAGTACATACACGATTTTTGTAACCACTTTACAAACCTTGTGCACAGAACAAATTGTTTGAAGAGTACAATCTTCTTTGACGTGACGCCGTGTGGTTCGATAGTTAACGAGGTTTCTTGCTGCTGCCTACTTCATTTACTTTTCGACCCTGAAGATGGAGGACGGATTACACGTCACACCACAAAAGGAAATACTCATCTTTGTCACCGCTGTGAGGCGCTGGAATCCAACAAACTGAAGTTTGGCGAAGAGCCGGACGGCACTTCTCTTTCCACATACAGGAAAGAAAAAAAAAAGGTCCATAGGACTGTGAGACGTTGAGGGTCCCACATGTTCTACACAATCGGCTCACAGATGGCGGTGATGTTGCCAGTTTTACGCCCCAGCCGCCCTTTACCCCCAGGAAGATACTTGGTACTCATTTCTGTTAAGAGGATGAGTCGACCCCAGGGTCGTTGTGCGGCTGGAGGGATTAAAAAAAAAATCTCATCGGAAATCTAACCCGCGACCTTTTGGCTTGTAGCATAGTGCCCTTCCAGCTGCACAGTTGAACAGAAAACGACGTACTAAGATTTTGCGTCTGAAAACAAATATTTCAAAACACTCAAGATAATTTCTGACAAATTATTAATACAATGAAATTTCTCTAAAATATTACCCATATTCAAGGCTCCCCCTTTAAAGAACCATATTTGTGGGGAACGGCCTGTGTTTTGGGCCACTTAATATAATGCAACCCCATATTCAGAAATCACCCTTATCCCTGATAAGTAACCATTCCTAATCTTTACCACACCCCCCTCTACTATCCATAAAAGACAGCATGAAGCCCACAATCGATTTGTTAAGTAAATGATATAACACTTTCATTTAACGAGTTGTGGGACAAAGTTGTTGACACAGTTGTAAAAAGCAAAACTTAAGTTAACATTCGATTCGCTTTTAAAGTCAACAGACATACAGTGCACACAGTGTACAAATGGTGTAATGTATGTAGTACATATGTACATGTCTATGCATGTTTATATTTAATTATTAACACTTAAGTTATCTACTGCATCTGCTGTTCATGCAAATAAACATCAGTGACAACAAATTCGTGTAATGCAGTCGTTACATAATACAGACGTGTGATGGTTAATGCACTACACTACAGTATTCTCACCTATTCCAAAACAATCCACGTGCTATTCAGGGATAACCTCTATAAAAGGGTCGGTGGTCTTCTTGGAGAAGTTCAAAATATATACATTTTTAGTCCTTTTAAAATGAGAAAAGGTAACCTTGGCCCTTAAGCCGCTGTTACGGAGGTGGAGTGTCTGTTTCCACTGCACTTTTCTTTCTGTCATGCTCCGTGTCGTTTCATCATCCATACTGGTTCCAATCCTCTTAGAAGCAATATACTGGGTGCACAATCGCAAGTCCTGATTTAGCTGATGCCAAATGGCTTCATCAGGAACATACGGTTCTCAGAAAGTACTTCATTCTATCAAAGCTGTATAAATGCTCCTCAACTCCCCTCTCGACTAACAGAACATAAACTGACTGACGAATGGACAGGAAACGTAATACCGGAGTTACGCAAGTTACATTCCAGAATCTAATTCAAAGCCTCTCCATTCGCTAGTTGCTGCGGATCCGGAAATTATGATGTTACGCAATAACTAGTGTAACCCGGGGAATTCGATGGGAGGTCCCATCATTTCTTATATAGACTTTAGTATCTTAACTTCAACTTATTTTTCCGGTATCTTTTTCAACTCACTCTTATCTTCTGATACGTCGAGGCCGACGTTTAACGCCGTCTCTCATGAAAAACAATTGTAAATGTCTCCCTTATACAGTACACTACATGTCACATGACATGGGCAGGGCTTGTTGAAAGCCTGGAGGGGGGGAAGAATATTGTATACAGAGCTTCAGTGGGAAAGCCAGAAGAAAAGAGACCTAGACACAAGTGGGAGGATAAAAGGACGGATGTTGGAGAAATAGGGATGGGGTGGTATGGACTGGATTCATCTGGCACAGGATAGGGACCAGTGGAGGGCTACTGTGAACGCTGTAATGAACCTTCGATTCAATACAATGCTGGGAAACTCTTTGAGTTGCTGGCAGCTTCTCAAGAACGGCTCAACTCCAAGGAGTTAGGGGGGAGTATACAAGGGTAAATAAACACCAGAATGAAGGGGTGGAGGGGTGTCTCTAAGCGTAAATGTCAAAGCTAAATGGATCTTACGTGAATTCTGTGAGGTTGTGGCCTGGATTTACTTGACTCAGGACAGGATCCAGAGGCAGACAACTGTGAACACCGTAATGAACAGAAGCCGCGGAGGAAATCTTCACAATCTAAGCTCCTGTAGTTTATGAAGGATTCCTCCCCGTGCAGTTAGTTTCATTTCAAAGTTCGCACTACCCTTCTTGCCATGAAGTGCCTAACCGAACTGAGGGAATGCGTATAGTATGGACGGCACAGCAATCATTACGGCTGGAAACCCTGCTTCACGTCGTTAGTATTCATCGAGTCAACGTTAAGTTAAAGGCAGAACACAATGAGTAAACCCATTTACGCCGAATACATTTCAGCGACACTATGGAACGTTTTAAAAGAAGAGAGAATAATAATTTTTCACTCTGTGAACATTCAATTACCCAAGTTACATACAAAAATTTGTTATTGACCTAATCCTTCCAGCCACACTACGGCCCTGGGGTCGATTCAACCTCTAACAGAAATGAGTAACCCGAAATCTTTCTGGGAGGTAAAGGGTGACTGGGGCGTAAGGCAGACAACCTCACCGCCATCTGTGAGCCTCGACGTTTCACAACTTTATGGGCCTCCACGGTTAGTTACAGGGATAGCTTTACTTTCTATACATTTATACATTCTTAACAAGAAATATAAGAAAGCAAAATGGTGAGTTATTGTAGTGAATGATTTCCGTCAGAAACCATTTCGAACAAATAAGGCATAATGAAATTTTGTACATATGTTTATATGTCCCATGCGTGCTACATACCCCGCTCATCTTATCCTTAATTTATCCTAATACTTTCTGACGAAGAACAGAAATTATGAAGCGCTTCATTATGTAATTTTGTCCAGAATTTTGTTGATTCTTCGTTTATTTTCAAATATTCTCTTCAATCCTTGGATCTCACATGCTCTGATACCATGCTCTTCTCTCAATGTAAGAGACCGCGTTTCATACTCATATAAAAAAGGGCAAAATTATAGTCTGAATATTTAATATATGTTTCTAGGTAAGTTATGGAACGCCAAGACAAAATATTCTGCACTGAATGTTAGCAAGCATTTTCGGAAATTTGTCTGCTCTGTTGTTTAGTTAATTGCGATCCACTTTTCTTGTATCCATTAACACTCCCTCAGGTTTGCGGGGGTTTCTTCTATCCAGTTCAAGTGTTTCATGTCGTTCTATAAAAGGGACATGTATAGTACTAGTAAAAAACAGGTAAAGCTATCCCTGTAACAGGCCATGAAGGCCCATAGGGTTGTGAGACGGCGAGGCTCCCACATTTTTTAGACAATCGGTTCACAGATGAAGGTAAGGTTGTCAGCCTTATACGCCCGCCACCCTTTATCCGCCAGGAAGATTCCTAGTACTCATTTCTGTTACAGGCTGAGTCGACCTCAGGGCTACAGTGCCGCTGGAAGGATTAGGTCAATTGAAAAAATCCAATGACCTCACTGGGAATCGAACCCGCGACCTGCCGAATTGTAGCACAATACCTCAACCAAATACGCTACCACGTGCCCCAATCAACTGGTATAAATCTACAAATTCTTCTTGTTTTGAAGGGAGCGATTTCGACATTTTAGAAATGTCCCAACATTCATCAGAACGTTCACACCGACTGTAAGCTACATCTCCCAGGGTGATGACGATTTACAAGATAAACATCTGATAAAGACGTTTCGTCTATATTTCTCGAATTTTCGTCGTGCTCCTTCCTTTCGTAGTTCCTCGTTTTCTCTCGATCTTCAACAGTTTACCCTTCACTTCTCCCTTCAACCTGCACGTCAACCTTCAAGAAGGTCTCTGGGAGCTGCCCGCAATCTCACCACAATATCAATACTTACACATTCCCGGCTCTTTCGTCCTGTCAAGACAGTATAAGCGAACATTAATCGCAACCTACGGAGACCTCGCACTTGAAATCACCCTATTAAAAGGATCTGAATTTAAAGTTAGTGGTAAAGTTTGGGGTGGGTCGAAGCATCCCTTTTGTGAGACAGGAGGGGTGGTTTGTATAGTGACAGAAATAGAGGCGTGAAGGAGTGTGGAGGGGTGTTAAAATTGCAGAAAGACTGGAATTCTGTCTCACACGAAGGGAAGGAGACTGGTTCTGCATAATCTGAAGGGAGCTTTGAAATAGAACCGATTTATGATAATCACTTGAACAAGTTCGTTCTGCACTTATAGTAAACCGAACCACTCCTCATCGTTCATGTGCCTCCATTAGCAGAATCTGCTAATTTGCCACCAGAGTGGGGCTAAAAACAATCCATCACTTCTGATTGTGGGAGTATTCCTAAGAGCGAACTAAAATAAAGGGTCTATTGGATTGGTGTAATAAACACTTCAGAAATCGTCACGTGGATTTTTTCTTGCGACATTCGTTAATATTTATTATACTGCCACCAACACACGCCATGGAGACGTATCGGTTGAGTGTATATAGATCCACGTATTCTTGATTTCAGCAGTAGTTGGAGGTTAATTGTCAGCTTCATGGCCCAGCCGTTTTACTGGTCCGGACGAAGTGAGGAGAAAATCTTGCTCTTACTGGGACTCGAACTCCAACCCCTTGGTAGTCCAATCCGTAGCCAGTCGCTATACCAAGTGGGCTATCCCACATCTCAGCTCTGTTACCAAATAAACGGAAATATACATATCGTGTGAGAAATCTTGTTGCATAGACCAGTGTTTCTCAACCGCCGTGCCGCGACCCGGTACCGGGCAGCGGTCTAACAAAGATAGAGAGCGCTAAAAGCAGAGAGAGATACAAAATGGCGTTGCTAACGTTTATTTTGGAACAGAACAAGGGACTGCCTTTCTTAGATGTCCCGATGAGCAGAAAATCTGAGGACTCGCTGGAACATGCTGTTTATAGGAAACCAAGACGTATGGATCTCCGCATTCTTGCAAGGCATGAACACCACCACGGAAGTGTGCCGAAGTATACACTCTCATTATCAGACTGCTGGGTGACAGCAGGAATGTACATAGCTTTACAGCGTACAGCAATCTCTAAGTTGTTCCTGTACAGTCACAAAAAGTCCAGGTACATATTGCTGAAGGTTCCTAACAGGCTGTACGTTGACAGCGGGACCTATAAACACTGTGGTATGGAGACACCTTCCTATGCAACGAACACGAAATAAGCAGCTATACAACAGCCGTTCCTAGATAAGGGTCGTATGAGAGTACATACAAGATAACTGTTGGAAGCGGTGTTATCTGTGAGGTCCGCGCCGAGGCTATATAACATGCAGCTGCGATTATGAGAGAATATAACAAAATTATGAAGGCAACAAACAGAAGTCATACAAAATCATTATAACGAAAATGTTCGCAATATTTGACAAGGAGACGCCGGACACAGAAAGTATAAGAGGCTTAAACTTGGCGGCGGTCAGGTATACGACAGTTCAAGTGAGTAGTGTGCAACTGTATCGGAAGCTACTAGAAATAGGGCATAATCTGCTGTACTGACAAAGGCCATGTATATATTTTATATACACTTATTAACATGTTTAACACGTAAAACGTAAATATCCTTTACATTATGACAAAATACTTACTGCTGTAAAAGACAGACCCGTCCTCTTGCCAGAGAGGGCGCCCCACAGTAACAAGACTGTAGCTGTCAAACAGTAATAAATATGTGATCATGAGCCTCAGATGGGGCTCGACACCAAGACTTACTGACTGACCGGCCATCAGTCGCAATGTGACCTTGGCTTTGACGAGAGAGTCTTGATACGGCAGTTAGAAGAGTAGGCGGTTCATGTGAGACTGCTGCCATGCTGAGTTAGTTGTGAGACAGTCGCCAGCCAGTAAGGACGTGAACACGGAAGCCGAGGAAGCTACGGCGTTGGAAGCCGTTATTAGGTGACAACCGGTGAAAATACAGTATACTGAGAAGACTTAGCGGGTGCTGTAGTGAATTGTAAGTATGTTTGAATTAGTAATAGCACTATAGTTACTTGTAGTTACGATCTGTAAGTGTCCAATAAATCCAATTACCAATCCAAACTCCGCTTATAGGCACTCATATATGTGATATTACTTTTACAACCTCTCTACAGCTACAGTAAGCAGTAAACATTCCAGGACAGTCACAAAATACTGTACCGGATGCAGCTACAGTTACTCAAAGAACTTACAATAAATATCAATGGCGTGTTAAAACTGTTCTTGGACAGAACTATATTTTAAATAATTCAAGAGAACTCATATGCCCCCTGGGAGGTCGCGACCCAGACTTTGAGAAACCATGGCCTGTACCATCAAGCGAAGAAGAAAATGTTCTTCGATTTACACACACTATGAAATACAAGAAACTATACGTTCGATTTTGATGAAGTTATGGTGGATTAGACGGGCAGGGCGTATAGCAAGCATGAGAGAGGTGCATTTGACTGCAACTTTTGCCACAATATTGAAATAAAAACAAAAAGTTCAGAGAAGAACTAACACATGGTCCACACAGAAAATGAAAACAAATAGAGGGGGATATGCAGGACAGACACACTTGGAAGGCACATACGTAGATGGGAAGATAATATTAAAATGGACGTCAGAGAAATCGGAAGTGGTGTGCACTGGATTCATCTGGATCCGGACAGGGATCAGTGGTGGGCTCATGTAAACAAGGTAATGAAGGTCCACAAAATGTTGGGAATTTCTTGAAGGCTGTCGGCCTCTCAAGGGAGCCACAGCTCCATGAAGTTATTTAGGGGCGGAGCTAGTAAGCAGACTATGGGCTGACGGGAGGGGGGCGGATGTTACGCTTGCCACTGCATCCAGCAAGTTGGTTTTCGTGGAAATTACCTATGTGAGGGTGGATTTTCTGTCTGTTTACACTAACAAGGAAAAGGGAAGACATTTTCAACTGAAAAATACCCAACTTAAATTTTTACAAAATTCCTTTTAACACAGACTATATTACATAAAGCAGATTCATCCCCCTTTTACTGACAACCCTTAATTTCGGGGTGTTGTATTTGCTCTGGAGCTACTCCAAGTAAAGAGTTCTATATTTTCTATCTTCTGTGACATAACACCGTGTAGTTCGTTGAAAGTCAAGAGACGTTGCTTTGGAACATTTCGCTTCCATATACAGGGTCGAAGAGCTTCAAACACTTCCTAAACGTCGGTTGAATTTCAACGGATTACACGGCGTTATATGCCACAAGACAGAGATCTCCATCACAACCGCTGTGATAACCTCAAACCCGACTCAGAAAAAGCTGATGTGCAAGACATAAAAGTGAGGATTCTACATTTACATCACAACAGCGTTAAAAAGGTTCATGTTGTTGCATTAGTTGAACTGTTTCAGTGGGTACAAAGTATAATATTCACGTTGTGAGCGAATAGTCTACCTTGCCTTGAAAAAGAGACAGTGCTTAACATAAACTGTTTTAAAGTCTAGCTCAGTTGGCTGTTTCTGACATCTTGAATGTTCTCCCAAGTTCTGTGGCTGACTGCATGAACTTATCATTCGTAACGAGCAGATGGACGGAATTCAGATGTAGTTAGCCCTACGTATTTTAGGGCGAAAGTGATATACGTCTATATTCTGCAAGCTGAAGCAACAGGGGCGCACTTCTATGCGAAATGAGCGTGGGTCCAAGCTACTTTCTGCGGGTACAACCTTAATGGTTGATGATTGTAATAGGTTTCCTTGTTTCCTTCATTAGAATTAAGGATATCACTTTGAAACGAACGACAACAGTTTCTGATTCAAAGTCTTCACGCCTGAACACTCGCCATAAAACCAATACAGTTGATACAGCGTTGCCAAGTAGTCTACTGATCTACATTTGAACCTGCAGCTGATTCTTTGAATCGGGCTTCTGTTACTGAGCTAGACACAGATTTTTGTCTTTGTTTTGTGTTTTTATTGTGGGATTAACGCGCATATACGTGGGAGATCTCGAATCTTAAGCTGAAGGCTTTCGCGCATGCGCATATCAATAGCTGTTATTCAATGCCAGAAATTAATTGAATGAATGTTTAAGGAAACGGTAGTGTCTATGTTTGAGGTATGATGCCAGCATTAGACTGCTTAATGGGTTGAGAAAGATAAAGAAAAATATCGGGGTAATTGGTCTCCTGGCCGAGGATTCAAAAGCAGGACCTCCAGGTTACATGACACGAGCATCAGTCACTCGATCTTGACGTAACTACACATTATTAGAAGCTGTGAAAAACATTAATCATAATTATCTGCATTCTGATTTCATCTACAATTCCAAAGCCAATGCGACTTCTGTGACCTCTGAAAATACTTCATGTCATCTAATTTTCGAATGCCGTTTGCTTGCTCTGTGTCTGTGGGTGAACGTAGCTATGCGTACCTGACGAATGCCTGAACGTTCTACGAATTTTATTGCTATTTGGAATGTATTCATCATAGGACGGTGCTCCAGCAAATTTAAACTGCAAAGCTCTAAAAATAGTGGACTCCAAAACAACATTTCTATTTCCTCCAAAACGGATAAAACGATATTTCATTAAATTAGTCGTTTATGGGAATGTTTTCATCAATAAAAGCGTACAGGCAGTTGTTCAGCAAACAACGTTTCACTATCTACGCGGGAGAGTCAGTAAATGGGTCACAATTTGATATAGAACTTAAAACGTGTGATATTCGAACCAGGAAAAAAACATATATTTCTTCAAATATCCTACACCAACACTGATACACTTGTCCCATCTCTTTAACAGGGCGCTGAAACCTGCAGCATACAAGTCTCTGTTTTCTCAGCCACTTCCGCACGTCCGTTTCAACCTCTTCGTTATCAGCGAAACGTTTGCTACCAAGGTGGAACCGCTTTATGCGACAAACACTTCCCACCATAAAAAGGAAACAATTATTTATGAATATCCTTTGCACTGAGTCCTTCTGCGCACTAAACAGAAGCACAATATAACCCTGTTCCTCGTTAATACAATCCTCAAGCACTTTCACCATTTTGACTATTGAAACAGCATCTGAACATGTCCATGTTCGTCTACTACATAGGCTGTTTTATTTTATTTTGAAAAAAAAAATGTATATACAAAAAAGGCCTAGGCAATGCCCATCCGGCCCTCTGCAGCCCATTCTTATAAACATCTTATTCTATTTTAATCGTTTCTTGCATCCTGTTGTGTGTTTAATTAACAGTAGAGTGAATTTACCGACTACACAACACGTTTTCTATTATCACTACATATTTCGACCTCAAGAGGTCATCCTCAGGTGTATGAACACGGCTGTATAATACACGCGGTCACATTCATTTTCACTCATTCGACCCTGTATCTTATAAAGACTTACGCTCACTTACATATATAAAAGAACTCGATATATTAGTGAGCGTAAATCTGCTCCATCACTGTCGCCCTCTGGTCGTCGTAGCGTTTACAGTCCCAGAAGATACGTTCCCCCGTTTGGAGCCCGTCACTATCGCATTCAGCTGTGGACAAAAGAAACTCCGTGGCTTGAGTCCGCAAGCGAACTTTACCGACCGAGCGACCGCCGCTTGTCGGCGAAGTTGGTGCCAACTTTAGCAGACAGAGGGTGTCGCAACGAATTTCCACGGCCGTTACTTTCGATTTTCTAGACCGGATTCAGCTGTGGACATAATCTTAAATCCGTTTTGGCTTCATTTAAGAATGGAGCGGCCTGCTCTCACACGGATTATTGACACGAAGGCACGGCGGTTCATTTTTATCTCGCGGAACAACGGAACCTGTACTACATTTCAAAGTAGCTTCATCCTCTCTCCCCTTGCGACCTAGACTGCCATTAGCTGGGCTGTGCTGCTACCTAGTGATCACACATGAAAACCTGTTACGTCCGTTGCAGCTGTTTTACTTCCATTTGTGACCTACTTACTGACTACCCCTCGCATCTGCCTAAGCGCGAAATTTCATCTTTGTTCCAAACGACTAAACCAATTTAAAGTAGCATTTTCCCCCTGGAATGTTTACTTGAGGACGGCGGAAGTCTGTGATCCGTCAAGGGTATACAAGGAAATGTGTGTACTGTCCTTGTACCGATGCTCTTTTCAATAGTGGATGAGCAGGCCATGAAGGGCCTCTTGTAACTACATAACAGCAACATATAATATATTCATGACAGCTAACTGCTATATTGCTACTCGGCAGCAAGGGGATTAGGGACCGTGAGAGGATGAAGTCATCTGAATATGAACAGTACATTAACTAATCCCGCCGATAATTAACATAATTACCAATAGACCTGATTGTCATCGTTACGATATGAAGTTACTAATTAACAATTCCTGGAATACCTAATTTAATGATGTTATTTAATGTATTCATATAACCTAGAGTTTGTCAATTATTTCTATGACAACTGAAGATATGCTAGCAACAATGTTGTTACTATGTACTTGTGTGAAACTCAACTGTAAATGGGACAGTGCGTAAATCCCGTGTGGAGGCTCGGTTGAATACCACCACCGTAGCCCTGCGGAAAGGGAACGCGGTGCCTGGTGGTATAACCGGGCCACCGTGTTCCTGGGTGATATAAATAAAGGGACCTTAGCTTCAAGGTTGGGGGAGTCCCCAATCTCGGAGAGTAAAATGTGGCCATGAATCCAATGGAACTCTGACATGAGAATGACTGCGCTGGCGAGGTCCAGCAGGAACTGTAAACGCCAGACCCATCCCCCCGTCAGGGAGCATGTTACATAAGGACTATAGCCGCAAGGGTTCAGTTGGAAAATAAAATTACTGATCGTGAGTCTCAAACGGCTTGTCGCCAAGACGAACTGAATGGCAGTAAACCGTCAGTCGTAAAGTAACTCGTGTTATCCTTGATTCCCACGCGCAAACCGGATGCCAGGTTAAAGAATGCGGCCCGCATATCATTTTAACATTTCATTATCTTTGCAAAGCTATACCAATATAACGGGCATTTGAAAGTGTTACAGTGGAGCTACACTAGCGCCGTTAGTATCTTTCGCAAGAATATTTGCCAGGAAAAGTTAAAACAACATGGTTATAACCATATATATAAAATGATTGGTTAATAATAACTGATTCGTATTTATTCTTGGTTTACTTAACGACATATATGAGACAAACTCCGTCTTAAGTGCAACAATTTTATTGTAGTCCTTTCTTCTTCCCTTCCTCCACAATACATGTTTCGGCCCTAAATGGCCATCATCAGGTGTGTATTCTTACGTAGCTGCTACACTGCCCGTAGTTTAAAATTTAAAATCACCAGTCTTTCCAATTGTATGTATGTATAAAATCTTTGTTAACCTATACGCGTCAATTTGATTTCTAAAATTTGCACTTTTTTTAAAACTTCAATTCAAATTAAGATGTCTATAAATCTTCTTTTTTCCAAATGTTTAAAAAAATAAAATTTTCTCGGGGTACACGCCCTATGTCTATAGTGCTGCAGCGGTTACTTCTTGTTTAATCGCTGTTCAGGTATTGTTCTGTGTAGGCTCTCTCTGTGTGTGTCGCTGCTTATCTTTAATTGTAGCCGCGGAGTGGATATGGACCTATAGTAAACATATATCACGTGATTGCTCTCCAGCCAGTCTACTGGCGTGTCCGTCGGATCTATAGAAAACATAGTTTCTTCTACTGTTGCGTGTTGGACCGTGCTTACAGAGCTGTTGCCTGGCAACGCGTTGATCAAATCCGTTACAGTATAATTCTAATGAACACTAATATGCACCACTCGAAAGACACTTTACTTCAGCACTTGGTAGCCACAGTAAGAGCGAAGACACTGCGGCCTCTCAATGATACAGTGTAACATCCATTGCGCAGATGACAGGAAGTCTCATCATTTGTTAGGATAGTTCTCCTATTATTAACTTATCCTCATTTCCCCCGTATTCTTTTCCAGTACTACGTTATCTACTGATGCGTCGAAGCCGATATTTAACGCCATATTCCAAAAATAACACACATAAATAGTACATCGTAAACGTCTCAATTATCTAGTATAACACGTTTCATATATCCACACCAAAATACGTATTATACGAGTATTACGTATATTATAATATACGTAATTACGTATATTATAATACGCATTATCAATACGACGGGAGAGTCAATCTACA
Source organism: Cryptotermes secundus (assembly GCF_002891405.2). Classification (NCBI taxonomy): domain Eukaryota; kingdom Metazoa; phylum Arthropoda; class Insecta; order Blattodea; family Kalotermitidae; genus Cryptotermes; species Cryptotermes secundus. The sequence continues at coordinate 1,231,148 of NW_019744133.1, forward strand.
CTCACACAAGAACTGATCTCTGATTCGTGCTGTTACTTCATTCTAAGTCTCACGCTCACATAAATATTATGTATATAATGATGTGTATCCGATATAGTTCCTCGCACGGCAGCGTAGTTGGTTGAGGCACTATGCTACAAGCCGGAAGGTTGCGGGTTCGATTCCTGATGAGGTCACTGGACTTTTTTCAATTTACCTAATCCTTTCAGCCGCACTATGGCCCTGGGGTCGACTCAGCCTCTAACAGAAATGAATACCAGGAATCTTTCTGGCGGTAAAGGGCGACCGGCGCTTAAGACTGACAACCTCACCACCATCTGTGAGCTGAATGTCTACAAAATGTGGGAGTCTCGACGTCTCACAACCCAATGGGCCTCCACGGTCTCTTACAGGGATAGATTACTTTTATTCGATATAGTTCTGTTGTCTCTCTTGTTACTTGTGTGTGGTGCTCCCGATGTTGAATGAAAACGTCCGTTTGACGTTGAGTGATTGATGTACCTGGTTACATACACGTTCTCGGTACAGTTACGTCGTCACTGGCCCATGTTTATTGGCTGTAGTGCTCTTGGTTGGCCTGAAGAGAGTTCATTTTAATCGGTTCTTGTCTCGATAGGCGGACGGTACAGTGAAATGTACGATTTACCTAAAGATGGGCATGTTCGGCCGAAACATGCCGCACGAATAACAAGAACTAAAGAATGGGATGAAAGTTTGGCAGTAACCACATGGCCGTTGAAAAAAAAAAACGAAAAATTGTATTAATAACACACGAAAAAAATAGCTAAAAATGAATAACAGCAACAGGATATATATATAATATATAAATATATATTAATATATATATAAATAACAATATAAATTTGAAGAACCTCCTCCTCCCAAAAGAGAAGTAACATATGTTTCCAGAGTTCTGGATTTTCACGATGACGGTCAATCCTCCGATTTCTGAATACAGTCTGGATGCTTAGGTCATTGTTATCATTTCTCGTCCTGTTCTCCTTGGCAGAAATAGACGTACATTTGGTTAGTGGGCGGGAAGTTTCAGAAGACGGTTCTCGGAATAAAGTTCCACGAGTTTGGCAGTACTGGCTGGTAGTGATGGCTCTGTTTTGATCTTGTCTGCATGGATCTGGCGTCACAGAGTACGTGGAACATGTTTCCTTCTTTTTGCCAACAGTTTCTGACAAGCGGGGGTGTCCAGCCTCCAGTTAATATAATTCTAGTCCATGCTGTTATATTCTTCCCTGTCTCATATCGAATCTAGGTCAGAGTAATATTAACGCACCTGCATGCATATATAAATTACACCGGAAGTGCAATTTTGCTTCTGGCATTATAGGAAAAACACATACTAAATATCTGGCCCCAAAAGGAATTAAATGATAGGAGGTTGGAGAAAACTCCACAATGAGCAGTTTCACAACTTGTATCCCCGCCAAGTATAATCAGAATTATGAGGTGAAGGAGGATGAGACGGGCAGGTAATGTAGCACGAAAGGGGCAGAAGAGGAATGCATATATCGGTGAGAAATCCAGAAGAGACAACTAGGTAGACCAAGACGTGGGTGGGTGGGTGGATAATATTGAAATGGATCTTAGAGAGACAGTATTGAGTGGCATGAACTGGACTGATTTGGTTCAGGACTGCGACAAGTGGAGGGTTCTTGTGAATAGGGTAATGAAATTTCGGGTTTCGTAACATATTGGGAAGTTCTTGAGTAGTTGAACAACTGTCAAGGAGGATGAGATGGGCAGGGAATGTAGCACGAATGAGGACATCATGAATGTCGTCAGTGTTATGGAGGAAAATCCAGGAGTAAAGAGATAAATAGGATGATCAGGACGTCGATGGGAGAATAACATTAAACTTCCTTAGAGAAACATGATATGAGGGTGTGGACTGGATTCATGTGGCTCAGGACAGAGGCCAGTAGCAGCCTCTTGTGTAAACGGCAATGAACCTTCGGGTTCCATAAAAAAGCTGTGAATTTGTAACTGCCGAGTCCTCAAGAATGACACGGCTCTATGGAGTACGTTAATACCAGTATGTAAGAATGCGACTCCTCCGTCAGTTTCTGCTTCCTGTTTTGTATCACAGGCTTAACAGGGAACGCCCAATTTTATTAAATTTACACCATACTGTTGACTGTAGCCAATATGTTCGGTCTTAGTGACAGGCGATCCAATAAACGCACGACAGCAGCAACAGCGACCCTACCATGGCCAGCACAGAGATACAGTAACAGAAGATCCACAAATCCAGCCTATGTCTTGAAACGATAGAGGGCGAACAAACAGACTACCAAGTGAACCCACAAGGCTACGTCAATTTTTTTGAAATGAGGAAAGTGGGCAAAAAAAAATAAATATACACACTCGTATGTAATGAACGATATACAATTACTGACTTTTCCGACATCAGCCTACTGAAGTCCCGGAGATAGGGACTAGCTTCATTGACTGGGCCCAACTGAGTAGGCCTTTTGCATGAACACGGAGGCAGAGTCCAATCTCCGAAATGTCGTTTTAATTAAAGAGAAAACCATGAATGATAGGCATAAAAGCTTGTAACTGTACGAGGGACAGTCATGAAACAGGTCACAAATGAATATAAAACGTAAAACATGTGACATTCAAACCTGGAAGAAACATTTATTTCTCGACGTATCCTGTATGAATAATGAGACACTTGTCCCACCGCTTTACCAGTGCGTCGAAACCCATAGCGTAGTCTTTTTGACTGTTGTCTCAGCCATTTCCGCACCCCCGTTTCAACAACTTCGTCAACAGCGAAAAGTTTGCCACACAGTTGTGAACTCAGGGCACGGATGTTTAGTTTGTGTGTGGATTTTTCTGTGTTCGTGTACAGGTAGAGGCCTTGCGACGAGCTGATCACCCGCCCAAGGAGTCCTACCGAATGTGTAAGATCTAGAAAAACCGAAGTGAACGGAGAACCTAGGCCCACTGGGGCTGTAGTGCCAAGGGAAAAAGAAAGTAAGTAAGGAACTGGGAAGAACTGGTCGGACTGGATTAGCGGCGACCCTCCAGACTCGTACTTTGAATGCGCGCGACCGGAATTTCAGTTGGGCACCGGCTATCGTGACGTATCTCGTGGTTTCCTTCAGGTAAATGCCCAATTTGTATGAGACAGCTCCCAAATAATTAAATCATCATAACATTCAACGATACATACTCTAGCTACTAACAGTGTCGTGAAATAAGCCACAAGAACTGGAATATGTGGAAGGAATCGGCGATTGAAGAATTCGTGATACTATTCCATCATCTGTCTGCAGAGAGAGTGAGGCAAATCATGAAAACCTCAGAATAATCTGTGTACCGGCCGAAAATCGAAGTGGGTACTTCAAAGACACAAAGTCAAGCGTTGTGTCTTCAACCCATTCGCTCGGTTTCATATATTAACCTGTTCACCTATGCAACTGTTTTGTTGTTTCTGTGAAGTAATAAGGAGGCAGCCGATTAGAAACATGGCGCACTCTGCTGTACCGAGCCTGGACTGACAGAGGCCATGTATATATTGTACAGTGGAGTAGCCATCATGAATAACTTTGTAAAATAAGTGTATATACCGACAACGGACTTAATACTACCGACTATGATTTACAAATGACTGACCCGACCTCTCGTCAGAGAGGGTGCCCCACATGGACAGCACAGTAACTTTCATACAAGAAGAAACATCTGGTCATGAGCCTCAGTCGGGGCTCAACACCAAGACACAGAGAATGACTGACTTTATTTCATGAGTATGAGGTGGTTTCTTACCTGTGGGTAGTCTCCAAACTTCGTCTGATAGTCGAAGACGTATAGATAGGAATTTCTTCTTGCAGCGGAGTGCAGATCCGCTGTATGGACAACAGGTGCCACTACTTGTGCGTCGCTTAAAGCCTCCAATGTTTCATCTCTGATGTTTATTGGATGTTGCACTGGTCTTTCCCAGTCTGTGTACTCATTGACAATAGTTGCGAGTATCTCCGATAGATGGAACCGGTAGGTATTCCTCACAAATGTTCTCAATATCCTAGAGCGTCTGTCCGCTTCGATCCCATACTGAACATCCTCTCCAGAAAATGCAAAGTACGCTTCCGCCTTAACAACTCCAAGAAGCAGGTCATACCTTGAAAGCTTCGAGACCACGGACTTTCTCAAGAGGACACTGTTCAATGTGTTGAATCCAGAGTCACTACTGGAACTTGAACTACCGGGATTAACAGAACTACCACTCCCACTCACATAGTCACCGTATCTTGAGGAACTATCTGTATTACTGCTGGATCCACCACCCCCACCACCTGGGGGTTCACCGCTGTCAATAACAACGCCGTCGATTGAGGGCCCGAAGGCTGTGGAGAACTCGGGTGCCTCTATAGGTGTCGCCAGTAACGTATCAAGTGGACGCTCACGCAAGCATTTGAGCAGATGTGGTTGCGGTAGATCTGGCGAACAGTTGGCATGGCGAGCTACCTGCTGTGCGTACCGGGCAGGATTCTCTACCAGGGCCCATGGACTCAGACCTGAACCGCTCATCAAGACGGCTCGGTGGAACAGGAGACCTGAAAAGACGCCAAGGATTTAGCTGAGTAGCATTCGAGTCTGTGTGCATATACTAAGCAAGACTGGAGAGACTGGAGAGAGACAAACCTTTGGTAAATGTCTCTCTGTATTTAAGAGCAGTAACGTAACCGGCTACTCTAGGCAAGTTTGCAGAGAGTTCGCTAGAACGCCGATGGAGATCTGCACGTATACTGACCGCAGGGTATGATATCGTATGGCGAAGCACGTCGCATTTAGGATTGTGCATGAAAGTGTCACGTAATATCGAATAAGACCAAGAGTAACCTTGAATGTGCAGAAGAAAAATTTCAGAAAAGGGGGTGGATTCGAGGGTGCGAGAAGTGACAGGCTGCCAGTTGTTTGTAAGGCACCTTCGAAGCAGGTTATACTTACGGGTTTTCTATCTTCAGTTTAAAAGCGTCAGTTTCCTTGTGCGCTAAATCGTACATAATGAGTAAGAAATTAGGTAAGGGTATAGGTCTACACGCCGGTCATGGTAGCCGAGCGGTTTAAGGCATGCACTGTCTTCCCTCGCTCGGAAGCCGGGATCGTGGATTCGAATCCCACTCAGGGCATGGATGTTTGTGTGCGTTTTTCTGTGTTTGTGTACAGGTAGAGACCCTGCGACGAGCTGATCACCCGCCCAAGGAGCCCTACCGAATGTCTAAGATCTAGTAAAACTGAAGTGAAACGGAAAGTTTCATGGAGGTAGGCCTAGGGTCCACTGGGGCTGTAGTGTCAATAAAAAAAAACAGGTCTATACTCACAGACGAAGCAAGTAATTGCAAATGTATATAATTATTTGAAGTCAATATATTTGTATTATTGTAATATGTTCTTCGAAAAGAGAATAGGGTAGTTTCAATGAAACACGTGGGGTCGGTGAAAGTGGAAGAACAAGTGTTAAGAAACTCCTCCCACCCAAAGCTATGGGCGGGATTTGACTAGGGATGCAGGGCCTTGTTCGAAGTTACGCGACACTGTCTATAACACATTATTGAGGCAGCAGCTACAGTCCGATTTCCGAATCATGTTTAGGCCACTGACGGGCAGGCAGGCCCACTGCTCGAGATCATTTCTAATGCACTATGCATTTATTGAACAAATGAATACAAGTCAACTCAATTCCGTGGAGAGCTTCTGTTTATTTGTGGCGTTTCAATTGCTTTCCTCTCCTATCAAAGAGACGAGTTATTCACTCTATGTCGACGCGTTTCCTACAACCGAGAGAGCGAATAGTGAGAGAAGAGGACGCAGAAAAGAAGTCACAACTTTCTGAAAGTAAAAGTTCGAGTAGAAACGGTTAAGATTTCAATACATCTTACAGACTCGTTCTTAATACCCGTAATGTTAGGTCTAATATCAATGATATGAATAACTGAAAAGAGCTATAGACTATTCAGAGTTTACATGGATATGAAATACACAAGTAAAAAAAAGTAAAGCTATCCCTGTAACAGGCCGTGAAGGCCCATAGGGTTGTGAGACGTTGAGGGTCCCACATTATCTAGACAATCGGCTCAAAGATGGTGGTAAGATTGTCAGCCTTGCGAGCCGGCCGCGCTCTACTCCCCAGGAAAATTATTTAATTAATTCCTGGTACCCATTTCTGTTACAGGCTGAGTCGACCCCAGGGCGATAGTGCGGCTGGAAGGATTAGGCCAACTGAAAAAATCCAATGACCTCATCGGGACTTGAACCCGCGACCTTCCGGCTTGTAGCATAGCCCCCCAACCAACTACGCTACCGCGTGCCCCACTATGAAATACACAAACCAGACTGAGATGCGTAGTTGACAAGCAAATGGCGGGCCCACAAGTGACATTTCCCCGCCCCCGTTCGAGAGAAAGGTAACGTGATACAGCTCCATACGCAGTGTGAATACAGTACAGTGCACCATGTGGGAAGCACATGACAACTGAATGAATGAGCTTATCATTATAGAGAAGATGTAATATCACCATATGCGAGCACACATTAGATTCCATCATTCCATTTTAATTTGTTATAAAACACATTAATTTAATTATCAATTACCGATTTCTGAACATAATTCATCGCCCACAGCTCTAAATTATAAGTTACCTTGGAGATGCACGTAAATTTACTTGCTATGTGATTAGATTCTGTATATTTACAGCAGGGTTTGTGTTGCGCAACGAACAGTCTTTCACAAGAAGCCATTTGTTTTACCTCCAATTAAAAGTTTCTGGGGAACAAAAGGATAACAAATTTCCTACATATCAGATGATGCTGTCTCGAAAGAGGAATGAGGAATCACAGTTTAGCAAGTGGTGGGCTGTGGGTACTTTCTCAAGGTGGATACAACTGACTAACCTGGACGTTGCTCTAAACCGCCGAGTACCCTCAAGTTTTATTGTCTCTGCTTTCATTCACAGACTGTGTTGATGGACACTTAAATAATATAACAGAACACAACATGAAGCGAAGATCAAATATTCCCACATTTCTTTAAGCAACATTTTAATTCTTCCTGCGTTGTTCTCACTAGCATATCAAATGCTGATCTACGGATGCATGAAAAAGACCGCGGATTAAACTGTATTACAAAAATAATAAACTTGTTTATGTGGAACTGCATCCAGCTTTACATTCGACTCCGAGAATTTGGCCTGTAAAAACAACTAAATACAAGCACACACGAACTATATTATATTTAAGCATCCTGCTGCACTATACACTTCCATATGTAATAATACAAATGCCGTCGTGAATGCCAGTTTATTTGGCGAGTTTTTAAAACAAAACTGACAGGCTGTTGTTTTAGATTTTGGACTGTCCTTCTATCATACAGATAAGACGAAGTCCCCAAACATAATTTTCACACAGATTATGTTGGATCAGTTAATCGTCCTACGTATAGTTAAATTTCACGATGTTTCGGAAGACGGATTGGGGGAACAGCAAACTTNACTGCAGTTCAGACGTTGTGAGCTGTTGCTGTGAGAATCTGGTAACTGAGGCCGGGTACCGTTCGGGAATCCAGAGAAAGTGAAGAGTCTCTCATTGAAAGCCATTACCGAGCAACGGCTAGTGAAGACCTAAAAGACTTTTATGTGTGCTGTAGTTACAGTGATATTATTTGGAGTGTGTAACTCAGTGAGTCTGTCGCATTTATTTGCACTTATAAGAGCCCAATAAACACGATTATCAATCCAAACACCGTCTAGAGTCACTAAATCACGTGACAATATTATGAGTTCAGGACCCTGGTCCTTTCCGTATGATGTTAGCAGAGGGACTAAGGGAACATCCATAAAACACATACAACACTGAAAGTACGACACTAGGAGTCGATTATGAGTCACATTATGAAGAGAACGATTTAAAACGAACTAGCTCTGTAACGGATCTATTGTGAAAAATTAAATTAAAATTAAAATTAAAAATTTTTAATGAATACCAGTATAGTTTCAAGCAAGGGGTACAACTGTTTAGATTTTATTGATCACAATTGCAATTAGAGCGCATGTGAAACCACAAACTCACTGGGTCAAATGTTACATTACAAGGACCACAATGCATTGTTCCACATAATTTAGATTTTTAATCAGCTCATTTACAGAATGAAATCAAAATGTCAGTAACATTTGTTTCAAAAGCTTTAAAGGAGAGCTCAGCATGAAGCTCCTTGTATATCGAAATACGATAAATTTTCCATACTCGCGAAGTTGAGGTTTCTGTGAGGTCACTCGAATATGGATGTTGAAGTCATCGAAAGAGGACATGAGGTCTGGTTCATGACATGCTAAAACATGGGCAGTGACAAGGTAAACAGAGCATAACATAGATATAAATAAGTTAACAGTAATATTGTGTATACTGTATTTATTAGTAATAATGATATAATAATATTAATTAATGCCGATCATAATGGCCGCGTGGTCTAAGGCAAGAACTGTCTTCGTTCCGTACAAACACTGGGGTCGTGGGCTCAAATCCCGCCCGAGGCGAGAATGTTTGCGTTTATTCTGTTTGTATTGCCCTGTGTAGGTATTGCGGCGAGCTGATCGACTGAGCTATCCCGGTTTCCTCGTACCGCTTTAAAACATTATAACATCCAGAATACCTCTCATCCGTTCCAAGAACGAATTCTAGGACTTGAAGTATTTTGCAGAATATTCTCCACCAAACTCATAATGAGTGCGGATGACACGCGTCTACGCAGGTGTGCGAGATTAGTAGTGCTTCTGCCATGTTTCCTTCTTTCTTTTCCATTTCATTTTCTTTTTTTCTTTCCACTACGTTTCTCCGTTCCGTTCATCCCACATTCCGTCTTTTGTTTCAATATGTTTTATTCTTTGTTTTTTACCCCTTTCCTCTATCCATCTTTTCTTTATTTCTATCATTAATCTTTCCCTTGTTTCTTTCCTTCTCAGTATAGAGCATGTTAGCACCGCATCTTGTATTACTAATCTGAACTTCAACCTTTCCCTGTTTCGGGTACAGAAAGTCGACGTGCCAACAAATAGAGCTGCTCCTCTCACTGGTGGAAGGTGAGGAATATTCATGAGCTTCCAATGTTCCTTGTAACGAGGCGATGAACTAGTCAGGTTTAACCACTTGCTGTTAGTCCTCATACGGGCTCTGGGGTTAATGATGTCTTTTTGTACACTAATATCAGCCTGTCCCCCTTGTCCCTTGCGCCGTACTTTGAACAAAAGTAAATTCGCTTCTTACTGACTATGGGAACTCCCTAAAACTTGACCGGCCAGAGGATGTATACACATGGCTTGTTCCGTATCACGTAAGTATACTATAAAGTTAACCTCCTCTGTGTCTAAGCATCGTATCATAAAGGCGTACAGGATAATTTAGGTTAAGTTACACACTGTTCAAAGTACGCGTGTCTCTGACCTTAAGCCACAGAACGGAATCCTTTTTAACGGCATTAAGGTATCATCTCCCATGTCTAGTGGCGAAGAGAAACATATTTCTTCATGGGCATTCAAGCTCAGCTGTCACACCCATGACCAATGGCTGACCGAATGGAATATCCCGCGGTTAGGAAATAAAAATTCTGTACAGTGCAGTCGCCATTTTATTCTAGAATGCATTCGTGAAGACCTCGCATATTCAAGACAAATTTTGAAACACATACACTGCCGACTATTCTTTTTTTTTGGGGGGGGGATTTAACATTATTTCAAACTTTGCGTAGAAAGTGAGATGTTATTAATATTTTTTTATATATCGTACTACTTAAAATTCGCATAAAAATGCGACCGCTGCATTTCTTTCAGGGTGATATATGTAGCCATTTAACACCACAGACCCACAGCAGCTGAAAAAGGATATTTAAATAACGTAACATCTGAACATATACAGGGTGATTCACGAAGTTTTACCCCGGCTTATGGTACATATTCCTGGGGTTATTTCCTGCAAAATTTCCTTATAAACTTGTGGTCCATTTTCAATAGTTACGGAGTAACAATAGATTTTCGAAACGCATCACTGTGAATGCAGCGCTATGCTTCAGCGTGGGTGACCATGCGTTTCAGTCAGCTATGTCTGCAGATAAGGTAGACCGGTTTGAATGTTGCGCGTAGGTAGATAGGCAGAGCGGTTCATACGCGTGCGACGCATTGTGTTGACGTGCAGGGAGACATTTTTGAAAATCGTATGTAAATCCAGTCGTCTTCTAAGGCACTACAGTTTAAAGGAAACAGATTGATAGAAGGGTGTGATATGCAACCATTGGTATGTTTACAGAATGGGATGCTGAAAATAATGTAATTTTGTAACATAAAATCGATGAAAAATGTTGCACAATGCAAAATTAAGAAATTGAAAAAAAAAATGGTTTTAGAATGCTTCTTTCCTAAAACATTAACGATTTAAAAAGTGTTTGTATTGTATTTCTACTTTGTTTTGACTGAAATTCGAAGAAAAAAAGATTTTTCGCCAGTTTTCAAATTACTGTATCTCTTTAATTATGAGTTGGATACCATTAGTATATTAACATTTTTTGTTCCAAATTACCTCAGGAATGCCCTCCCTAAGTGGGGGTAAAACTTCGTGAATCACCCTGTATTCGTTTCACTCTCAGTAACTTCCGACACTGTTAAAGTGGCGAGTTGAAACTTGTTAGGCGAACCTACAAGGGTGGCGGGAACACGCAGTGCACACTGCTTTTGTCTAGTGCACGCTGATTCGCCGTATTCTTTGATCATATGTCGTATTACTATTACGCTGTGACATGACGCCTGAAAGCCGGAATAGCAGATCCAGACTGGAAATCCAATGCTAGACAACGGCTCGCTAAACGCAAGTTACCGCCACAACGAACAGACGCCGAACGGCTAGCCAGGCACATGTTTCGTAGCAACAGATGAACACAGAATATAACAGGGGAACTGTAAGACATGGTGATATATTGGGTTTGCCCCTATGTTATAAAAGAAAGTTCGTTCGTGAGTTTATTGATTACCCGGCGTGGAGGCGGGGCCGAATACCTCCACCGTAGCCCTGAGTCGTAGGAGGCGACAAAAGAAGTTTCGAATCTGAGAGAAAATATGGTCACGAGTCCCACTGGACTAGGACCCGAGAATGCGCTGGCGAGGACCAGCACCAATTGCAAACGACAGACCAGTCCTGTAGTGAGACACACCGCCCCACAACAACAAACCCGTAACTGTTTGCCAGTAATAAAAACCTTGTCGTAAGCCCCAGATGGATGTTTTATTCCAAGGCAGACTGGCCGACTCTCCGTTGGTCGTAACATAAGAAAGCCCAGAGTTCAGTAGTTGACTGTTACCAGGAAACGCCTAGTGAAAGCAGACATAGAAGACTTTATTTTGTGTGCTGTAGTTATGGTGATCTTTAAGAGTGTGTACGAGTAAACCAGTGGGACTGTTATAATTATTTGTAGTTACGACCTGTAAGTGGTCAATAAATCTATTCAATCCAAACCTCGTCTACAGTCACTCATACATGGGAAATTCTTGTTTTCGAGACCTCACGCACCATCCGGTCAACAGCAGACAGTCAACTATGCAGAAGGCTCGGGTGATAGCTGGTGATGAAAGCTGACGTGGGTGCCGTTTTGATGTCCAAGCAGAGGCCTCACTGCAAGTTAAGCGACCAATCGGCGTGCATCTGCATTTTGCAAGATGCTTAACGTCACTTTAACGTCTTAACTTCAGCCCGAGTTTCTAGGGTTCACATTAATTTACACAATCTTTGCAAAACAGCATTACCTGTCTCCTGCAAACCTCGTGTTAACAAGGCAAAAAAGGGAAATATATCCCTCTAACGGGTCGTAGAGGTCCATAGGGTTGTGACTCGTTGAGGCTCTCATAATTTCTAAACAATCGGCTCACAGATTGCGGTCCTTTAGCCCCAGGAAGATTCGTGGTACTCATTCCTGTTAGAAAGTGAGTCGGCCCCAGGGTCATACTGCGACTGGAAGAATTTGCTAAATTGAGAAAGTCAGTGACTTCATGGGGAGTCCAACCCGCGACTTTCAGCCTTGTAGAGCAATGCCTCAAACAACTACGCCACCGCGTGCCCCGTTTAGTTCAGAGGTAGAAACAGAAAACTTAAATTATATATTGAGGAGGTTTGTGTTGCAAACTGTTCAGCACACGCAATTCTTTTACTTACGTTAATGTAAACACATTGAAACGAAGCATCTAATGGTATAAAAACGCTCAAATATAACGACTTAAGGGCAACAAAAAACTTTCCTTCCTTACAGCGAAAGGAATTTAATCAGCCGAATCCTCATAATTGCAAGCATACGTCAGGAGTTTTGCTGAAAGTTGCTAAGGAAGTGTTTCAGACATCCGAAAAAGAAGAAGTGGCCAGGATATCTTCAGAGAGGAGGGGAATTTGATTAGATTATCGATAACGAAGAGGAAGATGAAGTGTGGGTGGGAAGAACAAATAGAAGCGGAAGAGTACAGAAGTGTAAAAAGAGAAGTAAAAAGGTTCAGCCGATCCTCTCTCCAATACTTCATTCTGATGAAGGTGGAGTTCCGAGAAATGGCTAGCCTTAACGTTGGGTTTCAATTTAAAGTCAGATGTTCATCTCCCGGCCAGGACACTCAGGTAAGAAGATTCCCTGCCATAACCTACTCTCCATGAACTGCCCAGCTGAATAATTCTCTTTCAACATTTCCCTCAATGACCATTAAGGAAACATACGTTCTGACACTGAGGGTACTGTTCTGTATGAAAAGACGGCATTTCTGTGACTGATATAGAGAGGGCAGGCAATATTACAAAAGATTACCAGAGGAAAATATTGTGACGCGGGGCCTACGAGCCGCAGTATCGGAACTGGAGCCGGGCGTCCACTGCCTGCAAATGGCTGGGCGAACGTATTCCCAGACACTACACGAATATGTGCCCACTGCTACGCAACGGTTCTAGCTCCTATGGTTCCTCTTTCACTGTAGAAAGCTGATAACCACAGCAACTAATCGTAAGTTGCAAAGTAACGACTTCTAAAACAGACTGTTAGCACGGATATCAAATGTGGAAATCTTCAAGTACGTGATTCCTATCCAAGCCGCCTAACAGGGATAAAAGTAAGTCACAAGTTCAGAAGTGAATTTAAGTCTCAAATCTGAGAGAGTAAAATTTGGTCGTTGACCCGAGAATGGCTGCGCTGGCGAGGACCATCAGCAGTTGTAAACGACAGACCCGTTCTCTAGTCAGAGAGAGCGCCCCACATCAACAAACCTGCAACTGTCCGACAGTAATAAAAATATGGTCATCGGCGTCAGAGGGATGCTAATATAAGACTCAGACTCGGAAGTGAAGTCTCATCTTACATTGAACGGAAGATATATTCCGTTTGTAAATAGGGCAAAATATCTCGGTGTAATCTTCGATAAGAGGGTTACATGGAGACTGAACATAGAAATGATCGAAGCCTAGGCCTTCAGAATATTTATTAGAGTGTATTCCCTATTCAAAAGTGAGAGATTAAGCGCTAACATTAAACTGACCCTCCACAAAGCTCTCATTAGATCCGTAATGACTTATGCTAGTCCCGCCTGGGTATTTTCGGCAGACACCCATCTAGTGAAATTGCAGCGCCTGCAAAACAAGGGTATCCGCACCACTGGCAATTTTCCAAGGCGTACACCGGTCCGCGATTTGCACATGGCATTCAAAATGCCGTACATATAGGATTACTTACTTACTTACTCATGGAGCTGAGACCTTCTTGAGGAGCCGCCAATTCTGCAGCTACTCAAGAATTTCCCAGCATTTTATGGAATCCAAAGGTTTATTACCGTGTTCACATGAGCCCTCCGCTGGTCCCTATCCCGAGCCAGATCTATTCAGTCCATACCATCCCATCCTACCTCTCTAAGATCCATTTTAATATTGTCCACCCACCTACGCCTTGATCTTCAACAAGCAGAAGTCATACAAAATCATGATAACGGAGTAGTTCGAAAATATTGGACAAGGCAAAACCCGACATACAAAGTATAAGAGGCTTAAACTTGGCAGCGGTCAAGCATACGACTGCTCAAGTAGCTGAACTGCCGTTGTAGCGGAAGCTACAAGAAATAGAGCATAATCTGCTGTACTGAGTCTGGACTTACAGAGACCCTGTATATATTGTATATACATTTTAACATGTTCAACATATAAGATGTAAACATCTTTTACATTATGACAAACGACTTACTACTGCAGACAACGACTCTGACAAAAGACAGATCCGTCCTCTGGTCAGAGAGGGCTACCTTTAATAACAAGACCGTAACTGTCAAACAGTAATAACTATCCGGTCATGAGCCCCAGATGGGGCTCGACACCAAGACTGAATGACTGACCGTCAGTCGCAATGTGACTTTGACTCTGAGAAGTGAAGTCAGAAAAGGACCAGAATAAGAGGGAACACAAAGTGCGTGAACTGTTATAACCGAGTGCGATAGTGAGAGTGACGCCAATAGACCTAGTCGTCAAATCTGGACTCCACAATTATTAGTCACCCGTACCCCCTATACACCTAACAACATTGTAGTTATTTAATGTTCGATCACCTCTAAAAGACGTTTACTGGACTAAGATACAAAGCAGTGACTTAAAACATGACCAGTGTAACACTCACTGAGAACTGAACGGGAAGCCACATAATTTCTTTTGCAATTTTTGGAACTATTAATTTTCAGTCTTATTATGTTATCAAGAATACCACTGCCGCCGAAGTTGAACTCAGTCCCCCACGAACAACATGCACGGTCAGTCGTAAATCGTCCCCTTTACACACGGTGTCCCAGGTAAATATTCTGGGAGGTCATAGTATCGGTCATTCTAAGACCACGCCATAGCTCAAGCACTTACTTAGTTGCTGGCTTCCCACTGCGGCGGCCAGGGTTCAAACCCGGGTCTGGTCAAGTGGGATTTGTGGTGGGTAAAGTGGCGCTGGGGTAGGTTTTCTCCGAGTACTTCGGTTTCTCCTGCCACTCTTCAATCCACCAAATTCTCCATCATCATAATCACCTGAGGCAGGTACAATAGGCCTATCAGTGGCCGCCTTGCGGAGTGGACCCAACTGGACTCACCCCCCCTATGGGAATTAAAAGAGAAATCTGTTGTTCTAAGCAAAAAGTGTATATGTACATGTACCTTATTCCCAACGGTTTCCGAGATAGAGCTATTTCACTGAACAATACACTGTACAGACGAGCAGAACGCTATGTCCTCACACGAGTTGCAAAGTGCAGTGATGTTGACGGCGGAATTTTCGAAAACGTAAACTGTACCAACTTTGTCACTTGAACAATAAATACCGGTATTAGAAACAGTACGTAATATCTCTATCTTATCAACTATTTTGGAACTGTACAGTGAAATAGCTCTTTCTCGGAAACCGTTCGGAATAGGGCACCTGTACAATATACTTTTTTTTTTTTGCTTAGAATGACCGATACTATAATCTCCCAGAATATTCACCTTTCTTCCTGGGATATTTCTGTATATCGTATCCACAGCAAACTATGTCAACACACAGAACAGACACGATATACTGACCTAAGACATAACTTCCCCGTACAACGTGTCAACTCTCGACGCCACATAGCCTCGATATGACAGCGTCCTTAACTAACTTTGAAATAAATACGTGTTGCTTGTAGATACTTTGCTATCGTAAGCATAAATTTCGTAACGGCACTGATAACTTTGAGGTTCAAAATTTATGATATACTTCTCAAGTATCGTAGAAAATGTAAACAGAAACAGAACATACGGCTTTTTTTTTATTATTGCTGATCTGTATCTTCAATTTTTGTTTTCTCTAGAAGAAAATGTCTCCACCGATCTCCATGGTACCACATAAAAAATTATTCTGAACCATTTTCTTTACTTTTACCATCGTCCAGTATTCTAAACAAAAAAATGTTTCAGAAAGTGGATCTGTTTCCGTCAAGAGAGGAAGGGAGGCAGCTACTCTGCTGGGTCCGTGAGACGAAGCTAACCTCAATCACTGGACCGGATGATGGGCGAAGTCCAAAAATCCAGCAGTCCCGAGCGTTATACACCATCGGCCACTTAGAATCTACACCTTTTTACAGGTTATGACATAAAATTAACTGACAACGGTGCAAGATGGTGACATTTAGTAAACGCGATATACATTTTTTTAGTTTCATTTGCTGATATGAGCCTACTTACGTATCACGTACACTGCAGAATTTTATTCTGAAGTTCCCTCTTAAACGTACTGCGGAGATTACAAGTCATCGGAACTGAGGGTTTTCTTAATTTTCCTCAATTTACCCAAGAGAATCTCTGTGAAATTTAAAATGGTCCACGGCTTTCTCCTTCCGAATCTTTAGTCATTCAGCCATTCACGATAACTTCCGAAACTAATGAATCTATATAAAAAGGTGAAGTTATCCCTGTACCTGGCCGTGGAGGAGCATAAGGTTGCAAGGCGCCGAGGCCCACACACTTTCTAGACAATCGGCCCACAGATGGAGGTGAGGTTGCCATTTACGCCCAGCAAGATTCTTGGTACTCATTTTTCTCAGAGGTTGAGTCGACCCCAGGGCCACAGTGCGGATGTAAGGATTAGGTAAATTGAAAAATCTAACGATCGCATCGGGAATCGAACCAGCGACCTTCCGGCTTCTAGAATACTGCTTAAAATAACTACAATACCGCGTGCCCCCACATGACGCTGTGTCTTTTTCAATTGAAACAGCCAAATTTCATAATAAAAATCAATACATTAACCGAATGAACAAACAGTATGTTTACAAAACTGACTGTCCTTTCTGTCTGAAAAATAACGTACTGGCTGCAGATGTGGGATCGCAGGCACCTTACAGCCCGGGTGCAAAGTTCACCCCAGAGTCGCATTACGTAAGGGAACGAGGACGCGAAAGCTGAATATCTGACGTCTCTGCGATGTACATCCCCCAGGGGACATGGAACTCACCTCTCTGCTTGTAAGTCTGAGTATATACGGACCACACACACACCGCATGTTAAGGGCCCAACTCAGGGCTCTGGCGCTACGATAGTCTTCACGACTCGTAGAGTCGACAGAAAGAAATACTGATATACAGGGAAAGAACAGAAGGCAGAAGAAGATAAAGCTATCCGTGTAATATGCCGTGGAGGTCTGGAGGGTTGTGAGACGTCGAGACTCCCATATTTTCTCTAGACAATCAGCTCACAGATGGCGGTGAGATGTCAACCTTACGCGCCGGTCATACTTCAACCCCCAGGAATATTCCTCGTACTCATTTCTGTTAGAGGCTGAGTCGACTCCAGGGCCGTAGTGAGGCTGGAAGAGTTAGGTAAAGTGAAAAATCGAATGACCTCAACGGGGAAGACGAATAAGATTTCCTTTTTAATTCGAGAAGTGAGGTGAGACGTGTGGGAGAGGTACGTCGGCCACTAGTGGACCTACTGTACCAGCCGAGGAAGATGACGAGTGTGCAGCGGGTGGTGGAATGAGAACTGGAAGGGTGAACCTAAATAAATGGAGAAAACCTTTCCCAGTACCACGCAAATGACGTGATTTGCTATCGAACCCGGGTCGCCGCGTAGAACCGCCTGACCTATGAGTCGGCCTCAAAATATGCTGACTGTAACACATTTACGAGAGAGGATTTGTCAAGAGCTGACAAAAATACACAATAAGAAGATGCGCATTTCGTATCCTTAATGCATTGTTGTTAGGGTGGCCAAGTAAAGCGGGACTGCATCAGTGATCCCCAAACTTTGGGGGGGGGGGCGTCAGGGATTTTCAGATGCCAGTTGAGGCTATTAGAGAGAAAAGTGTGAACGTTTAATGTTAAGTTCAGCTGAAACAATTCTTCACAGCTGCGTTTACTCATGTTCCGTAAGCCTCCGTCAGAGATGTTAATCTTGACACTAAAAACAAGAGCGATCAGATTTCAAAATCCATCGGCATTAGCCATAACCAAGTAAAAGGCAGGCTGCAGCATTTATATTTTCCAGTTCTGATTTGTTTACTCACAGGTTTAGTAGCTAACTAACTTCATGGAGCTGAGCCCTTCTTGAGAAGCCGCCAGTTGTGCAGCTACTCAAGAACTTCACAGCGTTTTATGGAACGCAAAGCTTCATCACAGTGTTCACAAGAGCCCTCCAGTGATCCCTATCCTGAGCCAGATCGATCCAGTCCATATCATTGCATCCTATCTCTTAAGATCCATTTTAATATTATCCACCCATCTACGTCCTGGTCTTCCTAGTGACTTCTTTCCTTCTGCCTTTCCCACCAATATCATATATGCATTCCTCTTCTACCCCATTCGTGCGACATGCCCTGCCCATATCATCTGCATTGACCTGATCACTCTAATTATACTTGGCGAAGGCTACAAGTATTGCTGTAATATTTTCGTCGTAGAGGAGTCTCAGTGGAAATTCACAATTCCGAAGCTTCAGTCGTACGGAGGCAGGAATTGCTGCACATTCTGCATACAGTCACAATTACAGTTTCCTTGCACTTCTCCATTATCAGTTATTCTAAAAACTTGAGAACACAGCGTTTCAGAAACCGATTGTTTTTCTGTCCTCAGGTGATGGGGAGACACCTACTCTGTTGGGTCCCTTAGAAAGAGCTAACCACAATCACTGGACTCAATCGTTATCGTCAGAGCCCTTCAGAATTTACTTATTCTGAACCTATTTATTCGTATGCAGGCGAAATCAGATAGAGCTCTCAGGTGAATCAGATTTAGTTAATAGGTGAATGAGACTGAGCTCTTAGGTGAACTGGGTACGGCTTATAGGTGAATCAGATATATGTCCATGGTTTATGCTGACCGTCTTACAGTGCACACACTTTTTCACCTTATTCTTCACTTCCACACTACATGTTTCAGCACTAATGTGCCATCTTCAGGTGTCCTTATGCACGTTAAACTATTGTACTGCATGCCATGATGTCTTCATTCTAAAATGAATAAAATCTGTATTCGTCATATATGTCGATGAATTCTAAATACTAAAACTTTTCAGGATTCGTCCTACGTCGCAGATATAGTTATTAGGTGATTGAGATAGAGCTCTTAGGCGAATTAGGTACAGCTATTAGGTAAATCGGCATGTATTGTCTTCGTTCGCTTGGAAACCGGGATCGTGGGTTCGAATCCCACTCAGGGCATGGATGTTTAGTTTGTGTGCGCGCGTTTTTCTGTGTCTGTGTACAGGTAGAGGCCTTGCGACGAGCTGATCACCCGCCCAAGGAGTCCTACCGAATGTGTAAGATCTAGAAAAACCGAAGTGAACGGAGAGGTTCATGGAGGTAGGCCTAGGCCCACTGGGGCTGTAGTGCCAAGGGAAAAAAAAAGATGAATCAGATAGAGCTCCTAGGTGAATTAAATAAAGCTATTAGGTGAACTGGATACAGCTTATAGGTGAATCAGCCACAGCTCTTAGGTGAATCAGATATAGCTATGTACTACAGTAGTGAACTGACTCACCGTCAGGTACGGCGCTCGACGTCATTAGGAAGTTGACGCAGGCGGCGCCGGTGCCATGTCCAACAATGGTGACGTTGGTGGGGTCTCCACCGAACACAGCGATGTTTTCTTGCAGCCAATGCAGTGCGGCTATCTGGTCCATGAGGCCGTAGTTCGCAGGGGAGCGCAGGTACGAGTCTGTGTTGGCATTCAGGAACCCTGCACCAACAACAGCCATTATAAGTGACTAACTCAATGACCAAGAGAAGCTAAAAGTCACTCAGATAGACAAGAAATTCTAGTCTTTCATTACACAGGTCCAAAAGAACTGTTCATTCAGTCCTCATACTATAAATAAATAGGCGTACAGACCAGATGCTAGGAAAAGATCTCGAAACAAACGAGACAACAGCCGTTGCTTGGTAACAGCTGGTAAACACGTCAAGGATATTCGATCTCATGCTAGGCAACGGTCCATAGCAAAAGTAAAGGAACTGTTGGGGGTGGCTGGGTCTGCCACGGGGTTATAAAACGAGCACCCCTGGAGAATAGGGGTAGTGCTGTAATTACATGTAGTTCCGAGTTGTGTGTATAAGCAGTAAATAAATCCATTCACCAATCCATACCCCGCCGGTCACGGTAGCCGAGCGGTCTAAGGCATGTACTGTCTTCGCTCGCTTAGAGACCGGGATCGTGGGTTCGAATCCCACGCAGGCCATGGATGTTTAGTTTGTGTGTGTGTGCGTATTTGTGTTTGTGTACAGGTAGAGGCCTTGCGACGAGCTGATCACCCGCCCAAGGAGTCCTACCGAATGTGTAAGATCTAGAAAAACCGAAGTGAACGGAGAAGTTCATGGAGGAAGGCCTAGGCCCACTGGGGCTGTAGTGCCAAGGGGGAAAAAAATCCATACCCCGTCTATAGTCACACCTCAAAATACGTGACTTTATTAATCTTGAAGCGTGTCAGGTTCTCATGGCGATGGTTATGAAGACTTATATCTTCTGGGATATGCTCATCTTCCTACTTGCTTCACTCTGGTTTCTTGTCTTGTTAATTTGTTGAGTCTGAAGATCGAGGAGACTTCGATGGGAGGGTAACATGAGGACTTCAATACAAATTGGTGCACATATTAACGAGCTGAGTAGCTATCAGATTATCAAGAAAGATTCTGTTCCATTGATTTAGATACATTGCCAGTTATGCCGAAACCACAAACCTGGTGCTGTGCAAATCAGAGATGCTCCGAACAAGTCACTGTGAGACTATAGGGTGACAGCAGGAACCCAAATACCTTTGCAACTTCTCTGAACCTACAGCAAGCTATAAAATGTTCCTGTACAGTCACGAGAAGTGCAGTTCTGCACACTGTTGCAGGTCCCTATCAGGCTGTACGGTGATTGCAAGGGTTTGAGGTTCTCCCAGCGTTGGTTATCTTCTGGATATAACACTGTAGTTCGCTGAAAGTCAACAGACTTTCGAACGAACATGTTGCCTCCATTATCAGGGTCGAGTACGCCAAGCAAAATAACAGTGTGAGGGAAGCGGTAGAAGATACAATTCTTCTTAAGAACCTAAATGATTTTACAAATCCAGTCTCCGAAACGTCGTGTTTAAAAAAAAAATTCGATGGATAAATTCCAGAAACATAATATTTGTACCAACATAATGTAATTCATACAATCCCGTAACGTATCTGGGATGTAATTGCTCGTCGGTGCCTTGAACTGAAAGTCCATATGCAGGATGATTTTACAGCACATCCAAACGGTATTTTCAAAAGAACAAAAAGTCGTTCCTTCACAAAACATTCGTACGTTTCCCATGATGGGTTCAGTTAATTCTACAAAGTAATTTTGTCCTTTTTTATTGGTGTGTTGTGACAGTTTGTACCAAAGCGATAGGATCTGACATCGCTTGCTGTCTGCCCATACGCCAGGGGGCAGCAGTCGAGTACGGACCGCTACAGAGATAGCAATAGTTAGCTTTGATGGCGTGAGGAGGGCGGGGGAGGGGAGTGGGCTGCATAATAATCACGTAGCGTCTATTCCAGCACCAATCTCCCTTCCTACATTTCACCCTAATTACAGTCAGATGTCCGTTTTCCCACTAGCACTTAGTACTTGCTACGAACGGAGAATATCGGACGCCACTAAGCGGTACAGAACTTATACAATTCATAACGTGATCGTCGATTGTTACATCATTGCGCAAGCGTACGTAGCGACATATGGAAAGGTAATATACGTTTGTCCGTATGCCACTCAGCATCCATTACCTCCCAAATCATATGGAACAGACCGTGCAGATTCTAGATTTGAATTCGAGTGGTGTTCGTTTCGAATCTCGACCGGAATATTGTCAACTGTATTTTTCTTTGTAGTTTTCCTAAATTTTTGTAAGAAAATACTGGAATAGAAAATGAAAGCTATCCCTATAACAGGCCGTGGAGGCCCATAGGGTTGTGAGACGTCAAGGCTCCCACATTTTCTAGACACTCGGCTCACAGATGACAGCGAGGTTGTCAGTCTTAAGCGCCGGCCGCCCTTTACCCACAGGGAGATTCCTGGTACTCATTTCTGTTAGAGGTTGAGCCCCCCTTAAGGCCACAGTGCGGCTGAACAGATTAAGTCAGTTGAAAAATTCAATGAGATCGGGAATCGAACTCGCTGACTTCCGGCTTGTAGCATAGAGCCTCAATCACGACTGCTTCTTTCCAAATACTTTCAAATTCATTGCTTAGTCATCCTGTTACATGGTACAGATGCTTCAAGCTTCGTAAAAGCCCCCCCCCCCCAAAAAAAGAAAGACATGGCGAAAGTTAACGAAATTTTGTATCGGTCTAGTTGGTGAAAACCTACTAATACAACATGAAAATATGACAAATAATCGATCCTTTTTGGCCTACATGTTTTGGCTATTCAGCCACCTTCAGGAATTTTTTACTGTTTTCAAAAAGCACAGGTACTTCCACCTATAGTGTCATTTTGGGCAAATAATGAATAATAAATTACATGTAGTTTCGACATCGTAACGAGTTAAATGATACCCAAGTGTAGCACTGAATAAAAAACGTATTTTGAACTCAATTTTATCGTCAAAATTTTAAAGGCTTACAGCAATTACATTTCAAGGTTATTACAACACAGAAATCTAGCGGGTTTAAAGTCGGGTGACCGAGAGGGCCAAGCCACAGGTTCACCTCTTCCTTTCAATTTTCTTCAAGGTCTTTAAAAATTCCGTTAGCGCTCTGGCGAAATGAGATGTTCCGTCATAGCGCAGCTACGTTCGTCTTGGTCTTAACATCTTCTACGTGTATGCAGCAGCAACTCATTTTCCAGCAAGAAATTCTGCAATACTGAGCAGATTGATGTCCCCTGATAACATATGTTCCAAACAGGTTATTGTCTAATATTCCACGCGACACGTTAACTAATACTCGGCAATGAAAATGACACACTGCTATGTCACGTGAGTTTGTGTGCCATCTCTGATAAACTGAGCCTCATCCGCGATCGCAAACAAACAGGTTCCCACAGCAACAGTCCGCGCGCAGCAGTGGAGGTACTGTTGGAAATTATATTTTCTATGGTGGTCCGTGCCGAGTTAAAAGCGGGACGAAGGGAAGGCTCAGAGCAGTTGGAAGGGAGCCGCTATTTAAGAACACTTGAGCCCGGAAGCAGAGGGACAGCCACTGTTAGAGGCCGTTACCAGGAAACGACTAGTAGAGACTGTAACAGACTGAGGACATCAGCATGTGTGCTCTAGTGATTTGTAAAGAGTGGGGATCAGCGATGGCTCTATAATTAAGTGGAATTATGAGTTGTGTGATAGTGTTCAATAAATCCAATATCCAATCCAAAACCCCATCCATAGTCACTCATACACGTGATAACTAGAGTCAGAAGTAGGACTGAATTGAGTTGTGAACTGTGTACCGTCAGAGTTGAACTCAGGAGACGGATAGTTATGGAGGATTTCGAAAGCCTAATAGCCGAAATAGGTGGGCTCGAAGCCGTGATACGTAACAACCAAGCCAAAATAGGGTCTGAAATAAAAACCATTCAAGACGGACGAGAGGAGATGAAAGCCCAGGTGGGTCCCCCGCCTCCCAGATCGATGGCAACCGAGAAGAGATGAAAGAAGAAATAAAATCTGGCCAAGCGGAAATGAAAGCCACAGTAACCGCCATCTTACAAAAGATGAAGTCCTGGCGAGAAACGAAGGCCTGTCTGGAGAAGATGGAGGCCAATCCAGGAGAAATGAAGTCCGTAGCGGATAATGAAGAAGTCCCTGAAGAAGTTGCTGCAGTGAAAACTGTCAGGAGCACTGAAGAAGCGGTATGGGGACCGTAGGACGTCGCCAACAGCTACAGAAACGGCTCCAGAGCGTTGGTGGGTCCCGGAAGAAACTGGCCGCTGTCTGCAGAGCGATGACCCGCCGTGCAGGAGTGGCACGGTTTGTAGGACTCCGTCTTACAGGACCGACGGCCCAACAGAGACCACAGAAAAATCGGACCATGGACAACGTTGCAAGAGAAACCTCGAAAGACGGACGTTCGGGAAGAAACGCCGGGTGCAATCCGACTGAAAGTGCGATTACATATGGGAAGCGGGAGAACACTCAACACGATCTTCAGGCTGGAGATCGTGATGCGAACAGTCGGGTCTTCTGTCAGGATTCGAAGAACGAGTGTCCAAAAATTGTCGAGGAGCTGGTCACCGCCAAATCGAAAGAACAGACTGCTCACAGCTGCACAGAGAGAGCACAGCCACCCAGAAACTTTGCCGCACCGACCGGAAAAGAAGAAATGACAGTACGCCTCTAGGCAATTCGGGACGAATAGCCTTAAGACGGAGGCAACGTAGGGTGCAGAGCCGTTTCTAGGCAACCATCAAAAACAAACAGGTTCCCGCAGCAACAGTGGAGGTACTGTTGGAAACGGTGTCTTATACAGTGGTCCGTGACGAATAGTTACAAGCGGGACGAAGTGAAGACTTAGAAGACTTGAAAGGGAGATGTCATTCAGAGTAACATCAACTGTTAGAAGCCGTTACCAGGAAACGACTAGCGAAGACTGAGAAGACTTTATACGTACCGTGGTTATAGTGATATTTGGGGCGTGTAATTCGGTGGGACTGTTATGACTTCTAGTCAGGGATATGGAAGAGTTAAATAAATCCAAATATCCAACACCCCGTCGAGAGTCACTCATACAAATGATAACTCACGAAAACTCTCGATAGTACTCTAACAGAAGTCATTACTGCCGCTGAACTATTGACAATGACTTCAAAAACACCGTGGAAAAGAACATTTCCTTTACTCTATAAATACTTCCCTTGGCCAACATGCTTCTGCCCCTAGGCCGACTTCAGGCGTGTTGTCTGTTCAGACAGTTATAACAGGAAGATTTATCATTAAGTCTATATATTACAGTTTTTAGCATTACATGTACAGAATGTCTCAGGAGGAAAGGTCAATATTCTGGGAGGTTACAGGATCGGCCATTCTAAGCAAAAAAAAAAAGAATGTATACGTACGGTTTCCGAGATAGAGCTATTTCACTGTACAATTCCAAAATTGTTGATAAGAAAGAGATATTACGTACTGTTTCTAATACCGGTATTTATTGTTCAAGTGACAAGTTGGTACAGTTTACCTAGTGTAATACATTTTAGAACATTCCCCCGTCAACATCAACGCACTTTCAAACTCGCGTGAGAACATGGCGCGTTGCTCGTCTGTACAGTGAGACAGCTCTATCACGGAAACCGCTCGGAATAAGACACATGTACACACACACACGTTTTGCTTAGAATGACCGGCATTATGACCTCCCAGAATAATGACCCTTCCTCCTGGGACATTCTGTATGGATAGGGTTTCTCATCTGTTTGGAAATACAGCGTTAGCAATTCTGTGTTATACGTAATCATCCTTTAATTGTTTATCCATTTACGTATTTTGATAGTTTTCTTAGTCATACTCGTACATCTTTGACAATGTCCTCCGGTGCTGACCCCTCGTGAAATATTTCTGTTTATGGTGGTAAGTCGACTTGCTGTCCTCAGTCTTAAACATTACATATGTAACTACGTATACGGTATTCCCAGAGCATGGGCCTTAACGGACAGACTTTACTGGGGATTTGGGTATTTCATTTTTCACACAAGTGCAATTTGAGGTAGGCTTAAATGAAACTGAAGAGCTTGTATATGCTGTGCCGTCAGACGCATTGCATGCTGGGAACAGCTTTAAATTATAGCCATGTAGCTCATGTCCGTGTTCCTTCAAATTATGTTGCAGTCACTACAAAGGTCAATTGTGGGCTACTGCAGCTCGACTAATCGGAAACAAATTACTGCCGCGTATTAGAATAATGATTTTATGAAAGGCATGCCTGACGATAACTCCTACGCTGGACATGCAGTGGCGTTGTTAACGTTTATTATGATGTCAGTACCCAAACAGTTGCAACACGACGTGAACTGCGTTGCAACGGTATCAGATATCAGCTATGGTCAATGCAGCTCACGGGCTGCCACGATAGCCTGTCTGACAGGAGACAGATTATAATTCAGGGCAGGGGCCCAAAATTCTGTGATACTGCGATCCCTTATAAAGAGACATTAATTTAGGTTTCCCCTCTCCCATCTTCACAGTCGGCGAAGGGCACATTTCTGCATTTTCTTTGAGGTCCCTATCAAATTATGCAGCTACTGAGTTAAATGTCTGTAAGACTTCTCTGCATCTACAATGAGGTGCAAAATAGTCCTGTGATGTCACGAAAAATGTAGTCCTGCACACTGTAGCAGGTCCGTATCAGACTGTACGGTGACAGCAGGAACCTAAATAGCTTTACAGCCTCTCTACACATACATTAAGAAATAAAATGTTCCTGTATAGGTACGACAAGTGCAGTTTTGCACAATGTTGCAGGTCCCTATCAGGCTGTACGGTGACAGCAGGAACCTGAATAGCTTCACAGCCTCTCTACACATACATTAAGAAATAAAATGTTGGTATACAGCACAGAAATATCCTAAAATGTTTCGCCAGCTGCAGGTGTATTTTCCGAAAGCATCTATACAGAGTGGTTCACGAAGTTTTACTCCCACTTAGGAAGGGCATTCTTGAGGTAATTTGGAACAAAAAATGTTAATATACTAATGGTATCCAACTCATAATTAAAGAGATACAGTTATATGAAAACTGGTGAAAATTTTTTTCTTTGAATTTCAGTCAAAACAAATTAGAAATACAATACAGACACTTTTTAAATAGTTTTTTTTAGGAAAGATGCATTCTAAAACCAAATTCTTTTTCCGATTTCTTAATTTTGCACTGTGCAACATTTTTCATCGATTTTGTGTTAGTTAGTTAGTTAGTTAGTTATTGGAGAGGGTGGGTTTCCCCATGCGCTTAGACCAGTATTGGTCCACTGTGCTTCCCTCTATGATATTCTACCAGTCTCTATACCCTACCGATAATGGTGCGTACCATCAGTCCCGACCAAGCCAGCGAGTTCGGCCACTTGCTTAGCAGTGTCTATAATGCTTCCCCCATCTATCACAGAGGCCTTGGAGACTGCTGTTGGGCGGGAAACGTCCTTGAATTTGGCTCAGTGATCTCCTTTGGAGATATGAGGTTCTTTTGCGTGCCGTAAAGCTACGACACGGGACCCTCGGCTTAAAGTCCCTCCCGGAGGACTTGTTCCCTAAATTCTTCCGCCCTTAAAAATTCGACGACCTCCGCCGGGTATTTGAACCCGCGTACCACGAGTCATGAGGTGGGAACGTTACCTCTAGACTACGGAGGCCGCTTCGATTTTGTGTTACAAAATTACATTATTTGCAGCATCCCATTCTGTAAACATACCAATGGTTGCATATCACACCCTTCTATCAATCTGTTTCCTTTAAATTGTAGTGCTCTGGAAGACGACTGGATTTACATAAGATTTTCAAAAGTGTCTCCCTGCACGTCAACACAATGCGTCGCACGCGTATGAACCGCTCTGCCTATCTACCTACAGACTGGCCGACTATCGGTCGTAACACAAAAACTCAAAATACTTCCAGTCGCATGTGGAGGAGAGGTCGAATACCTCCACCGCATCCCCGAGATTCGTAGGAGGCGACAGAGCGGGAAGTCTCGAATCTGAGACAGTAAAATATGGTCAGAGTCCCACGGAACTCGGATCCGGGAATGACTGTGCTGGCGAGATCCATCAGCAATTGTATAGGGCAGATCCGTCCTCTCGTCAGAGAGAGCGCTCCACATCAACAAACCCGAAACTGTCTGACAGTAATAAAAATGTGGTCGTAAGTCCAAAATGGGTGCTCGACACCAGGACGGACTCTAATAAGGACATACCCGGTCTGGAAAGTTTGCTGAAACATAAGCGGAGGTTAAGGAAACTGTGGCAAGTAACTCCGGATCCAGCACGTAAAACGGCACTCAACTAGGTCGCCAAAACCATCAGACGAATGACACGTAGAAAGGCACTGGAACGGTGGATACAACTATAGGGAACTGTGAGGTCACATTACAAGCCCTGTGGCCTATTGCGAAATCGCTTATGAACAGGGATGGACCAAAGGCACCAACCGCTGTTCATGGACCTTCAGAACAACATATGACCCTGATGAGAAAGCCAAGGTGATAGCGGACTGTTTAGAAAACCAGTTCATATCTCATGACCTATGTGACAAAAGCTACGTGCGACGGGTAGAGACTACAGTCCAAGCTCTACTTGCATCTGTACAAGGCATTCCGTTGGGGAAAGTACGACCTTGTGACATACTCGTACATAAATTAACAAATACATTAAAATTGCGAAAGGCTTGTGGACTTGATGGTATTCCAAATATGCCTAACGCTTACTATTCCTAGTAAGTCGCGACCAGAAGTTCCAAAACCACGATCTAGGGTAAGTAGGAAATTTCGGGACTATCCTCACGAAATGTCTGGAAGATAATTTTTGATTTACACACATGACCTACTGAAATCATGACGAAAGCGTAACAACAGCCAACAAATTCTTCGAAAGTGTGGCAGGAAACAACAGTATATCTAAGATATCATAATTACGTTTGGGAAGAAGTTAACAGCGTGTTAAATTCTCAGCAATTCTCTTCAGAATCATTCACAGAGCGATGACAATTAACTAGAACGTAGAACGTCGAAGATTAAAATTACATAAGAATCTTGTTTCGTACTCTTCACCAAATAAAATTAGGGTGATCACATCAAAGAGGGCCAGGTATGGATTGCATGGGACATGACAGATTCACTAGGGACGGATGACAGAATTAATTCTCTCAATATACTCGTACTATTTACATTTGTAAAACAAACAAACTCCATGGCTTGAGTCCGCCGTCTATCGTCGAAATCAGTGCCAACAGTAGCGACAGAGGGTGTCGCGTGGTCAGCGCAACGGATCCCCACGGCCGTTAATCTCGGCTTTCTAGACCGGAACCGTTATTACCTTGAAATAGCTCTTTAGTTATCCTCAGGAGGCTGAGTGGACCCCGTTCCAGACCCACTACTTCTCAGAAAATCTGGTAGTGGCAGGAATCGAACCCGGACCTCTGGATCTGTAGGCATGAACTGTGACCACTAGACGGCAGAGGCGGTCATCTGCATTTGTACAAGACGGAAATTACCATCTAGTGACATGCAGTTTATTTTCTTGTATTCGTTAAATATAATTAAAATTCCTACTGATGTCACTTTCACACAAGACCGCCTTCAGGGGGTGTACCATATTCAAGGGACGCATTACAACTAACATATTTATTTTAACCTTCGTAAGAAATTTATGACTCGGACATATGAATCCTTTACTTTATATATACAGACATGAGTTGTAACACTGCCCCTGAAAATGGTATTGTTTTAACAACATGTAATTGAAACAAGGAAATAAACTATATGTACACGGCAATTTCTCTCGTTAAAATCGGATGATAATATTAAGACGCGTGTAAAGGTATTGGTCTCTGACAGTAAGGGAGGAGCATAGACTGAGGGTGTTTGAGAACAGGATACTGAGGAGCTTCGTAACTTGTACTCTTCTCCAAGTACAATTAGAATGATCAAGTTAAGGAGGATGAGGTGGGTAGGTCATGTATCACGAATGGGGGAGACGACGAATGCGTATAGGATATTGGTGGGACAGCCGGAAGGAAAGAGACCACAGGGAAGACCAAGGCGTAGGTGGGTGGACAATATTAGAATGGATCTTAGAGAGATAGGATGGGATGGTATGGATTGAATAGATCTGGCTCAGGATAGGGACCAGTGGAAAGCTCTTGTGAACACGGTAATGAACCTTAAGGTTCCATAAAATGCTGGGAAATTCTTGAGTAGCTGCAGAATTGGCGGCTCCTCCTGAAGGGCTCAGCTCCACGAGTGAGTGAGTAAGTAAGTAAGTAAGTAAGTAAAGTGAAGGTATTGGATGCCAGCGTAGAGCCTGGATTCAACAGGCTGAAGCTGAGGCTCGACTGCGAACTTTTAGGCACACGATAATGAAAGGTCAGGATCCACAAAAAAAGAGGGACTTCGTTGGAGAACTCTTTGAGATATAAATTTTCCAAAAAATATCTTGAACTGAAATAGCCATATTCGAAATGTTTAAATTCATTACTTAAAAAGCAGATTAATGTGTCCTGGGAATTTGGTTTGAGAAAGAAAAGCAACAGCATTTTCAAGTTTTGGTAAAAAAAAATCGTGGTACGTTCCATTATTCACTTAAAACAGAGTTATTGTTGGTGTCCGGTGCGTTATTTGAATCTGGGATATTGCAGACGCAAGTCGGATGCTTGGGTCGAGGAGAATGTATTGTTCCGGGCCACAATACAAGATCCAGAACACACGGATCTGGCGCCGTCATTACATATCGCAAAGTACGAGAAATACTTGAGTCACGCTTACGAGTGCCTTTGTTTCTCTGTGTGTCCGTGACACCTCTGCGCTGTTAAGCAGCACACTGACAGCAAGTTTACTGCCGTAGCTGTTCTTCACACGAAGGAACATTCACTTATCTCCCCCCTTCATAACGCACGTATTGTTCCCAGTATACTCCATCTAATTAGGAATGATCTTGCACCATTGTCACTTATTGACGTAGACTGCTATGTCAGTAACAGAAAGTTAATGCATTTTATTTTCAACATATTTCCAGTATCCATACGCCGGTAGGAAATTCAAAACATATATAGATGGAATTATTCTTCAGTAAAGCCAGCTACAGCCGGTAGCGGTAGCCGAGCGGTCTAAGGCGTGCACTGTCTTCGCTCGCTCGGAAGCCGGGATCGTGGGTTCGAATCCCACTCAGGGCATGGATGTTTGTGTGCGTTTTTCTGTGTTTGTGTACAGGTAGAGGCCTTGCGACGAGCTGATCACTCGCCCAAGGAGTCCTACCGCATGTGTAAGATCTAGTAAACCGAAGTGAAACGGAGAGTTTCATGGAGGTAGGCCTAGGCCCAAATTTGGACTGTAGCACCACAGAAAAAAAAAACCCAGCTACACAAGATATGACGTAGCATCCTTCATGGATACGAGAATCAAAAGCTAATTACTTTATGTAACCTTAATACTGTCAGGTATGAGGGGTTGCGTGACTAATAATAATGGGTTGTGAAATGGATGATTGGGTTTATTGGCACTTCTTTACAATTACATCCAATTGTATAACAGCTCACAGTCAGTGACTGCCTAAGACTCGCTCCATTCCTTACTGGACTATGAGTTTCTCTTCTACTGTGACTTAGTTCTGATTTACGAATCGGACATTCCTTCAGCTTCCGTTGTCTGCTGGCTAGCACTCCACCGCTGAACACTCAACTCCCTTACGAAAAGTCGAATTCCGAACGATGGATCCTTATGAACTCTATCGGCAACCACGGAGAATGTCTTCTGCCCGGCTGTCACTGAAACGTGCTTACCTATCCGTTGCCTAACAATGCACTTCCGTTCTGGGTCCACTATTCCGGCTCTCAGGCGTCACGTCACAATATGCAACCTTTTGTAGTTGTGTATCATTGTGTACGGTAGAGGAGTAGCACTGAGCAAAGACTCTTAAGCCTCCCTTTTGAGCTGTCCCATTATGTTTGTAACTTTATGTATCCGGCAGTCACATGGTGAGCACCCCTGCACCATTGTATATCAGAGGTGCTGTGGCAGCTTAACATTTCCTGAGGGGAATGACCCGGAAACGAACCTCAGATTCGGCTACTACATTCCATGCTGTCCGACAGTCGCCTACAGTCGCTAGAATTTATAGTTCATAACGAGGTACAGAGGTCATGAGAACAGATGCACAGGAGAAAGGACGCAGTACCACCCTCTTCTGTGTTTGGGTTCTTATAAACCCGGCGCTGGACGCCCGGGGGGGGGGGCATCTTTGGCGAATCCAGTGGAGGGCAGTCTCCTTGTCTATCTGATCTTCGGTAAGGACTCAGAAATTCTCAACTGTGCTCTGGTCTGGCCAGCGTAACCAACTTCTAACTTGTGTAATTAGTTAGGAGACAATAATCTACAAATTTACATCTTAGTTGAAGCATTGTAGTGAGCTGTCACACTTTGACGGCGCCCACTCATGGAGACAAGTTTCCGCTCGGCTACACCCAACGTTCTCCCACACCAACGAGGGACCAAACCCTTGGAAGAGCGGGATACAACGTATCCTGGTACGCTGACAGACTTAACGATTCACGCATATTTGCCCTTGTCACAGCAAGGGAGGGATGTCTCATGTACAAAGAGACATGTCTTAACATTTCAGTGTTCTTTCTGAACTCCAACTTCTGATGCTTGCAGGACGATGCATAACGTCTTTAGGCAAGGCTCGTCGAGATTCATTCAGACCACCGGGAGACCCACCTTAGCATCTAATCTATTCTAACCAAGTAGTTACTATAGGATTCTGACGATGGTGTATAACACACTGAGATATTGGGTTTTCGGACTTTATCCATCGTCCTAGTTTTNAGTCTATTCTATTCAATCTACTCTGTAATACTGTTGCTACCACTTGGAGCATAGGGCATCCGCGAAACGCTTCGTTTCACTTCAGNTTAAGGCTAGCTCTTTCTAAGGGACCCAAAAGAATAGGTGTTTTTCCCTCACCTGAGGACGGAAACAGATCCAGTTTCCGAAACGTCGTGTTTTTATTAGTTATCTTAAAAACAAGGACGATGGATAAAGTCCGAAAACCCAATATCTCAGTCTATTCTATTCAATCTACTCTGTAATACTGTTGCTACCACTTGGAGCATAGGGCATCCGCGAAACGCTTCGTTTCACTTCAGTTTCCTAATCTAAGACAGTCGGTAGGACCCCTTGGACGGGGGATCAGGACGACGCAAGGCCGCTACCTACACAGGACAATGCAAACACAGAATAAATGCAGACATCAATGCATTCAGTGGGATTCGAATCCAAGATCCCAGCGTTCCAGCGGGCGAAGACATTTCATGCCTTAGGCCGCGCGGCCACTGTGACCGGCCCAAGCTAGGATAAACCAATATACAGCTGAGGTACCGTATATACTATATTACATTGGCAGTAAGTTACCTTGTCGTATTACCCGGTATTCAGTGGATATTTTCATGAAATACAATGTACGGAGATGATGAAAACTGCCTATTAATTAAATCATACATTTAATAAACTACTATTTATTCCTTAAAAAACTATCCATGTAACAGGCCGTGAAGGCCCACAAGGTTGTGAGACGTCGAGGCTCCCACATTTTCTCTAGACAGTCGGCTCACAGATGGCGGTTAGTTTGTCAGTCTTATGCACCAGCCGCCCTTTCCCCCCCCCCAAGATTTCTGGTACTCACAATGCGACTGAAGGCATAGGTCAATTGAAAAAGTCACCTCATCGGTACTCAAACCCGCGACCTTCAGATTTGTAGCATAGTGCCTCAACCAATTATGCTACAGCCCTTGTATTAATGGGAATGTTCAGATCTAATCCTGCCTGCCAGTTTCCAGAGAAGTACCACAGTATTGTTCGGGTTGCATAAAATGCGGGAAAATTCTTGAGTAGCTGAGAGACCGGCAGCTTCGCAAGGGCTCACCTCCATAGAGGTACTCAGTTATCACAGCGTTCTGAGTTGTGCACTGAACATGGAGGATCTCACGTCGAACAATTTTAGAAAATTCAGCACGTAATAGAAAGATTTCTAACGTAGTTACATGTACATTTTACTAAACATGTAACTGACTATTGTGCTATCCTGTATATTAAATTAGCAAAATCAACTTTCCTCTCTCATACAATGCAGCTGCAACCACAGCCCACTTACTTGTTGCCCAGGCCGCGCCATAGCTCAAGCGGTTAGTCGCTGGCTTCCTACTGCGGTGGCCCGGGTTCGATCCCGGGTCTGGTCAAGTGGGATTTGTGGTGGACAAAGGGGAGCTGGGGCAGGTTTTCTCCGAGTACTTCGGTTTCCCCTGCCAATCTTCATTCCACCAATTGCTCCACAATCACCCTCACCTATCATCTGGGGCTGGTACAATAGGCCAGAAGTGGTGGCAGTACAAGGGAACTTAGTCCCACCCCACTAGCAATAAAAAAAAACTTGTTGCCCTATTTCTGTTTACTTCGCCTCACGCACAACCCACGCGCCACACCTAGAAACACGGTCTATACGTCTGACCGCACCGTTATTGTGTAGACGCTGTGTGACAGCATAGTCCAAGGAGATGAAAGACAAACAAGCCACGGTACGTGCATCACAACTGTTGTAGAGATTCAACGTTATTTTCCACATCAGCGATAACCCAATGTATCGTGATTTTACATACATTCCAAACAAAACACTACGATATTGTCCGAAGGGCAGAAAAGAATCCAGTAAAAAATAAACAAGGAAGGCAAAGAAGGCTTGTTTTATATAAGCCATATAGACGGAAAGAGCAGATCACAGTGGCCGTGCGGTCTAAGGCACGAAATGTCTTCGGCTGCTCGAACACTGGGATCCTCAAGATAGAAACGACACGTTCTTCCGAAACGTCGGTTGATTTTCAACAAGACTCTCGGAGTTATATTCTAGAACACAGAAACTTTCATATTTAGCTTCTGTCTGTTCTTTTGGATTCTGACATGGTCTATTCTCTTGCATCAGGGGTGGCCAAATATTCTGGCCGAAGAGCTACATTTGGGATTGGAAGTGTTTTGGAAGGCCGGTAAGGGGCCAACGGAATATTCTTTAATTGTATTTATATCTTAATAAGGGGAACAATTCAATGATAAAAAATCAACCCGAAATGTTTCTCTGTTGATCCGGAAAGAAAACTTGCTACAATGCTTGAAATCTTTAAAACCCACTTTATATTAATTAAAAATTGTATTATCAGCAAATTTCAAAATAGCACTTTGGGTTGAATAAAAGTTCTCGTGGGTTAGATTCGGCTCTCGGACCACAGCTGCTGAACCCAACCTATAACGCACAGGTGCCCATATAAACTTCATTTCAGCTACATTAAAGAAAGAGACCAGTTAAAATCTAAGAACAGATGAGATAATATTGTCACGTGTATGAGTGACTGTAGACGGGTTATGGATTGGTGAATGGATTTATTGACCACTTACAGGTCATAACTACAAATAACTATAATACTATCCCTATTTTCACACTTTACAGTTCATTAAGGCACACAGTCTAGTGTTCTCAGTCTGTTACTAGACGTTTCCTGGTAACGGCTCCAACAATGGCTATTCTTATGCCTTCGGGCTCAAGTTATTTATTCATAAACTCCCGTACAGAACTAACGAAGATGTAATCTTGTCCCGCTTGTAACTTCTCGACACGGACCATGTAGAAAACAGCTTTCCCATTGTTGTAGTCCAACTATCGCTTTATTAAGAAACTGTTGCCTAGCAACAGGCACTGTTCCCTTGTTTGTTTCGAGGGAAATATTAACCGTGCCGATGTCCAGAAACGGCCTCAGTATATAAGGTCACTTCGCTGTCGTTGCATAGCAACGGCTCAACACGCTACAATATCAAAATGGATATTAAAGAATTGGAGTATGTGGGTATAAAAAGGATTCATCTGGCTCAGATTAAGTTCCAGTTGCAGAACTTTATGAACACAAGAATCTACGGGTTCCATAAACGGCGGAAAACGTCTTGACTATCTGAGAAACTATTAGCTTCTGGAGAACGACACTGTTCCTCGGCGTTAATTAGTTTAGTTTGTAGTTCCTGGTACGTTATATCGGCTGTGAGTCTTTCGTCAGGATATACAGCTAATATGAAAAGTTTTATTGCTTCCTCTTAAAAAAGAGAAAATTGATACAGTAAGGCAGTGGCGTCTTTTTATGTCGAAAAGAGTCAATCTTCGGAGGTTACTCTTTCCACTTTTATTTAGGTCTATGATGATGTAGACTCAAATAACTACCCCCTGCAGGAAATACGTCGCAAGGGGTTGGAAAGGGGCGTGCTTCACTTAGTTTCTACACACTGCTATCATAACTTGAAAGTTTTTCAATTTGACATACTCAGCAACATTGACAACCTTTGCTAACAATATTTTGCACTTTAACATACCAAAATTCGAACGTCAGCATATACTCTTCTGTAATTAAACTTTACAAAAAAGCGAATTCTTATTTTTAGTTAAGAATAAACTCAGGAAAGCGTAACAAGTTTATAAGCGACGGTACTGGACAAGATTTTGGGATTCAATCTGGGTGTTAAGAAGAAACTTCTCGCAACTGTGATATTGAAAACGAATTGCAAGAGCACCCTAAGGTTGCGAGACTGTAACAGACAACGGGTACATTTAAATTAGAAAAGCAATATTTAAATTTCGTAATAATGTAACATCACTTGAAAATTTAACGGGCAATCACATAATTTGTTTTATGAGCTTTCGCACTCTTAACTTCCTCTGCTTCATCTTTTATTCTTTTCGAGTCCTAATGTTATCGAACGGTATGTCGAGGCAGACGTTTAACGTCACCTCCAACGAAAACTACACACAAATAGCCAAACGTCAACGGTTTCCTTTGTATGCTGTACTATAATACATAGACATAAATAAAAATATTATCAGCACCCACATAGTACAGATGATATAGAAGACTTCTCGCGTGTTCGTGACACAAAAGATTCTTCATGTTCATTTAGTCCATTAAAAGTTCGACAATTTGTTGTCACTTCAGCTCGGAAATGCATCATTTCAGAGCTTACATCTCACTGTTACATTAACTTCTTACACAATCGCGCGCGCACGCACACGCACACGCGCACGCACACGCGCACGCGCGCACACACACACACACACACAGGGTTATTATAAATGATCTGGTTGGTAAATTAGCGTATTTACGAAAAGGCTAGACGCAAAGCTTGGAATAACAACAGAACAATAAGGGAACACACTATGCTTTCGTTGGCAACACTGACAGTAACTAATCAACAGTAAATGGCACTCCGATCACTATTAGAGGAAAATGACATCTCAAGTGCAGAAGGCTCGGATAGAATGAGCGGATTCCCTGGCCCTCAACACCACCACTCAGCCTCTAACACAAATGAGTACCAGGAATTTTCCTGGGGGGTAAAGGGCGGTAGGCGCGTAGGGCTGACCTTACCGCCGTTTATGAGCCGACTGTCTAGAAGACGTGGCAACCTCGACCTCTCACACCCTTATGGGCCTCCACACGCCGTTACAGGAACAGCTTTACCTTTTCTTTATTTCTGTAACATAAAATTTTAGCTTTCACTTACTTAATATTAATTACAGTACCAAACTTTAGTCGCCAATTCTGCAACTTTAATTGCCACATGAAACAGCGGTTTCCACTTCCACGCGCTCAACAGCAATAGCAAAATTTAGGCGCCACTTCTTCATTATTAATATAAATGTCATCATTTAATAATCACTCCCCTTTTTTCTTTTTTTTTTTCCTTGGCACTACAGCCCCGATGGGCCTAGGCCTACCTCCATGAACCTCTCCGTTCACTTCGGTTTTTCTAGATCTTACACATTCGGTAGGACTCCTTGGGCGGGTGACAAGCTCGTCGCAAGGCCTCTACCTGTACACAAACACAGAGAAACGCACACACACAAACTAAACATCCATGCCCTGAGTGGGATTCGAACCCACGATCCCGGTTTCCAAGCGAGCGAAGACAGTACATGCCTTAGACCGCTTGGCTACCGTGACCGGCCTCCTTTTTCCCTAATATTCCTAAATTCATTGTGAAAACCATACTAGTATATTTTAATCTTCCATTTTCTTCGTCCTATGGAATTAGATTTCGGTAGCTCATCCCACAATATGTTCTGAAACGTCGCTGAAGTATTTATACAGGGCGAGTTCACAATTTCCCACAATCTGGGCCGGACAGAGAGAGAGAGAGCAGGTGCTATGTAATTAACAAGGCTTACATTTAGACTAAGCCGCGGATCATGTGACAAGCCTTAGTTGTGTATACAGATCAGTAGTCCGACAAATCATGGCCTTCCACACTTAGATGACTTTATGAAATGAGTCTAATGAGATATGCCATGTGCCGTTAACGAGATTACGTAAGTAGGTATTAGTTTTCCGTTATAACTAGAGAGGTAGTTCCTTTACACTGTTTCGCCTTCCCCACATCAAGGAGGGAGGGGGTGTTACAACAAGCCGACCTCCTTGTCAACATAGACTTAACTCTTAACTAATTACTGCGTACCGTAAACTTTCCATACCTCATCCCCTGCAATAGGCTTAGCCTACTTGGGGACTACTTCTTAGAGATGTGGGAACAAAAGCAAATTAGTACGATATAAAGGGGACAAGTTACGGTGTGTGGCCGTGAATCTTGGTATAATGTCAACATGAATTGAGAGGGGGAAGTTCTGGATTGTGATAAATGAGATTGTCAGTTACCCTGAGGGCGACAAGGAGGTCAGTGTTGTCACGAACAAGACGGGTGTTCAATACAGGACATCTCAATTCATTGTATGTCCCATGAAAGGAATACTAATAAAACAAACTCCGTGGCCTGTAGTCCGCAAGCGAACTATACCGATCGAGAGACCGCCGCTTATCGGCGAAGATAGTGCAGACTTTTGCGGATAGAAGGTGTCACGTGTTCAGTGCAACGGATCCCCATGGCCGTTAACCTCGGTTTTCTAGACCGGAGCCGCTGTTTCCTTGACACAGCTCCTCAATTATCCTAACGAGGCTGAGAACCCCGTTCCAGACCCACTACTTCTCAGGAAATCTTGGAAATCGAACCTGGGACCTCTGGATCTGTAGCCAGGAACTCTGACAACTAGACCACAGAGGCGGTCATGAAAAGAATGCTACGGTTAGGAAAACATCTTGAAATCTATCCTTTAACATGGACATGGGATCAAACTAAAGCTGACGTAGTAGAAGGCCGGCGACTAACTACCTGAGAGAAAATACGGCTCCTCTGAGCACGGTTATGAACCGTACAGTTAGGTGGGAATATTTCGTGACTAGATGAGCCACTATGAGCGTTTCAAGACGGTCTCTGCTTCGTGGGGGTAGTTAATTAGTTTTTTGACTCTGCTGATGCGCGAGGCACGCAAGTCTATCGTTATGCTAACGCCGAAGTTATTATTGTTAGATTAACATCTGACGAATTGTTACAATAAAACCAAGCAGGAAAATTATCATTAACAGAACAGCGGTTGTGTACAGTAGCCGCCCTACGCCTGTGATACCGCTACATTACTGAGCTCTCCATCCTTCATGACAACGGCTTTAAAATGAACCTGCAGATCTGAGGTTCTCACAGCGGTACGTATCCTGGTAACGCGACAAGACGTTAATGGTTTCCGGATTAGATGAAGCGATTTATTGAATAATTTGTTTACAATTACAATAAGTCACCTAGAAATAACGTCCTCCACACGATACAACTTGACCAGTCTGTCGTCTTTTGAATTTCGTCTTCAATTTACGAAATATTATTTGGGCTTATTACCTTTACAGGCAACTGAAATGTAAACAAAATCGGTGAAGCCGTTTTCGAGAAAATTTGTTCTTACGCTTCTGGACCGCTAGAGAACGTACCGTTTGTAGCATGTAGATCCGTTGCTAAGTAATGATTCTGAAAACAACGGCCGCTGCTAGGCAACAGCCCGCTTGACACGTCATGCAACAATAGAGAAACTGTTGAGAGAGGTGTCTTCTGTGTAAATCTATGCCGAGACTATATAAACAGTGCAGTGGAGTCGAATCCCACGTGGAGGCGGGTTCGAATACCTCCATCATAGCACTCCCAGTCGTAGGAGGCGATGAAAAGGGAACCCAGTGCCTGGGGTATAATTGGGCCTCCTTGTTCCTGGGAGATATAAGTATGGGGACCTCTCCCTCCAGGTAGGGGGAGTCTCGATTGTTAAACAGTAAAATGTGGTCATCAGTCCGGCGGGACTCAGACCTGAGAATGACTGTGCTGGCGAGGACCAGCAACAACTGTAAACGATAGACTCATCCTTTCATCACAGAGGATGTTAAATAAGGACTACAATATAAATAAAACAAAAATTCTGGTCGTGGGTCTCAAAGGGCTTGTCACCAAGACGAACTGTTTGGCGGTAAACCGCCAGTCGTAAAGTAACTCTGACCCTGAATCGAGTTGGGTTGAGTTCAGTCGAGAGCCGGTAAGAGCGTGAGTACGGAAGCAGAGGACATTGCTGGAAGCCGTTACCAGACAACCAGTGAACACACAGCAGACTGAGAAGTGTTTGCTGTAGTGAATTGTAAAGTGTGTGAATTAGTGACAGCGCTATAGTTACTTGTAGTTATGCTCTGTACGGGTTAAGTAAAACCGATTACGAATCTATCCCCCGTCTATAGTCACGCCTTACACGTGACAGAATTATGTATGGGGACAGTTTCCATAATAACTGAGTTTTACTAAAAATCGTCACACCCGTCGTTTTGTGTTGTCCCTGTCAAGGACTGTTACCTTCTGGAGCTGCAATGTTCATACTCACGGAGCACAGATCTGTGATGGGTACACTTGAGAGCCTCGACGTCTCACAAACCTACGGGCCTCACAGGCCTGTTAAAAGTATAAGTTTATCTGGGACTAGGGCTTCTCAGTGGTCGCATTCCTTCGCGCCTACCTACAGAAGTCCTGTGTTAACGCGTTTCTTCTATGCGTGGTACTCGTACACATTCGCTGCTCATCTCATTCCCCTTAACTTGAGCATTATGATGACATCTGGTGAGGAGTGCAAGTAATGAAGCTCCTTGTGTAATGGTTTCCCGCAAACTGGCCTACAAGTCGATATTACTTCCGGATCTATCAACGCTGAGTTCTAATTCCTGTCGTGGCCAAAAAAGCGGGCATCTTGCTAGTCGTGACGCCGTCAATGTTTTGTCATGTGACGTCATGAATTCTGAGTATGAAAGGTCACCAATTTGCACCTAAAACGTCATGTACCCTACTGGCAAGACTATATCAAGACGCACTGAATATAAAGTTCCCGTCTTCATTGCAGAACACTGTGGGTGTAGCACTGTGTTGACATGGAGAAAATGAACCTTTCGAAGAAAATGGACTTTGATCCTGATGCAGGCAGAAAATTCATCCGAAACGTCGGATACAAACCGAATTTGGAGTACGCCTCTCTCGACTTAATTAAAACCGCTGTACAGCAGAAACTGAGAGCAGTGAATACATATACGACAGTTCCCTTATCCTTGAATGTAAAGTAAAATTCAAACTTTTTCTCAATTCTGTCATTTCGCTTATAAGACTTTTGCTGTACCGTGTGTGGGAGGCACAAATTCAATACAATTCTGTCACGATTTAGGGTTGGCTATTGACGGGGTATGGACTGGATTGGATTGGATTTATTGACGCCTTTTATACGCGCACGCACGCGCGCGTCCACACACACACACGCGGCTCTCAGTCTTCCCTAGTCTTATCCTGGCAACGGACTTCAACAAGTAATTATACCAGTCTCACTGTAACTGCAGCACACATGACGTCTTCTTACCACAGCCGCACGCTTGCAACTCAAACTCGTTGCCATCTCTTCTCTGTCGTCTTCAACTGCCGTCTCTAAAGACTTCCTCAATTCTCCTCTCAGTCCAAGTCCAAGTCACATTGCGACTGACGGTCGGTCGGTCGGTCGGTCGGTCGGTCGGTCGGTCGGTCAGTCAGTCAGTCAGTCAGTCAGTCAGTCAGTCAGTCAGTCAGTCAGTCAGTCAGTCAGTAAATCTTGGTGTCGAGCCCCATTTGGAGCTCATAACCAGATATTTATTACTGTTTGGCATTTACTGTCTTGTTTTTGTTAGGCGCCCTCTCTGACGAGAGGACGGGTCTGCCTTTTGTATATGCTGCTGGCCCTTGCCAGTGCAGTCTTTCTCGGGTCCGAGTCCCTTGGGACTCGGACCATATTTTACTGTCTCAGATTTGAGACTTCCCTTTTCGTCGTCTCTTACGACTCGCAGGGTCACGGTGGAGGTATTCGACCCGGCCTCCACACGGGCTGTCTGAGATCCTCGTTATATTGCCTCGGGTCGGATACAACAGAAAACACCGTTTCCATGGTTATAGCCCCAAAATATTTCGATTGTTACTTACATATTCGTTGCCCCGGTAACCTGTTTATCGAGTCGTTGCCTAGCAACTCCGCTATTCCGGCTTTCAGGCGTCATGTCACAATACCATAAAAGAAAGCAGTATACTTTGGAATGTAACGTCGTGTAACCTAGTACATGTTCAATAACTTTTCGAAAGAAGGTTTTGTTTCCATCTCCAGGAACGAAAACTAAACTGACTAAGCATGTATGGAAGCAGCAAGCAGTCTGGTGCTTGTGCGATTTCTGATAGCTGTTAATGTGTTTTCTTGTTCGGCTTACTCATCAACTCTGAAGATGGAAAGTAATTATGTTCCTCCGAAAATTTTGCAGATTTCCACCAGACAATACGTCGTCCCACGTGAGCAGAGTACTAGTCAAAAGTCATGGCTGTAAGAATATCAGATCCTACAGTAATATAACTCATCTGTGATTTAGAAATTCCAAGGAAATATTGGCGCTAATGCCGTTAAGTATAAAGCGAAACATCTGAACTTTCGCTTCACAGGCCGCATCAGACATCAGAGACAAAGAGAATATCGCACTGCGCTTCCTCTCGTACAGAAGTGGCTTCTATGCTGTGGCTCATGAAGTACTCTTAGTTGTCAGAACTTTCCTTTTTGTCTCGCAAAACTCTTCAAAAGGGTGTAACAATTGTGCAAGAAAAGGTAAAGTTGTCCCTCTGATCAATTAAGCGGGAGTGAAAGTATAGTTCCACCATTCTTGACCTCAGCACTAGATGGAGTAGTGAGCTTCAGTTTCCGGCCGCTTTAACCCCGAGGGAAAGAGCCCGCGGTACAAATTCGATAGGAGGCTGGGTGGACCCCAGAGCCGGTCTGGATGATGTGGAGAAAAGATAAATTTCTTACCCTTGCCGAGAATCGAACCCTGGCCTTTCAACCAGTACTCCGTCGCTATCCCGACTAAGGAAAATAAATAAATGGCGCAAAGACATTGCACATACGACTGACCTTGGCCAAGCCTCGGAGACTAAATCAATTGTTACTAGGCAGACCAATGTTCAGTGCCGAATACCGAACAACAATGAAATCCGTCTGACCAGTATTGCCGGTTTCAACGAAATTTGGGCCCCTAGTGCGCGTACCGTTAATTTCCTGAAGATACAAACAACGAAGTCACCAAAATGTAATAAAAACCTTAAGAGACGGCTTCGAGAAAAATCGACATTTTTTTTTATTCTGGGTTCAATGTGATATATCCTTAATTTTGCAACTGTGATGTTCCTACTTCTCGGGGCCGACTTAAGATGGTTAACTTCTGAATACCGAATAAAATAAGAACTGCTCAGGCGCTAGCCAGAAGCACAGATACATCGCTTTTTCGAATCTGCTGCACTGAGCCTGGACTGACGGAGGTCTCTATATATTTTATATACGTTTATTAACATGTTCAACATATAAAATGTAAATATCCTTTACATTATGACAAATGACTTACTACTGCAGATAATGACCCTAACAAAAGACAGACCCGTCCTCTTGTCAGAGAGGGCGCCCCACAATAACAAGACCGTAACTGTCACACAGTAATAAATACTATCTGGTCATAAGCCCCAGACTGGGCTCCACACCAAGACTGACTTACTGACACACTGCCAGACTCAGTGTGACTTTGACTTTGAATTGAAATAAGTCAAGTTCGAGTCAGTCGAGTTTCGAGACGCCAGCCTGCAGGATATGAGCTTGGGAGCAGAGGAATTGAGGCGTCAGAATTACTGAGTGCAGTTCAGTGGAGTTGAAAGTCCGGCTGTGAACAGAAGACTTTTATGTGTGCTGTAGTACAGTGATATTTGGAGTGTGTGATTCAGTGAGACTGTTACAGTTCTTGCGTTAAAAAAATCCGTTGCCACGAATCGGTTAGTGGAGATTGTGAATTGTAAAGTGTAGAAATCAGAGCCAGCGCCTGTACTTGCGAGTGGTGTGCATAAGGTGTCAATAAATCCAATCATCCAATCCATGTTCCGTCTAATGATCACTCAAACACAAGACAATCTGTATAAAGACGTGTAAATATTTTCGTTGTTAGTTTACTCAAATACCTAGTTGGTCTTAATGTTTACTTATCACTGATATATCTTGTAGTGGGAAAATTAAAATTTATTATTTTCTTAATAACATTAAACATCTATGTTCACTGATTTGAACACTATACATATTAGCTCTCTGAACAAATTTAACTCCCTCTCTTCTGGCACGTGACGTCGTGTAGTGTGATACAAATTTAGACGTTTCGGTGTAACGAACTGCTTCAAAGTAACAACCAGAGATTTCATTTTTGCTTTATTCTTGCTGGCTGATTTATTTTCATCCTCTGTCTCGGATGGGAGCAAGATGTTCCTGCGAAACGTTTATTAACCTTCATCAAATCACACGGATCTAAACATTACAGCAGACCGTAATGTTCATAAACACCAACGCAAGATCCTCAAATCCAATACAGATTCTCATCCAACATGTCTTTGATGTCTGTGA
The DNA here is from genome assembly GCF_002891405.2 of Cryptotermes secundus. NCBI lineage: Eukaryota > Metazoa > Arthropoda > Insecta > Blattodea > Kalotermitidae > Cryptotermes > Cryptotermes secundus. The sequence goes on from NW_019744133.1 coordinate 1,275,744, forward strand.
CGACAGAAGGGTATATCCTACTGTAGCTTTCTCTACCTTCGGACTGGGGCACTGATGTGAGGGAATAATTGATAGGGGTTAATTATTCAGGCTTGGCGTCACTACAAGTTCTGCTTACAGAATAAACGGAGGGTAGGTAAGGATGTATATATATGGGAAACCGGATAAGATGGTTTGCATGAGACACAGGATAAGGATATTGGAATTCGCCAAATCGAAACGAGTTCGAGTCCCGGTAAGGTCAAAAATTTTCACTTCTCCACGTCATTCAGACCGGTTCTGGAGCTCATTTAGCCTACTATCCAGTTGGTTCCGGGGGCTCCTTTCCCGGGGTAAAGCTGCTGAAGCGTGAAGCTGACCACTTACCTCCTATTAACGCAGAGGTCAAGAAAATGTGGATCTATATATCCACTCCCCCGTACGCCTTAATTGCGTAGTGCTTAATTAGTTTAGCACAGGGACGACTTTACCTTCTACCTTACTTTACCACAAACAAGCAAAGCCAAACAAGAAGACAACGGACACTCCATATTTTGGATAATTATCTGAGCGGCCATATGCATCAGGAGACAAACGAATGCTAGAGGAACTTGTACTGTATATACCGTATGTCCAGAAAGTATCCGACTTTTATTTTTTTCCGCTGTTAGTAATGGCCAAAGGGGCGGGGAAACTGAGCGTAGTGGTAGAAGGGACTTTCATGCGCATGGGTGATATTACGTTTTTACATATCCACGAGAATTCCCGTTTCTCTTAAGAATATGAACAAGCCTAAATGCTGGTGAAGAGAGTAACAAGTAATGAAGAGGAAAAAGTAAGAGCGGAAGAACGAAACAACATGAATGAACATAGCGCTATGAAAGGTTAGAAAGAAAAAAAAAATGGAAGAAAAAATAAATTGATAATAAATATATTGTGGCGCATTTACGTCATGCAATAACTGCTGAGTCACGGAGATCTGTAAACACGGTGATTACGCAGCAATAAGGAAAGCGGTGATTTCCCGTGCCGTGCCGAGCCGCACCGCACTCGTTGTTAGGCAGCACTTCGGTAAACACATCCTGGCAACAGCTAATGACGCGTTGCTGGGCAACTCCTCTGTAGACGCGACGATCACGTAACAATGGAGCAAATACTGTTTTCCGCGTGTCCGTGCGAGGGTTTAAAGGAGAGACTGGAATTATTACTAACACAGACTATGACTGACAAATGTCAGACCCGTCCTCTCGTCAGAGAGGGCGCCCCAAATGAACAGGACAGTAACTTCCATATAAGAAAAAATAAAAATAAATCTGGTCATGAGCCCCAGTCGGGGCTCGACACCAAGAGAGAGAGACTGACGGACCGTCAGTCGCAATATGACTTGGACTTGGACTAAGAAGTTAGAGAACCCGTGTGGAGGCGGGGTCGAATACCTCAACCGTGACCCTGCGAGTCGTAGAAGGCGACGAAAAGGGAAGTCTCACATCTGAGACAGCAAAATATGGTCGCGAGTCCCAAGGGACTCGGACCCGAGATAGACTGCGCTGGCAAAGGCCAGCAGCATATACAAATAACAAACCCGACCTCTCGTCAGAGAGGGCGCCCCACATGGACAGGACAGTAACTTTCATTTAAAAAGTAATATCTGGTCATGGCCGCGCCAGAGCTCAAGCGGTTAGGCGCTGGCTTCCCACCGCGGCGTCCCGGGTTCGATCCCGGGTCTGGTCAAGTGGGATTTGTGGTGGACAAAGTGGGGCTGGGGCGGGTTTTCTCCGAGTACTTCGGTTTCTCCTGCCAATTTTCATTCCACAAAATTCTTCACCATCATAATCACCCGGGGCAGGTATAATAGGCCAATCAGTCCGCCGTGCCGAGTGGACCCAGTTGCACTTCACCCCCTACTAAGCGAATTAAAAAAAAATTAGCTGTCAACCACTTCTGTTGATAGTTGGCAGTCAGTTATATACTGGAATATTGAAAGAAGGATCTGAGGGCGAGAAGTTGAAGAATCTCCATTGTTAGCACCCGCTACCAAGAATCGGCTCCTGAAGACAATGCAGGCCGGAGAAGACTCAGTCTGAATTGATTTGAAAAGTGTTGAGAATAACGACAGCGCTGCTACTCGCGTGTAGTGGTGTAGTGGTGTGTATATGTGGTCAATAAATTCAGTACCCATTCCAAACCAAGTTTATAGTCACGTACCCATAAATCGTGACAATATATTTTTATCTTACCAATATCTTTTAATCTTTTCTAAAGTCTCCAATTCATGTTTCATACTTCTTTTCTTTGTATTATTGTATCGTTTGATCTTTCCCTTCGTTCTTATGGGATTCAATCCCATGAACTGAAAGAGAAATAACCAAGAAGTTCTGGGAAGAACTAATTGCGCAATTTCCTCTGATACGATACGGACAGCATACAAATCGAAAAAAAAGGGGAGGGGATACGCAGACATACAGACATCAAGTTGATGTCATAAGCCTCAGAAGTTAAGGAGGATAAACATACAGATGGGCAGACACAGACAGCAAGGTGATATCATAAGCCTTCTTTAAAGTAGGGAAAGTAGGCTCTAAAATACCCACGCCACAGAATTCCGGGCTTTGAATGAAAAGGATACACTTATTATCACTGGGTTTCCTCCATTTTCACAAGGAAATGGGTTCATTTTGGATGGAACAGGAGAAGGGGAACGCGTTTTTTATTCTCATAGCTTCTATCATCGCAGCAGATTTATTTCCCTGCGCTCCTCCGCCAATTTTCTGTGCCCTACGCAGTCTGTACTTCGGCACGTTTCCCCTCTTCCCGCTTGCTGGTGAATGATAGTCACTGCCAAATGCTGCAGTACTGCCTACTGAGGCGGAAGGGGTAGTTTTTGGGACGGATGTTGGAAGGGTTCCTAAGTCCCGGCGTTAATAAATTAAGCACAGGCCTGTCTACTGTACATTCCCACTAACACAAACAGAACTCACACTCCCCCATATCAAGCCTCATTGCTGTATTAGCTCCGTTCCTTAAGAAATGGGCGTTACCAATTGAAATTACATCATAAATTCTGTCTTTGTGTTTTCTGTGACGTAATGGAGATTGTCATGTCGTGTTGGTGTGTAAAACCACAAACTGTACTTGAGGGGGAAATACAAGAACAGGACTTGATGGAATTTAGAGGATTACGGAACTAACTGAAGATCATTTACAAATTCCGTTGGCCTTCTGGAATTAGCCATCAAACAAATGAGAGTAATCGAATCGTGAAACTAAAGATATGCCACGGCTTCGCAAACTGTGGCTCGCGACCTTGTGGTCGTCACTTGCTATACGGGCTGTCGTATTCTCAAGAATTATAAAGAGTGTGGCTGCATCCACGCAGGATTATGGCAAGTCACTGACATTTAAAGTAAATGCCTTTGGTAAAGTGACTACAGCCGGCGAAATATAATTCCTCAATTTTATGTTAGTGTACAGGAACATTTTATAGCTCACTGCACCTGCAGAGGCTGAAACATCGGTAATTTCAAACCAATTGACACAACTGATAGCCCGGGATGATATTATTAGGCTATAAAGCTATTCAGGTTCCTGCCGCATAGCCTGAGAGACGTGCAACAGTGTGCAGAACTGAATCCTATGGACGAGCGGGGAGGGGTTGCGTTCCTTTATGTTTCATTTTAGGGGGGGTCGAGGTTGCACAAGCTAAGGAAATAATCAGCGTGAGGCAGTCAGCAGAACTCTGGGATCTACACAACATGTAGGTCCATACTATAAATACACAGGGTGTGGACCAAATAATTGAAACACTAAGATATTGAGGAAGAGAATTTGATTGTTTTGGCTACACTGAAGGAACTTTAGTTGGCAACACTGAATGTTCTTCCGTTTGTTTACATTCTGTACTGCTCATGTCAAACTTAGCACCACCTATGAGCCGACTGTCTACAAAATGTGGAAGCCTCGACGTCTCACAACCGTATGGGCCTCCACAGACTGTTACAAGGACAAGTTTACTTTTAATTGTCGTCTCTTGTGACGTATAAACATTTTTCTAAACCTCAAAACTGTATTCCTGCAGCAGGTAACTAGTTCAGAAATATATTACGTAAAAACAAGGTTTCGCAAATGTTGTAAGGTTACTGTTCTGGTGACGCTCTGCTCGGATTTCGGCACGGGCATCTACTGTTCTGAGATTCTTCAGTCCATACAGACAAACGCAGGTACAACATCGACTAGGCCACCAACTTCTTCCTGCTAAATTCATTTCCAATTCATCAATCGTTCGTTGTTGTTGTTGTTATTATTAAGAAACATAATACTATTGGTCCCCACGTACCCATTAAACACATCAGGTACTTTTCCACCTTGAACGTCAGGAACGTCTCAAGATTTATGCCTTCGCCATGGGCACGTCACGGCTGGGCAACGCCCGCGAGATAAGCAAATATACAACAAACATGTTTCCACGGAAGCAATTGGATACAATTATGGGAAGTGGTATTTTCTATGCGATCCGTGCCGAGTTGTTATAAGCAGGACAAGTCTAGAGTTAGTCAGTCTTATCCCGTGCGGAGGCGGGTTCGAATACCTCCACCGCAGCCCTTCGAGTTGGAGGAGGCGACTAAAAGGGAACCCAGTGCCTGGGGGATATAAATACGGGGACCTGGCCCTCCAGGTTTGGGGAGTCTTAAATCTGAGACACTAAAATATGGTCACGAGTCTCGCGGGAGTCGGACCTGAGAATGACTGCGCCAGCGAGACCCAGCAGTAATTGTAAACGACAGACACGTCCTGCCGTTAAAGAGGATATTACATGAGGACTGTGACCGAAAATGTTCAACTGAAAAAACTCTGGCCGTGAGTCTCAAGGGGCTTGGTGCCAAGATGAACTGACTGGTGGTAAGCGGGCAGTCGTAAAGTGACTCTGACTCTGTTAAGTCAATCGAGAGTTGCTGGAATTGAGGCACGGGGACAGTTCGGGAATCCAGAGAATGGGAACGTCTGCAGCTGGAAGACGCTACCAGACAACGACTGGTGAAGACACAGCTGACTGAGAAGACCTATTGCGTGTTGTAGTGAATTATAGTGTGTGTAAATTTGTGAAACGGTTATAATTACTTGCAGTTACGTTTCATTAAGTGGTCAGTAAATCCAATTACCAATCCAAACCCCGTTTACAGTCAATTATACACGCAACAACGATATCAGCCTAGAGGGTATTCCTTCTCTGTTTAAACCTATTTATTTCATGGTTCCTGATACTGTATTTACATGCTATCTGTAATGTTTTAGTTCTTAGAATGTAACTGTTAAAATCTACTTTTGAATCCACCTTTCGGCTGTATACATTTAGTGCTCGCCTGTTACAGGCGAATCGCTGTTGGAAACAAGTCAAAGAAAGGAACTGAATAAACTTATTGATGCCGTTTAATGTTTAGTGAGCCCGGAAGAATTTTGGGATCTGCCCAATGCCCTCAACAAGGGAACACGGAGGGTGTATAAGTGTGATTATATTTTTCTGTGACTGCGATACAGTGTTAAGTGCACGCATAGTTAAAATCATTTATTTGTCTAAAGATTATATTTCAATTAAATGCAGAACACTGCTGCTTCTGTAAATTTATTCATCTGAAACCTCAAATTTGTGGTCGAGATGTTCCTGTGCTTAATTACGCTACACACCGTGAAGACATTACGGTTGGCTAGAGTAGCAGTTCGAAGCATCCCTAACCTCAGTATTAAATAAAGATGAGAGGTGAGCTTCACTCCCGAAAAAGAACCCCCTGACAACTGTGAAGAAGAGAAATATTTATTGCCTCTGCCAGGAATCGATCCTCAATTCCTAGAGTGTCATGTCAGCATCCAGTCGCTATTCCTGCTACCTGACGTTTAGTTAAATGGTATATTTACATTTTATATGGCCAACTGCTGTCGATTTGATATTCAATTTATTTTTTCTGAACTTCGACAACACAAAACCCCCATTTCATTAAAAAGATGCTCTAATTCTGAAATGTCCTTGGTGCCCCTTCTTCTCCATGTTTCGCAGCGTACAACTGCACTGGAGTGCGTCTCAGAAATCAGACTGGCTATGAAGGCTGTATTGTGATGGTCTCTTAAGGGTGGTAATGGAGAGGAATTCCCCTATGTCTATCCAACTAGCTCTACGGAGCAGGGCCCTTTGTGAGATGCTGACAGGAGAGTCTCCGCATTTTCTGGAGTTCCAAGCTTGATTATTGTGTTATGAAGAGTATGTCACTGAACCCCATTAAACCAGAAGACAACTATCGTATACATATTTCTTTAACATTCATTTTAATATTATTCCCTCATTTATATCTCCTGAAGTGGTAATTCCCTTCAGTTTTTAATTATTTTTAATTTACTTATGGAGCTGAGTCTTTCTTGAGGAGAAGCCAATTCTGCAGCTACTCAAGAATTTCCCAGCATTTTATGGAACCCGAAGGTTCATTACCGTGTTGTGTTTGTCCAATATGTAATTACTTGTATCTACACTGTGCTGTGTCTGTAACTGGCCTTGCGGCTGTTGACTGGGCATATAAATAATAAAGAACTGGATTTAATTACTATTTAGTGGGGTACTTGGTACTGCGCCGGTCACGGTAGCCGAGCGGTCTAAGGCATGTACTCTCTTCGCTCGCTCGGAAACCGGGATCGTGGGTTCCAATCCCACTCAGGGCATGGATGTTTAGTTTGTGTGTGCATTTCTCTGTGTTTGTGTATAGGCAGAGGCCTTGCGACGAGCTGATCACCCGCCCAAAGAGTCCTACCGTATGTGTAAGATCTAGAAAAACCGAAGTGAACGGAGAAGTTCATGTAGGTAGGCCTAGGCCCACTGGGGCTGTAGTGACAAGGAAAAGAAAAACTTCGTACTGCGGCCACTATCGGCCAATTGTACCAGCCCCAGATGATGGTGATTGTGGAGCAATTGGTGGAATGAAGATTGACAGGGGGAAACCGAAGTACTTGGCGAAAACCTCCCACAGTGCCACTTCGTCCACCACAAATCCCACATGGCCTGACCTGCGCTCGAACTCGGGCCTCTACGGTGGAAAGCCGGAGACTAACCGCCTGAGCTATGGCACGGCCTTGTTACTATCTTGGATCCAGTACCTTGATCTAGAACACAATTTATGTTCAGCCCATAAAGCGAGACACCAAGTTTTACACCCACATAAAACGACAGTTGAAATCAGAATTTTGTGGGATACTTACCCTTTGGACATGCAGATAAGAGACAGAAGATAAAAGATTCTCAACTGAACAGTACTAAGCGTTTCCCCGAATTCATTTTGCTTCTAACTTCTCCGAGAATATAATTTTGATTTTTATTGTCAGTGACAAGTGTGAGAAGCTTGTACTAGGACCGCAACTAGCGAACTTTATGCAGTGGAGTTAAGTCACTTTTTCATCTATCTTCCCACAGCCTTCTGCCACGAGGAATTCGTTTTGTAGCAGGCTGTGTGAGTCAGCATGTCTCAGACAGGTGACAGGCGTGAAAATATTTTTCTCTGGCAGAAAAAGGAGATTAAATTCTGTTCCTTTCTGAATCTTATTCTGCCTCTTCTTGTCTTTCCTCCACTTGTTCCTAATGTTAATATTCTTCTTTTTCCTATTCTCCCCATCCTTTCTTTTAAGCCTTCTTCTTCCTCTCCAATTTCTCTGTTCCTTTCTTACTCTTCTATCATATCGTTTTCTTCTTTTTCCCGCGTCTATTAGCCCCATTTTACATTCTCCTATGCACATTCATTTTCCTCGTCTTCTTGATATTCTTTATTTTCTTCTTTCCTTCTCTACTTTAAAATTGTTCTCGTGCTTCGCTTGTTATACTTTCTACTATTTTTACGCAATTAGAATCCTGGCCATGGGAAAGCAAAACATTAAAATAATAAAATACCTCTAGCAGTGGAAGGAAAGTACGGTATAATTCCTATTATATCTTAGTTCCTTTCATTCTCTGTACATTTGGGGCTGGTACAATAGGCCAGAAGCGGCCGCAGTATAAGGGACTTAGTCCCACCCCACTAGCAATAAAAAATTCTCTCTACATTCAACTACGTATAATCACTCACGCTCATCACTTCATGTGTACAGTGTATCTATCTAGACTGCAGTCTGATATAGGACGGCAAGTCCTTCTGTTGTAACGGTGAGGTAAATTACATTATTTCGGGTAAAGATAGCAAACAGTTGTCGGGATTTAACACATTACACGAATGCAAATTACGAAACAGGCCACGAACAAGCGAGCATGCCTACTCCTATGTTTCATTACATTGTCACGTGTAGGAGGGTACGAGTGACGGAAGTAACGGGTTCTAGACCGGCTGGAGTTACGAACACTTCGGTTACAAGTTACACAGCGCTATCGCTGATTTCCACAAGTTAACGTACACCGTTGCACACGCACTAGGATTGTCCGCCTTGTTAGTCGTCTCCTGGCAACGTATCTCACAGAAACTAGAGCTCCAATTCACTATGAAGTCTTCTTGATATTTCTTGTTCAATCACCCTGGAACCTCGGAACCCGACTAAGAACTCTCCTGGACTCTTAACTACACTATACTGCACTCTGCACTAATCTAAGCAACAACAGGTCTTCGTTATATAGGTTCCGCACATACAACACAGAAAACACACAGTACGTGATTCCTAGCCAGCGACTTCATTGGAGCGCTGACTGTTGCCTAGCAACGAGCTATAACTTTCGTCCACTGAAACACATCTTCCACTGTTGCAAGTTGGAACGTGTTTACAGAGCCGTTGCCAAGAAACGCTCTGAGCAAATCCGTTACAATATTCACACTGCGACATAACGACTGAAGGCCGGAATAGTGGAGCCTGTTGTGACGTACTTTGTTAAGCAACGGAATGATAAACACGTCTACGACGAAAGGGATATTGCTGTGAAACGCTGTTTCATATTCGATCCATGCAAAGTGGTTATAGAGATGAGTTAGTCGATTCCCGTGTGGAGGCGGAGTCGACTACCGCCACCGTAGCCCTGCGAGTCGTAGGAGGAGACAAAAAGGGAAATCTCGGATCTGAGACAGTAAAATATGGTCGCGAGGAATGGCTGGTCGTAAGCCCAAGATGGGTGTTTTATACCGAGACAGATTGGCCGACTGACCGTCGCTCGTAACATAAGACGCAGACTCAGACTCAGACTCAGACTCAGACTCAGACTCAGACTCAGACTCAGACTCAGACTCAGAAGAGTTAGTCGAGAGAGTTTGACTCTACAAGGGAGGCCGAGAAGATGGCGCTATGAGTGTTAACCAGCGGGCAAAGGCGTGACCGTGGAAGTTGAAAAATCTCCACTGTGTTAACTCTGTTGCCAAGAAACCGCTAGTGCAGAATGTAATAGACTGATGACACTAGTCTGTGTGTCAGTGAACTGTAAATTGTAGTTCCGAGTGGTGTATGCAAGTGGTCAATAAATCTAATATCCAATCTATATCCCGTTTATAGTCACACCCCCTAAATATGTCAAAATATTTTTATGCGTTTGTGTCTTGTATATTATATTAAACAAATGAGACAGTCTACACGTGACTGTGCGAATGGTTCACGATAGATGGTCTGTCTGGACGGGAAAGGAATACGAGAGAAAGCAGGGGAAGTTAATAGTACGAAATGAGACTTCCCGCTGAATTCTCAACGGCTGTTACAATAGTTCTATACACGTGGATAAGAAGACAAATGCCTCCCTATTAACAACCACTTTTACGCTTATTACTACCAACAGGACAATGAAGATGAAATTTTAAATACTGAAACATTTATGAAGAAAGCAGTCTTCTGGGATTTGGCACCGTGTATATGTGGTGTTAACCGACGTTTCGGAGGAACGTATCGCCTCCATCTTCAGGGTAGAAGGAAAACTATAAGAAATCCGCAAGCGAAGAGACCGTGAGAACCGGTAAAAGCAGAATGGTCTGCTTTTACCGGTTCTCACGGTCTCTTCGCAGTAACACACGCAGTCACAGGAAAGACACAACACAAAGCACAATACACACACGAAAGTAGAAAGAGTGCTCCGACAGAAGAGGATAGATGTGACTCGCGTAGTGAGATACGACGTAGGGATGAATAATCCTGAACAATTTTAATATTTTTAACATTTAATATTTATCAATATATATGATAAATATTGATTTTAGTTATTTTAATATGAAGACGGCAAGGCATGCAGTGAACTAGTTTAACGTAAATCGAATAAGCACCTGAAGATGGCACTTTTGTGCCGAAACATGTAGTGCGAGAGAGAGGAGTGAGATAGATGAGTGTATGCACTGGAAGACGGTTGAAATAAATCATGAACTAAAGATAATTCACGACTTGTTTAACTTAAAGGCTTACTCAAATTTTTAACAACTTTTGAACCAATTTTAAGGTTTATTACATCAATAAATTTATTAATACTAAATAATAAAAATTCCTAATATAGGCTTCAATTATTTTTAATTTTAAAACAACCGCACATCACTAGGTCTTTGCGTATGTATTAATTTACATTCTCCACAAGATATATTCGCTATAATAATAACAATAGACTGTGACAGAATTAAATTCAAGAACTTCGTTTTTCCTGCAACTCGCTGATGATGACCTAGAAATGGTCGAAACATGTAGCGTACACCTTCGTATAATAAACAGATAATAGAGATACTGAAGTGCCTACTTTATTTTGTCTTCATCTTGAAGATACTAGAGTTTTATGTTGTGCTGACGGCCCACATTACACGATTGTCGAATACACAACAGGATGCAAAGCATTCACAGCCAGAAAACATTTAACTCCTTCTGGTTCCCTTCATTTTCACCCCTTCTAGCAGGCCTATCCTCCCCTGCCCTCTGACCTCTTCCACCTGCTGGGTATAATCAGAACTGACTGACGGCCCGAAACTACTCTCTAGCCAGCCTCTGTATTATTAACGAGGAACTGTGTGAAGGATCGATCCTACTGCACTGAATTGTGTCGCAAATAACCGACCCATGTACCTGTCTATCCAACTATATTCAAATTGATTGTCATCATGTTTTATATTACAAACAGCACTTCTATGGTCCCTCCCCGAAAGGAAATCATTTGCACGCCTCAATTATGCCTTTATGGCTTATGAATAAACCGATGTTAATTTGAAGCTTCAAGTGGCGAAAACACACTAATCAATAACAGAGTTCATTAATTAAGGAATTCGAAGGTCTTTAGAAACTGCGGTGGATCAGTCGGCAAAGTGCCGAACTATGGAAAAGAAGACCACCTTTCAATTCTCTGCAGAACTATTGCTTCAATCTTCTCTGGTAGCTGGATTCAGAATCACGGAGAGACCGATACAGCGTCGCATCTGGGATGAACCTGATTCGTATCTCGCGCAGGTGACTCAGGCTGTGAAAGCTTCAAATACAGAATGCTAAGCACACACCTAACGCACTGGTACTTGGTCACAAACGGAAACACGTGATCTCCATGTTACGCATCCTTGTTTGTAAAGAAAGGCTGTGGTACATTATTTCATGTTGCCTTGTGTGTTCCAGTAGGTGGGAACTCGTTTCTTGGAAAATACTGCTTCTGTCTTCACGGTACTTCTACCCTAAAGACGGCAATACTGTTTTTCCGAAACCTTGAATCATAATCAAGAACACATAATACTAATTTCACCGCTGTGAATACTATTTCGTAAGGCCCCCCATTCCTCAAATACAGTGACATTAACGAACTGGCTTCTTATCCGGTGCATGTCTCGTCCCCAGAATGTAGCAGAGACACCAGCTCTTCGACAATGACTCCATAAAGCTGAGCACTTGGTGAGCCGCCTGTTGTGTAACTGCTCAAGAATTTCCCAACATTTTATGCAACCCGTAGGTTTATTACAATGTTCACAAGAGTCCTCCACTGGTCTAGATCCTAAGACAGATTAATCCAGTCTGCATCACTTCATCCTACGTCTCCAAGATCAATCTTAATATTATCCTTCCACCTAAGTCGAGGTCTTCCTAATCGTCTCCTTCCTTTTGGCTTTCCCATGAAAATCCTATATGCCTTCCTCTTCTGCCCATCACAACCTCCTTGACTTGACCATTCTAATTATAATTGGAGAAGAGTACAAGTAATGAAGCTCCTCATTACGCAGTTTTCTCCAGTCTCCTATCACTTCATGCCTCTTCGGTCCAAATATTTTCTACAATATGACAAATTTACAAAAAAAGATAGAAATATCTTAAGAAACTGGCTGAATTCTGGATACGCCTGCTACATTTGACTTCAGAATCGCATTTCTTTCCCCAGCCTGAAGCCTAAACATCAACAGCCGGCAGTTATCTAGCAGTAACTCTCTGGACTCGTACTTGGAAAGGCTCCGTTTGAATATCGGATAACCCTGACTGGAGTTCTTCCTGGTTTTGAAATCAAGCCTTCCAGGATAATGTTGGGATAGCACCTCTATTAGGCAACGGCTACTTCTTTCAGAGACCCTTCCAACTCACCACTCATCCATAGCAGTACGTTACATAACCCATAGAAAGAATTTACAAATTTATAAAGTTACTTGTTGATTTCTATGGGTGTAAAACTAAGTGCCTTTCCTCCCTATAAGAAAGCAGAGAGTGAGCATGTTTCGTATGGGGGGAGGGGGAACTGCTGAGGGAATAAAGAGAGATGAAGGAATATGAGGATGGAAAAATTACACAAAGAGGATCTTCATAACGTGTACTAATAGTGAAGTATGATTACAAGTACTGAAATAAAGACGAGAAGGAGACTATGGAGCGGAACCCACAAGGACAAAGGAAAAGAGGAAGGCCAAAGCGGAGTTGGCAGAGAACAACACGAGAGAAAGCCCTGTCAGTTGGGACGACATGGGGAGAAATCAAACAACTCAGCAAGAACCGTGTGAGATGGCGACACTTGTTAATGCCCTGTGATCCTGTGGGAGCTAAAGGAAGACGCTGATGAATTAAATACGAGATGGGAGAAACATGTAGTATACACGGGGAAACTAAGATAAGCATCCAACAGTTCTGTGTAAGGTTAGATTCCCGGTATAAGAAAGATGTTTTTCTCTCTTCCACAGCTGAAGCCCACTTCACCCTTCTTCACAGTTCGTACCTGGGGCTCTTTCCCTAGGCGTACAGCGGCTGGGTCGTGAAGCTGGCCACTCACCTCCATCTACTACAGCGATTACAAATGGTGGAGCTATACCTCCACTCCAGAATTTTTCTTCATGGCGAGGGACTTAATTAATTAAGCACAGGGAGTAATTTACTTACCTACAGTTTCGTCAGATAACCTAAAGCAAGGAGCATGATACTGGCATGGACAGAAAATAAAAAAATATCGTACAGAGTGTGAACTGGATTCAGCTGGCTTGGATTAGGGTCCAATGAGAAGCCACATGTGAACACGGTAATGACATTTTGGGTTCTGCAAAAAAGAAACAGGCGACATACGGACTAACCCAACAAGAACAACTTTGTTCCAGACGCCAGGTACGGTGAAATACTTAATTAAATGAGCATCACAGCACGAAGTGGAGGTACAGCTCCATCATTCTTGACTTCGGTACTAGAAGAAGAGGCCACGCCATAGCTCAAGCGGTTAGTCGCTGGTTCCAACCGCGGCGGCCCGGGTTCGATTTCGGGTCTGGTTAAGTGGGATTTGTGGTGGACAAAGTGGCGCTGGGGCACGTTTTCTCCGAGAACTTCGGTTTCCCCTGCCAATCTTCATTCCACCAACTGCTCCACAATCACCCTTCACCTATCATCTGCAGCTAGTACAACAGGCCAGAAGTGGCCGCAGTACACGGGACTTTGCCCCATCCCACTACCAATAAAAAAAATAGTAGAAGTGGTCACATTCAAGCCCTGGCCGCATTACCCCAGGGATAAAAAGCCGGCTGAGTGGGCTACAGAGCAGGTCCGGAGGCTTTGGAGAATCTTGCGCCTGCCGGGAATCGAACTACTGTCGCCCAGCCCGTATCCCGTCGCTATACTGACTTTCCAGTGGTAAGTGGAAGTTGTTTCATAATATCTTTAGCCTACAATACACGGTTAATAAACGGGGGATTTATTCGGCAATGCCTCAACGTTTACAATACTGAACCTCTATAAGTCCACTCTGACATTTAGCATCGAGATTACTCGGCTGAGCGAGTTAGGAGTCTGGGCTTTGGGAACAAGCAAAATAAAGGTCATAATGACTGACCAAACAGCCGAGTTCTGTAAACCATATACCATCAATTACACGACATTAATTACTTTTTCGGTCCTAATATACAGGATCGGCGGCCCGGGTTCGAGGCCAGGTCAGGTAACGTGGGATTTATGGAGGATAAAGTGGCACTTGGACAGGTTTCCTCCGAGTACTTCGGCATCACCTGCCAATTTCTATTGCACCGATTGCTCCACGCTCATCATAATCTGTCATCCGTGGTTGATACGGTAGGCGAAACAGTGGCCGCAGTACCAAGCGTACTCTCACCTCACCCCATGAAACATATATATATATATATATGGTATGATTCACTCGAAACGTCGCCCAATTAACAACTATTAATCATGCAATAATTTATCTACGAAAATGAAACTCCAAACAAAGTACCTGCGTTGGCAGATGTGGAGATAATCAGGTTACAGATAATGATGGAATTATGTAAGATTTGAGGCTTTCACGGCGGTGACTATGAAGAAAGCAGTCTTCTGGGATTTGGCACCGTGTATATGTGGTGTTAACCGACGTTTCGGAGGAACGTATCGCCTCCATCTTCAGGGTAGAAGAAAAAATATAAGAAATCTGCAAGCGAAGAGACCGTGAGAACCGGTAAAAGCAGACAGTCTGAAGATGGAGGCGATACGTTCCTCCGAAACGTCGGTTAACACCACATATACACGGTGCCACATCCCAGAAGACTGCTTTCTTCAATGATGGGATTAGTTTCCCACCGCTTGGAGACACTGGCCGCTACGGTGCTGTATGTTCGCGAGTGTTGGATCATTTCGAGTCAGCACAAAACGTCGCGACCAGGGCAGGCAGGCAGGCAGGCATCATAGTAGCGTTGCAAAATGCGTGTATAGCTCTGGTAATTTTCGTTTTGATGGAAATTATTAAGGTTTATTAATTATTAGTTCGGAGACAACTGACTGGATCATTCTGCCTATAGTTATCATTTCATTGATTTTTATGAAGGGTATGACCACACGTACTTCCTGTTCGTATTAGTAAAAAATCTGTTCGTTTAATTACGTGTTACACCTGTTATTAGGTAATTTGGGGTCTCAAACTTATTCAGTATGAATTTAATTTAAAAATTCCATTCATGGAAGTATAACTGTATTTATTTTTTCGCGTAATATACAGAGTTGTCGGCTGAATCCCAATTCAATTCTAAATTGTACAGTGCACTGTACTGTATGTACAGCACTACGCACACAAACCAGACAATACCGGCCCCGTATCCACATTCAAGCAAACATCTGTACTACACAGACAGCCAACCATCACATGTCACACAACACTTGAGGTGATTCCTAGAAGACTCAGCAAGAAAGATTTGGAATGTTTAAACACTGCTCAACATCAAGTGACTTTTATATTTACCATTCTTTTGTGTCAATTTTATTCGCCTTTAATAATTTAATACTGTAGCATGTAGACCCGTAAATAACCAATTACTCTAAACAACGCTCACTGCTAGGCAACAGATTCATAATATGCACGAGTGGAGTAACTGGGAAGCGGTGTTTTCTGCGCGATTCGCTAAGCAACAGAGGAACGATGTTTTCTATGCTGTCGGCGCCGATATGTTATAAGCAGGACAATTAATGAGCGTTAGTGCAGTGCAGTGGATTAGAGCGAGTTAGTTGGTTAGTGAGTTAGTCTGAGGACCGCTGCGGTTCAGTCCTTGTGAGCTGTTGCTGTTAGAAGCTGGCAGCAGAGGCATGGGGATAGTTCGGGCACCCGGAGTCATGGGGACGTCCGCCGTTGGAGGCCGCTATCATAGTGAAGACCAAGTGTGTCCTATAGTGATCTGTGAAGTGTGTAAAACAGTGAAACCACACTCCTTACCGATAGTTGCGGATCTATAAGGCTCATTAAATCCAAACCCCGTCTATAGTCACTCCAAACCGTGAGTATATGTTTCGGCAAAAAAAATTATTTTTTATGAATATCCTGTGTTGTAGTAAATATGGCCCAAGCAATGATTTCTGCGTGATAAAAGTCACTGACGATTGTTCTTGGTGCTAATTAGGTACAAAAGAGAAGGGAAAAAATGATACTGAAATTTCGGTAGTAGAAACATTGTGTTGCATGAGGTATTCCGGTATTAATGATTGTTATTTCTGCCAATTTTCCTGGAAAGAGACTGAAGGCTACAAGGCAATCGTGTGGCATGAGAGGAACACGAGGAAATAAACTTACATTTTTTATTCAAAACAGTTATAATCTCTTTATTACTTCTGAGTTAAAATCCCAGACAATTTCATGTAACAAATTAACGCATGTATAACTGTATCCCGCTACTGATTGCGTGGTCCAGATTTCCTGTTGGGTTAAGTTTTTAATCCATCTGCATTCTTAATTTCTACAATTCATGATACTCGGAATAAAAAATAAAATTCTGTATGCACGGCACGTATAATTTACTAAGCTCAGGGAAAATTAATCTCCAGCATTTGTTTTTAAATTGGGGTTAAATGCCTCTTTCTTTCTTCTTTGTGTTGTTGAAGAAGCCATTTAATTTTATCATAACTGGTCCGGAATATTAAAACAACTGCAGAATTTGTAAGATCCTTACATCCCTTGCTCTAAAACGTACTTCTCTGTCAGTTTCGGAAGTTTTTACAAGAGAATCGCCAACTTGTAACCATAAGTGATGCACCTTTCCTTTTAAGGTTAGGGCTTTCAATTCCTTTCCCTTCCTTCAATGTTAGGTTCACTTCGAAATCTGTATTACGGCTCTCTATCTCTCTCTCTCTCTATATATAAAATATTCCAAGAATATTCCTGGTACTCATTTCTGTTAGAGGCTGAGTCGACCCCAGGGCCATAGCGCGGCTCGAAGGATTAGGCCAATTGAAAAAAATCCAATGGCCTCATCGGGACTTGAACCCGCGACCTTCCGGCTTGTAGCATAGTGCCTAAACCAACTACGCTACCGCATGCACCCATATATATATATATACCTGAAAGCCCGCATAAGGGACGGTGTGGCTATGGTAGCATCAAACATGCTGGATCGTCTGGATATCTGTCGTGCCACCAAGGGATTCCACGTTGAAATTTACTGAGAAAGTTATATACTCGGAAAAAACTTTGATAGTTTCCCCTTGTAGTGGCATAACCCACAAATGTAAATAATAAAAACTTTCTGAGATATAATTATTTTATTTTGGATACCTTTCTTCCGGACACTCCGGAAATTAAAGGGTGCGAAATTCCCTTAAAAATAACCTGTCATTGGCCGGAACCAAAATTAAGCCAACTCCCTCATTTGAATCAGCCTATCAGGGAAATTAGGAGGAGAGGAGAAGTGGCAGGGACAACTCAGTTTGAACCTCTGGCTCGGCAAAGAGTTCAGTCTAAGATTTTTAGTCGTCTATCAAGTTCAGAACTTGGCGGAGGCAAACCCCGCATCACACGCGCTAAAAGATAATTCTAAGAAGTACAAAATTTTGCTCATAACGACTCATATTGAGATTTAGCTTAATCCATAAGCGGACGGTTTAAGTTGAGCTGATCGAGTGCATTTTGTGTAACACCAGCGGCTTGTAAGCCGAAACTAAATCAGATTGTGTGAATTTATACAGCCGAGTGCCTTTAAGAAGAAGAATAAAGTGTAGTAGTGGTACAGTGAATTGTGTTGGTCAGAAGTGCTTCACTCTCACTTGTCCGAGCCTGACCCGTAGCCGACCTGAGGAGAGACTCATCTCCACTAGCTAGTCAAACCCACCGTCAGCTTTCACCTACTCACGCCTTCCCCCCTTTACAATGAATCGCAAATAGTCTCCAGCTGTTTGCTGGCGCCCATACTATCACATCCAATCATGAAATCCAAACCTCAATAATCTCAAAGGAAGGAAGCAGTGGAGCCAGAAGAAGCGGTGGAGCCGGGTCAAGCCGAAACCAGCTACGACCTAGCAACTTCAGAAGCGGCAACACCAGGTAGGGCAGCGTCAAAGTGGTCATCGAAGCAGGGGGGCCGATCCCCCATCGACTCCCACTCCCTGCACTACTGTTCATACGGAGCCGCAACGTAAGGGCACTACGGGGGCAGTTATGGGGGAAATTAAGTCCATGCGGCTGAACCCTCCTTCAGAAATTAATAGCTCCTCATTTACAGGAAATTGAATCATAGGATTCAATGGACGTATTTTACATTTTGTATGCTGTAGAGGCCGCGCCATAGCTCAAGCGGTTAGTCGCTGGCTTCCCACCGCGGCGGCCCGGGTTCGATCCCGGGTCTGGTCAAGTGGGATTTGTGGTGGAGAAAGTGGCGCTGGGGCAGGTTTTCTCAGAGTACTTCGGTTTCCCCAGCCAATCTTCATTCCACCAACTGCTCCACAATCACCCTCATCTATCATCTGGGGCTGGTACAATAGGCCAGAAGTGGCCGCAGTACAAGGGACTTAGTCCCACCCCATTGGAAATAAAATAATAAAAAAAAAACTTCGCCGACAAGCGGCCGTTGCTCGGTCGGTCGTTTTTATAACAAGCAGTATTAAAATCTCGCCTTATATTCGAGTTAATACGATGATACCATAGCAACCAATAAGAAGACATCACGTCGCCTACCGAGCACATGTTCATCGTTAACTCCACAGCCACCATGAACACAGCATTACATAGATCAGCAAGTTGCAAGACATAACCTCCAAATATCTCTGAGGATAGGGCAGCTGCAAGTGTATATGGAGCAACTCTTTTGTTTTTAGACCAATTTCAACTTCCACCAATTTAGCCTTCATTACTTCTTGTTTGTTTTCTACAGTTTTCTTGTATCCTTTTCTCTGTTACTTCTTAATTTCGTCCTTTCTCCCCTCCCCGAAATTACGATCCATAATTGGCACTGTTCCCTTCTGGCACAAATACCATGAACCAAGTTTTCTTAAATAACAAGATTTCCTGCATTGAGGCTGCTTACTAACTCGAGACACCCCAGCCGGTGTTGGACTTATCCCAGTGCAGTCAACAGTGGCGTAAGGTACATAACGAACCAGGCTGAAATTGAAGTTAGCGAATTACTATTATGGCTCCTATGAGGATGGTGCAGGCGGCAGCGTAGTGGTTGAGGTGCTATGCTACAAGCCGGAATGTAGCGGGTTCAAGTCCCGATGAGGTCATTGGATTTTTTTCAGTTGACCTAATCTTTCCAGCCGCACTAGGTCCTTGGGTTTACTCAGCCTCTAACAGAAATGAGTACTAGGAATTAAGTAAATAATTTTCCTGGGGAGTAAAGCACGGCCGACGCGTAAGGCTGACAACCTTACCGCCATCTTTGAGCCGACTGTCTAGATAGTGTGGGACCCTCAACGCCTCACAACCTTATGTGCCTTCGCGGCCTGTTACAGGGATAGCTTTACTTTATGAGGATAAGAGTGACACGAGTAAGGTGTGTCAATAAATTACTATCCATGTGCTCAAATTGTCTGTGAAGTCTAATGAAACTCATTATTGAAGATCCAATTGCAGTGGCCAATTATTATAAAATTTGTCGAGGTCTTCATCTTCGTGAATGTTACTGAGAAAGGCGTTTCCTCTTGTACCAAGGTTTAGGAATTCTGACGTGTTTCCAGGAATATACTCCACGTAATGAGGGAGTGAGGGTGAGTCATCAACACATTATTGTCATAGACTGTTACGTCATTATTAGAAAATAAATATTGTGGCATATTGGCGGGAAATTCAGGAATACTAAATATAGGAAGTTTCTTCCGTCAGGTTGCCTAAACAAGGCACCCTGATCCGTAAAGTAGGCTTTCTTTCTGAAACAATATATCCTTTAGCATCTCCTCGCATCCGTTGCGTGACAGCCTGGCATTTCCTGAAGTCTCTATAGAGAAGAAACGGATGGTATGATCGAGTGGACTTTATTCTGCTTCATATTCCAGAGATTCCGGGTTCAAATCTGGGCTCGCAGGTCGGCTATACTGAATGACACTCACAGAGAAGTTCTACAGTCTCTCCAGGTAAACGGAGGATAAGACCTCGAATTACGCTTGAAGCAAAATAATACCGAACTTCACCACGCTACTCCCCTTCCCCCGCGTAGCTCGGGTGGATGGCGTTCCCACGTTTGCGTTTGCAACTTTAATGAAGTTCGCAGACGTCCCGTAGGTGAAGAATGCTTACTTCTACTTTCCTTCCAATTATTTTATCCCTCACCATTCTGTATTATTCGACGCTAAGTACGTAATCTGCCGGTCACGGTAGCCGAGTGGTCTAAGGCATGTACTGTCTTCGCTCGCTTGGAAACCGGGATCGTGGGTTCGAGTCCCACTCAGGCATGGATCTTTAGTTTGGGTGTGAGTTTTTCTGTGTTTGTGTATAGGTAGAGGCCTTGGGACGAGCTGATCACCCGCCCAAGGAGTCCTACGGTATGTCTAAGATCTAGAAAAACCGAAGTGAACGGAGAAGTTCATGGAGGTAGGCCTAGGCCCACTGGGGCTGTAGTGCCAAGGAAAAAAAAAAACTCTAGGTTACTGGCAGGTCGTTATATTATAATTCATATACATTGTCTAGTATAAGGTGTTGGCGTGACTAATAATCTGATGATTGGGTATACTGGCACTTCTTTGCAATTATAGTCAATTATTACAGCTTAGGATGAATCTTGACCGCCGAGGTCTCTCTTCGTTCTGCGACTGACTCTACTTCACTTGAATCTCTAATCTATACTCTACGTGAATTCAAAGTCAAGTCAACGTCACACTGCAACTGACGGTCGATCGGTCGGTCATTCAGTCAGTCAGTCTTGGTGTCGAGCCCCATTTTGGACTTATGACCAGATTTTTATTACTCTATGACATTTACGGTCTTGTTATTGTGGGGCGTCCTCTATGACGTGAGGACGACGAATCCATTGTCTTTTATAAATGCTTTTTATAGAAGGTGAGTGGTCAGCTTCACGCCGGCCGCTTTACCCCCGGGCAAAGAGCCCCCGGTTCACATTGGATAGGAGGCTGGGTGAGCCCCACAGCCGGTCTGGACGCTGTGAAAATGGTGGAGCCGAAACAGATGTCCACTGCTGAACAACGGATCGAAAATCACGTTTCCATTACAACGAATTACAGCGAATGAGTCGTTGCCAGGTAGCAAGTTGCTAAACACGAGATGTTTCGTAGCAACGGACAACACTTAGATATCAAACCGTTGCTCGGGAATTAAGACATTTCCAAGAAAAGGCATTCTTGAAGAACCGTAATGGAAACCTTGGAAGGGGTGACTTCTATTCGGGGCCGCGTGAAGTTATAAAAGGCAGTGCATTCGTGAATTCGAGAGTAGCAGAGACCACTCCGAGATTCAGACAGCAGTGAGAGGTTCGTCAGAGAGACGTCGTGCAGGAGTTCAATATGTGAACTGTTATAACTGACTGCATTCGTAAAAAAGTGCCAATAAAACCAATCAATTCCAGAACCCATTATTATTAGTCACGCTAACCCCTTATACGCGACAGTATCATAGGAGCACATTATATTTCATTTCAACAAATTGGCCGTAAAATTTTAATGTATTATGCTGCCTCAGGATGAAGTTTTACGGCTGAACTCTTTTAGTCAATAATTTTTCCTCCTCTTATAAAACTCGAAGGTTGATTAAGAACCTTCGAGCCTCATAAAACACAGGAATTTCTTTATTAACTGAGAGATTTTCACCTTCTCAAGAAGGACTCGATCCGTGGGTTTTGTGAAACATGGACGCTGAACCACACAGATAGCAGATATCCATCACGACGATATTTATTCCAGCCATATGGAATACGATATCTCCGAGAGACGGGAGCTGTGTCGGACATAAGTGTTAATTATATTAATGACGCGAAATACAAGAGCGGACAGCTTACATAGAAAAGTAAATGGATTAATACATACTGTGTGTTGCTTGTACATTAACGGCCGTGGCGATCCGTTGCGCTGAGCACGCGACACCATCTATCCGCAAACGTTGGCACTAACTTCACCGATAAACGGCGGTCGCTCGGTCGGTATAGTTCGCTAGCGGACTACAGGCCACGAAATTTGTTTGCTTTTGTGTTCCATATCAGGTACAAGGAACTTTAATTCTGTACGTATTAAGTAGGGGGAAGGTTTCTGGAAAGGCAGACGAAACGATACAAGAATAGTTGATAAAAATTGAATCAGAACAATTTGGCAAAGAACAAATGAATACCTTCATATGAAAATAATGTTTACGAAATCTTATTACCAACGAAGCTAACTCATATTGTCTCGTGACTGAGTGATTATAGACGGCAATTGGATTTATTTAACACTTACGGACCGTAATTAAAGATAACTACGACAGTCTCACTGTGTTACACACACACACACGCACGCACACACACACACACTATAACTACAGCACACATAAAGTCTTTTCAGTCTTCCCTAGCCCTCGCCCGGTAGCGGCTTCCAACGGCGAACGTTTCCCTTCCTCTTGGTTCCCGAATCCTCCCCGGCCTCAGCTCCCAGCTTCTCACCTCTCATAACTGCAACTCTCAACTGACTCCTCAGCTAACAGCTTCTCACCTCTCATAACTGCAACTCTCAACTGACTCAACAACTCAGGAGTCGCAGTTACTTCAAGATAGGTGGGTTACCGCCAATAAGTTCGACTTGGTGCCAAGACCCTTGGGGTACATGACCAGGTATCTTTTTTTGTCAGCTGAACCCTTGTTTCCCCTAGCAGTGGTTGTTGTACTACCGCCTGTTTACACAGCTGTTACTTTGCAAAGGCTCTACATGTCACATTATTTATTACAGTAGGATTTGGTTGCACTTGGTCCCTTTGCATTGCTTAATTTTTAGGGGTGGGGCGTATATTTCATGACATTGTCAGCATGAAGATTATTAAGGCGTCGGGTGATAGAACACATGAACGATGAACTGGAATGGGTGTGGAAGGATGCGGTCATTGTCTAATCGAGTTAATATCCTGTAAATTTCACAGAGAGACTAAGAACCACGATAATGTCACTCAAGATAGTGCGTGTCCTGGCAGAGATTCGAACCGGGCGCCTCCAAAACACGAATCTAGAGCCCTACAGCAACATAAAACTGACCGGGGTTCGAGTTTCTGTAGGGCCAAGAATTTTCTCTTCTCCATGCCGTCCAGACCGGCTCTGGGGTTCACCCAACCTCCTATCCAATGGATACCTGGGACTCTTTCACCGGGGGTAAAGCAGCTGGGGCGTGAAGCTGACCACTCACTAGGAACTAGTGCCGAGGTCAAGAAAATGTGGATCTATTCAACCATTCCCCCATACGTCTTCATGGCGCAGTGCTTAATTAGTTAAGCACAGGGACAACTTTACATATGAGAGACAAACAGCTTATAATACTAGCAATACTGCATTGCACTGTGCCCTTCCGGCGTGGTGTCATGGCTGAAGCAGAGGAGACTGATTATTCCCACAATTTGCATAGACAGTGATGCTGCACTAGTTTACATACTTGTACTCGCTGGTTGCCAAGTGCAGGACCAACTGCGGTCGGCGGCGGCTTGCTCAGTCCTTAGTGTAACAGTGTCATTCGTGTCCAGGGTTAATTTCGGAATTACTCTTCACTGTGCTCACACACGCAGGTGGGTTAGACAAACGCTGTCAGGGATCATTATTGTTATGTAAGATAAGACATTTATAGGCGAATAAATATGTTTAAAAGTACTATCTTCTCGCATATAACGCCGTGAAGTCTGTTGAAAGTCAACTGACGTTTCGGAGGAACATATCGCCTCGATCTTCATTATCGATTCACAAGATTTTGGCACATCACGTATGTGTGTATGAATGAGACATAAATAGCAAATAACCCCAAACTTAGGCAGCAATACACGTGGTAACTTATTTCCAGATAATACAAATATTATGTTTTTGGACATTATCCATCGTTTTATCTTTATCTAAAATCCGTCCTGTTTATTTTTCAAAACAACGTTTCAGAGACTGGATTCTGTCTCCGTCTTCGGGTAAAACCTACTCAGTTGTGTCCGATAGATAGAGCTAGTCCCTATCTCTGGACACATATGCCAGTTTAAAGAAAGGGTAAATAAATCAAAGACAGCATAAACTACCCGCGAGAGATAAGAAAATATTAAATTAGGGTTAATGTCCAAAACCATAATATTTGTACTAACGCACCATCGTCACAGACTTTTAAATCAAACTTGCCGACAGTATAACAGCGAACCTCGGTAGAAGGACAACCTACAATGAAAGACAAAAACAACACAGAATTTTACATTCCACGACAAAAAAATTAAATAATTTTAAATTTTGAAAAATGTTAAAATTAGAAAAATTCCTGCAACTTTCTGTCGGTTGCCTGTATATGATCATGAGTGGCAGAAATATGGATCCATATTAGGACAGCTCAGTAACAAGAGATGTATTTGATAAGACTGCCTGAAGATGGTCCCACATGCGGCCCGAAACATAAATAAAACCAATGTGAGCAGTTTGATTGATTTATTTTTACTTTTACTTTTGTGTTGACGCCCAAATGCAATCAATCTTATATCAGATATTCATTCGCGCGAAGACTTAAATTATTTCCAGTTTACTCTTTACAATTTTATCTTACAACCTTTTCAGTGGGTGCAGAGTCGTAGGTGACCTATTAAAAGTCATTTAAGTCAGACAGAGCAGAAACTCTCTGTTCCTTACAACTGACTGCTTTCGGTATTTAGCAAGGAAATTAGGAATCGTTCATTCAACCCGAAGGTTCACTGCCGTGTTCAAAAATACGCGGTACTGAAGCCTACTTTTGGTCAGTTAATCTTGTCCATACCATCACATTCTGTTTATATAAGACCCTTTTTAATATTATAATCCAATTTACTTCTGAGGAACCCAAGTGATATTCTTCCTTCAGATAAACATATCCACTGAGTCTTATACTGAGACAACGGAAAGATGTCCCGTGGATGGTGGGGATGACGATGACCGAGGCTTCTCCCTTTGTGCGTACTATTTGCTTCCAGCTCCTTCCGGCCTCCATCAATGAACTTATAGCAACCTTCGTTTGAGAAATCACTAATACATTATTATTGTTACATTATCCACGTGAACTGCGATTGAAAACGAATGACAGTAACGAGGGGGCATGCAGACGGTCGGCCTCAGTATAGCCGTGTTCAAGCCGGTATCTTTGAATCATTCGACAATCGTGAATAACTACCTAGGGGCATCGGGAACTTATCCCGGTAACGATGCTACTGACGTACTAATTAAGACGGCGGCACGCGGTAGTTTAGTTGGTAGAGACACTGTGCCACAAGCCAGAAGGTCACGGATTCGATTCCGAATGGGGTCACTGGATTTTTCAATTGACCTAATCCTTCCAGCCGCACTATGGCTCCGGGGGCGGGGCCTCTAACAGAAATGACTACCAGGAATCTCGTTGGGTGTAAAGGGCGGCCGGCGAGTAAGGCTGACCTCACCGCCATATGTGAACAGACTGTCTAGAAAATGTGGGTAGCCTCGACGTCTCCACGGCCTGTTACTGTTACCTTTTACTAATTATGATTATATTCCATACAGAAAAGTTACGCGAATTTTTGTTATTACACCTCACATTTTGGACACTTATTTATGCGCGTTTAACATTGGAACCCGCAATTCTGGAGGCTCTCCTAACATTACATGCATTATAACGACATATGAAAGCCTCGGAAAACCAGGTCTAAAGCCATTAGTTGCACAGATACGTTTGTTAACAGAATGGGTCATGATGAAAACAGATGGCAATCACACAGGTTGTAAGAGCCGCCGGGAGAGAAGGCTCGGCCAGTGCTCATGTCAGACTCACAGAGTAACAGAGAAACAAACAGGGGATCACGTAATTGAAACATCTGTAGTAGCGCACCCAAACCATGACAACACATTATTGTACAGCGAGAGTTTAGCGCATTAATGGTACATATACCATCCCGACAATGTGCATGTCCCTACCTTGATAACAGCTCTATATTTTCAAATTTATAAGATGTAAAATACAACGTATTGTCACATGTCCGAGGTTTCGTGACTAATAATAACGGGTTCTGGAGGATGATTGGATTCATTGACCCCATCTGTTAAATCACTCTTGAATACAATCAATTATAACAGCTAACAGTCAGTGACACACACACATACCCAGCAGGCCCAGCAGTATAACACACGCAGTCACAGGAGCAAGACACAAACACAAAGCACAATACACACACGAAAGTAGGAAAAGTGCTCCGATAGAAGAGGACAGGTGTGACTCGCGTATTGAGATGCGACGTAGGGATAAAAAAACCTGAACAGTTTTAATATTTAATATTTATCAATATATATGATGAACATATATTTTAGTTATTTTAGTATGAAGAAGGCAAGGCATGCAGTGAAGTAGTTTAACGTAAATCAAAAAGCACCTGAAGATGGCACCTTTGTGCCGAAACATGTAGTGCGGGAGTGAAGAGTGAAGTGGATGAGTGTATGCACTGTAAGACGGCTGGAATAAATCATGGACATTATAGTCATTCACTGATACGAACTGCAAGTGGCCAATTAATCTAATATCCAATCCAAATCCTGTCTATAATCACTCATACACGTGACAATACTAACCTCAAAGATCTAGTATGCAAGATGATGTGCTAACCTGCACACAGAAGTGGCCATAGGGCTGAGGGTGTGAGGTCTGGGCCTTAAACAATTTCTGTCACACTGAGTAGCAGTATGTGCAAACTGAAGGCTTAAAGATTGCACCGCGCCTTGATGGAACGTACAGACTGGGAACTCAAAATCATTTTAGGCTTTAAGGAACTATTTTGTTGAACGTAATTACTAAGAACAGCAGCAGAGCCACTCAATATGCGAACCTCAACTGGCTTCGTGATGGACATTCGAACATGAAGATCGTTTCCCTGCATTTGACGTTCTTATAGGGGCAACTATGAAGAGCACTACCGTGTAGGGAGTAACATCCTACAATCCTGTAACGATATTTCAGAGGAGAGCATTGCCTCCATCTTCAGGGTAGAAGAAAAAGCCAGGAAAGTAGCCTGAGTAGAGGACGGCTCATTGATGCCCACTTCCTTTTGGTTTCCTGCTTGGCTTACTCTTCTTCGACCCTGAATATGGAGGCAGTACGTTCTTCCAAAACGTATGTGAACTTGTAGAGGTGTACAAGGCGTCACATTATGGATGACAATACTCTTCACAGGAACATTTAATTAGAATGACGTTTTAGAAAAATTAAAGTTGTTTTTCTTCCACTCAAAGTGTATTTTCGCAGCAATTATGACTGATGAGTCACTAACTCGACATGTGTTGAGTAAGTACGTTGGATGGCTGACATGTCTATTAATGTTACGGGTAATTTCAAACTCTAAGAAGTTTCAATGCATCAAAACCCTGAGATCGACGTCATAAGCTCACGATCTCAATGCCTGAAGAGCGTAGACCTGTCAAGCCCGCCACATCGCATCAGATGTTACTCTTCACAGTCATAACTATCAGAATAAATAATAATATTAATAAAAAGGGCCTGATGATCACAAAAATTAGTCACGTGTCAAGCGTTTCCAACGCTCATTTTCTGTTATCATGTGAAAGTTTGTAGGTATGGCATATACACATATGAGCCGGGATAGCGTAGTCGGTATAGTGACTAGCTACTGGAAGGATGACTGAGTGGTCGGAGTTCGAGTCCCGGTTGGGTAAAGAAATTTCACTTCTCCATGTCATTCATACCGGCTCTGGGGTACACCCAACCTCATATCCACTTGCTACCGGGGGCTCTTTCCCACTTCAACTAGTGCCGAGGTCAAGAAAACATGGGTCTATACATCCACTCCCCTATACGCCTTCATGGCGTATGCCTACTTAGTTAAGCACAGGGACAACATTCCTTCTTATAGCATATGAACATATAAAAACAAACTACGTGGTTCTTTTGGTCCGTTAGTGAACTATATACATGTTTTTATAAGAGAATATATTTTATTCTCTAACAAAATCTGTTTGTTACTCTTCGTTTGACTAAAATTACAAGAACACTAGCGAAGAGTATAGAAATTATAATACTCTCTATGCATAAATGGGAGGCATTGGAAGAAAACTTAGTCCAGAATGAGAATATCAGAATAAAGATAGTTAACATCTTTCATGTTGCCGATATATTGTTGACAAGAACCCAGAATCACATCCTTAAGCCTTTCAGCAAAGCGGCTGTACGAGTAGAAAATATTTCGCTGGAAAAGCCGAGGGTTCCGTGAGCACTAACACGTATGCTATACCATTAAATTGAAATCTGCATAGTCCAGAGGTGCTCAGCGCTTAACGTGATTTCGGTAAGCCGTCTGAAGGGAACACTTTGATGAATTTAAGCCGAAAGGTTATGATAATTTCCCTACAGATTATTCCATTATCTATCCAGGCAAAGTTTAAGCGTACCTTGCAGTACACTCGCTAAAACAACAAAATACTATGACAAGACGCTAGAGAGCCGGAATAGTGAGGTCATGATAGAATTTCATTGCTAGGCAATGAGCCGGTAAACACATTCCCGAGGAAACGAATCGAATAACTTCCGTTGATATGCAACGGCGCTGTAAACACTCCTTCCAACAAGAGAGTGGCCGTGTATTTTGCGTGGTCCGCGCAAAGTAAAGAAGAGTTCAGTAGTGTGGATTGGGGGGGGGGTCGAATACTTCCACCGTGACCCTGCGAGTCGTACGGGGCGACGAAAAGTGAAGCCTCAAATCTGTGACAGTCCCAAGGGACTCGGAACCGAGAAAGACTGTGCTGGCAAGGACCAGCAGCATGTACAAATGACAGACCAGTCCTCTCGTCAGAGAGGCTGCCCCACAAGAAACAAGACCATAACTGTCGAACAGTGATAAATATTTGGTCATGAGGCCCAGATGGGGTTCGACACCAAGACTTACTGTTAGTCGCAATGTGACTTTGACTTTGAGAAGAGTTAGCCGAGTTTCGAACCGTCAGCCTGCCGGGACATGAGCTCGGGAGCAAAAGAATTGGAGTTGGCAGTTGCAGAATAATGGCAAGAAAGGAACTAGGCAGTGCAAATAAGACTTCATGTGAGCGGCAGTGACAGTGAGATTGTTATAAACCCGTTGCCAGGATACGACTAGTAAAGACGGAGAACCCTAGTGCGTGCATAATGGTGAACTGTAAAGTGTATACGTGCAGATCAGAGATAGCGCTGTAATTGTCTGTAGTCCCGAGGTGAATGTACATGGTGTCAATAAATCTAACCACCCAATCCTAAACCCCGTCTACAGTCACCTCCACACGTAACTTATAGTGTTTTTTTTTGTGTATAAATACAAGTTTCTATCCCACACCGAAGGCCAACAGATTATTAGTCACACTTCATTCATTACTGGAATGGGAAGACCTTGTCGCAGTTAGTGACGTGGATCGTTACGTCACTAGAAACTTTTTTATTGCTAGTGGGGTGGGACTAAATCCCTTGTACTGCGGCCACTTCTGGCCTACTGTACCAGCCCCAGATGATAGGAGAGGGTGATTGTGGAGCAATTGGTGGAATGAAGATTGGCAGGGGAAACCGAAGTACTCGGAGAAAAACTGCCACGGCGCCACTTTGTCCACCACAAATCCCACTTGACCAGACTCGGGATCGAACCCGGGCCGCCGCTGTGGGAAGCCAGCGACTAACAGCTTGAGCTATGGCGCGGCCCTCGCATTAGAAACTTAGTAGATTCTGTTTTCAACATTCTTCCGGTATTCACGAGTCGTTGGTAAAATCCAACATACCGTATTTACGCATGTATAGGCCGCGTGCGTGTATAGGCCGCAGCACAATTTTCAGACAGAAATTATAGAAAAAATAATTTTCTTGGAATATTATTTCAGGAGTAGAAATTATTCCGAAATTTGGCAACGTTAATTTTTTTTAAATGAAGTGTGATTTCGAATATTTCGAATATAAGCCGCACCACAGTTTTCCTCTTGAATTTTTGGCAAAAAATGTGCGGCCTATACATGCGTAAATACGGTAATTTCAGATAACCATTGACCTGTCTTTGTATACAAACACCGCCCTGTTTTCAGATAAAGATAGGCCGATTGAAAATGTCCAGAAACATTATGTTTGTACTAATGTAGACCTGTCACAAATTTTGAAGAGCAAACATGGTGTTTGACTTCTAAAATCACAGTCTTAGTAATATCCATATGTCGTTAGTAAATTTTGTACAAATAAATATTAATTAATTAATCATATAATCACAATATAAGCACAGCAAGATAAATGTCACTTTCTACATATTCTGTGTTTTAGGACTTGACCAAATATATAAAAACCTTGGTGAAAAAGAGCAGTACCAAATAATGACACTTGAATCTTCCTCTCTAAACAACTGAAGGCAGCTGAGGCTAACGCCGAAACATATTACCTTTCGAATTATTTTTTTTCCCTTGGCATTACAGCCCCAGTGGGCCTAGGCCTACCTCCATGAACTTCTCCGTTCACTTCGGTTTTTCTAGATCTTACACATTCGGTAGGACTCCTTGGGCAGGTGATCAGCTCATCGCAAGGCCTCTACCTGTATACAAACACAGAAAAACGCACACACACAAACTAAACATCCATGCGCTAGGTGGGATTCCCGGTTTCCAAGCGAGCGAAGATAGTACATGCCTTAGACCGCTCGGCTATCGTGACCGGCTTCGAATTATTACTATTATTATTTATGTCTAACAAGACGCTAATTCCTACGGTGTTTCGCTGATAATAGGATGGGCTGCAGAATAAAGAAGCAAATTATGTTACTGGCACGGGATGCCATGTTGTTCTACCGCTGCACAGTTGTAGGTAGCAAACAGAGCATCAAATTGCATCAGTGCTGTTAAACTGTGGTGATTGATTATCCAGAAAATTGATTATCCTAAACGACGGAGACGTTATCCCAGCTAATCAACTATTATAACCACTAATCAGCATTCATACTGTGGTGTACAGGTTGTCAGCAAAGCGCGGAGGAGCTCTCTGATGTTGATATCATCACGTGTTTATACGCGCCCATCTAACGCGGTGCAAGGAGTTAAAATTAAATGTAACTGGGCTTACAGTTACCTATTAGTTTCGTGGGCTGGAGTGAGGTTCAGTCCACTTGGTACGTCGCCAGTAAGGCCTATTGTACCAGACCCGGATGTTGAGCATGGGACATTTGGGGGAATGAGAATTTGCGGGGAAAACCGAAGTACTCGGAGTAAACCTGCCCCAGCGCCACTTTGTCTACCACAATTCCCACATGATTCACCCGATGTCGAACATGGGCCACCGCGGTGGGAAGCCAGCGATTATCCCCCTGAGCGGTAGCGTATTACAAATGCTGAACTGAAACCCGTGAATCGACAAATCCACTTTATACTTAACCAATAATTCATCAATGAATTACTTAATTCAAATGCCAGTACCTTCAGTTATCTGGGTTACACTACGCCATGAATGCGGGAAGTACACATCATGAGAAGATCGACATTTATACCAACGACTAGGGTAATAATTCGGGCACTCATACATGCTTTATATTCTACAATTCTACAAGTTCGCATCCGACAAAGGATAGAAGACACTTCACCAAGATCAGCGGCACAAGTAGTTGCAATAGTGAAGTTGTGAAGTTGTCCAGTAAACGTCTTAGCCAAATCCGAGACCCGCGTGAATTTATCTGTCGCGTTACATACACAGCACGCGAAACTTAATCCAATAGATTTGTATCATCAGCACAGACTAGCAACTGAGGTGTTCCATTTAATTTCAGTCCCACCCAGTTTTCCTAAGCTTTCCTAACAGCATGACAATACGTATACATGAAGTAAATTACGTCGATGAATTCAAAGATTGTTTAGTTTAAGGCATTCAATAAATAAAAAAATTAAATGTTGGTATTCTTTTGAGAAACTTTCTATTATAGAATTCTCACTGCAGATCGAACGCAACGTGAAGTCGGAACTTGTCTGTTTTGAAAACTTCAAGCCCTTTATATCACTCTTGTTCTATGAAAGTCCCTGCGGTATCCTGGGTTACGGGTGAGGTTTTGTTACATCTAAAGAGTGTGAAGTAGACGGAGCTGCCTATCCAAAGCGGGAGCTCCACTGGTACGGCCTGGAGGTATAAGCTGCTTCTGCTTAACTTGCATAGCATTAAGCAGAGAACCGATCTCTTTAGAGTAGGAAACTTCGCAACAGTTAACATCTGAGGTTAACCGCATTGTGGCCAGGTGGCTCTGGTGTTTTCTCCAACCAAGTTGGTCTAATCGGAATACGCATCGCAGCCTGTGTTGGGACACAGGGCGAGCGGAGAAGTGTTTGTTATGGTGAGGGAACTATGAGAATGTAGCAACGACACGTCTCATTGGTGCATCACGAAATTCGCTTACCCTCACACACACACACACACACACACACACAGTTCAGGCGGTGAGTCGTTTCGATGTGCAGCTGGGAAACAAACTTTTCATCCAAGGACTCCAGAAGGTACAGGCTTAACTCGCATTTAACGCCGTTATTAGGCCGTCCAGGAACGGTGGATTATTTTTTGCTATTGGGGTGAGACTACGTCCCCTGTACTGCGGCCACTTCTGGCCTGTTGTACCAGACCCAGATGATAGGTGAGGGTGATTGTGGAGCAATTGGTGGAATGAAGATTGGCAGGGGAAACCGAAGTACTCAGAGAAAACTTGCCCCAGCGCCACTTTGTCCACCACAAATCACAATTGACCAGACCCGGGATCGAACCCGGGCGGCCGCGGTGGGAAGCCAGCGACTAACCGCTTGAGCTATGGCGCGGCCAAGGAACTGTGGATACTTTGGAATAAGGATGAGTAATCTTTATCACATGCCGTGGATACCTAGGAGTAAGGATGAGAATCTTAAACACATGCCGTGGATACTTAGGAATAATTATCTTCAGCACATGCCATGAATACTTTGGAATAAGGATGATTTATCTTCATCAGATGCCGTGGATACTTAGAAATAAGGATGAATTATCCTTAACACATGTCGTGGATAGTATTGTTTCGAACACACTGACATAGCAGTAACAATCTTGACTTCTGTTCGAAGATAACTAGTTCGAATCTTGGTATATTCAGTGGCCATTCCGAAAGAGGGCTTCGGTGATTTCTGTTAGATATACTCGTATATACTACATAACTTACGTTCATGCAGTGTGTTAACGATAGACAATCTGTTGCTCTAGTGACCAGAAATTGTTTAATTTTAGAGCTTTCATCTCACCGTTATATTGCACTTTGTATGCAGCAGGATTTAAAATGCCTACAGTGACTGAAGCGCTCCTTAACTTTCCCTTGAGGTAATATTTTTAAGAGTCCCCAATGCACTATCTTACAAGCTGAGATCCACTCCTAATAGGACAGACAAACTCGGCCTCATCAAGCAGTATGCTATTACCTCACTGTGTTAGAATTCCATGTTAACAACCCATATCCACTGCGAATTAAGCAAGGTTGGAAATTTACGAAAACAGTTTTCCGCCTGTAGGCAAATGAACGGCTACACGCATAACAGGAGAACACGACGCTAAGAGTATACATCATGTTGAGGGAGCTCACTCCGCGGGGCATAGTTACTTTTGAGTAGGTAACAGTCGGGAACATCTGCCTCTCTGGTAACACTTATTTATCTTCTGCATGCAACACGCCAGCCATGTTGTTCTACTGTGTACTTATAATTAATCCAGACAAAGGGGAGGGAGCGAAAAGAAAATGTTGAAAATAGTTGTCTTCTGGGATATAACTCAGTGGAGACATCTGAAAGTCAATAGACGTTTCGGAGGAGCAAGAATCGGTTTCCTGCGTCGAAGAATAAGAAAAGCAAGAAACGAACGTAAATTTAATAGGTGGTAAGTTTGTTTCTTTAGCGGCTTAATTAACCTGATGAGGCATATTCCTCCGAAACATCAGTTAAATTTCAAAGGACTAAGCGAAGTTATATCCCAAAAGATACAACTCTTCGTAATCACTGATGTCTGAACTAAAATCGTGTAATGTGGAAAGTCAGAAAATTCGGGGATTCGTCTTAAAAGTTCCCACGATCATTTTTGGCAAACCTCGCACTGGGTTTGAACCCAGTAAGAAATAAAAATGAAAAGTAATCTTTTGCCGACCTTACCCCTTTAATACTACATTATATCCTTTATAAGATGGTACAATTTTATGAGGACTTCATGTATTTGTCCTCCACTAATAACTTTTGAAAAAAATTAACGGATGTCAATGAAGCATCATGCTGCTTCTTCCTCGTTTGGTCCAAATATTCCTTTCAGCACCACGTTCTCAAATATCCTCAATGTCTCATTTTCCCTTAATGTGAGAGGCAAGTTTCACATCAATGCAAAACTATATAAAAATTACGTTCTTGGATAGCACACGGCAAGACAGATGGTTCTGAATTGAAAGATAGTAGCAAGCAATACAACAGAGGGATTAACACATCTCAAACATTTGAAACCTTGAGTAAGATGCCCTGACGCACATTACGGAAGCAATATGCAATGCTCTGTGTATCAAATCCATTAGCCAACTCACCTAGAATTCCCAGCCTGTAGTTGATGGTGACAACCACAACCCCGCCATAGCTGGCCAAGACGCTGCCATCGTACGGGTTCCCAGAATTCCATTCATACGACTCCCCGTGCACGTACACCAGCACAGGGTATCGGCTCAGGCCGCCACTCTCTCTGGTCCCTGCTGTGGAATGAAACAAGTGAAGATCAGAAACCAGAGATTGTGGAAACCTAACAGCAAAGAGGAAGGAACACGTCTAAAGTTTAAGCTTTCATTTTCCTACCACTTTTAAACAGAAGTTCCATTAATCTCAATAACGACACCTTTTTGTAAATATCCTTTTTATTTTCCTTTTAAGCTTCCTAACTTTCATTATTATTATTATATTATACAGAGTGAATTGTATAGAACCGACCCGATGAATTTGCTAATAATTCCGCAGGTGATGCATATAACAATTACGACATAATAATCAGTGGGCCGTGCTGAGTCGAATGGTGTGCGCACGACCCGGCAAGTGGCAGCCCTTATGCTGCAAGGTCAAGGACAATCCCGAAACGTGTCTGCAGTGCGCAGGTGACAGTCATGGAGTTCACTGTTGAACAGCGAGTGTTTCTAGTGCCTACTTGAAAACGACGGACACTTTCAACACCTGCTCTGATCACGGCACACAATCCAAGATAAGATGTGTAAATTACTTTAATATCTGTATGGTATATTTTATATTGCAGCTCATTTCGTCGGGCCGGTTCTATATGAATCATCCTGTATTACTACTATTCTTCATGGGGTGAGACTGAGTAAACTTGGTAATGTAGCCACTATTGGCCTATTGCACCAGCCCCAAATGACAGATCATGGTGAGTGGAGCAATTGGTGGAAAGAAGATTGGCAGGGAAAACCTGCTCCAGTCCCACTTTGGCCACCACAAATCCCATATGACCTGACCCGGGTTCCAACCCGGGCCGCCTCGCTGGGAAGCGAGCGAAGTTTCACAACTTCATGAAGCAAGCGAAGTTTCATAACTTCATGAAGCAGATTTCATCGTCATAAGAAGCTGACAGTGTCTAAACATATCCGAGGGCACGTCATTCCATGAGTAGGTTTTCTTATTGAAGACAATTGTTACGTGTTCAATGAAAGATTCCGATATGGTTACTTGTCGCCCATCTTATTAGAAATAAAATCTAGTATCTTTCGGGCGGTCTATGTCATCCGATAACTGCGAAACCATAAAATATTTCACGACGCAATTCAATTAGTTTTTAGACATAAAATTTCTCGCCATTCAAGGAAATTGGTGGCCCATTATCATGTTGGCAAAACTGGACCACTGAATACGGTCCACTACATCACACACTAATTCCCCCCTTCCCAAAAATCGTCCTAATACAATGCTGAGTGTAATATTTCGTAACATTTTAATCTTCAGGGTGAGTGGCTGTTAGGATCCCACCTATTCAACAAATCTGAGGGCGCTGCTGCCTGCCCAGGAACACTTAGCCCTCTCTGCAAACAAAAAGGAATGTATCCTCCATGCCATTTGCAGTAAGTTCAAACGAATGCCGATGAAGTAGCCATCTGACGGCTTGACAGTGGCCGTAGAAATGTAATGTTCTCTCCGAGTCAGTTTCAACGAGTTCATGGAAACGCCGATTGAGGCGCCACTTGGAAGCTTGTCAGTGGCAGTACGCAAAGGCACTGCTAGTTCAACATATTCGCAAGCAATCAGCCGAGTCTGAAGACCAATTAATCTGCATCCAGTCAAGGGCGAAGCCCGTACAGGCAAGATACTAACATAAAGTACAATGCACATTTATAAGTTAAAATATTTATTGGTGTGGTGTGCTTTTTATACGTATAAAGAAGAGTGTCCGGTTGTCTGTTTTGTATAACTTCCACGTAGCCATCACTCAGAAAACCCACAACTTCGGAAATCCCCCCCCCCAAACACTTTATCGCTTATTGTTATATATTTAATTTTCAAATTTCCAAAAACAGTTTTTACACTGTAGTGCATTAGTCAACTTCCTTAAAATTAGTTTTCAGTTTAACCGGCCGCTTTACCTCCGAGATAAAGCCCCCGGTACCCATTAGATAGGAGGTTGGTGGATCCCAGAGCCGGTCTGGACGACGTGGAGAAAATTCTTGACCGTACGGGACTCGAACTTCGACGCCTCGGTCGTCCAGCCCGTAGCCTGTCGCTATACCGACTGAGCTAACATGGTTCCTCAACTATTCGTTTCGTGAACTACGGCTCAGCAACACAGGTTAGGTTCACATGTTCCCTGAGAACGAGTTTCAAGTTGTTCGAACGTCAAACCGTTCGAAGTTCGAACTGACTATTTTTAACTATGGGTATTGCTTCGTCCTGTTGATGTGGACAAGTCTCAATGAGAACTCAGAACTGCATGCAGCACGCAAAACGAAAATGCACTCTTCAACCCTGAAGACAGAGGCGACATGTTCCTCCGAAACTTCTTAATTTTCAACGGATTAACGGTGATACACCCCGGACGATGAACTCTTTATAGCTACCGCTGAGAGAACATCAAATTATACGAGTCGGCATCTTCGTGGAAGGACTGACGGAAACCGGAAGCAACCTCAGTTAGTAGAGGGGTTCCGGCCTGGATTCGAAGAGCCAACTCCTGGAGACAACTTCGTTTCACATCCTCCCCGTTTGTCGGATGCAGCACAATGGATTTCCGTACACAGCAGTTTATGTCGCCATCCGTCACACACGAGCATGCCGCCCGCCCATTACATTTGATTACTCTCGAATCATTGCTGTTCAGAAAACCGTGTTACAAGTAGTGACAAGCTATTCCGATAGGGGCATTGTGTATTCTGGGGGGAGGGCACAAGAGGAGTTTCCTACTGTCGTGTTCTTAGGGGAGGGAATTCGGTTACAGTATGGGTGTAATTAATTATTATTATTATTATTATTATTATTATTATTATGTAAAAGTAANTTAATTAATTCCTGGTACTAATTTCTGTTAGAGGCTGGGTCTAACCCAGGGCGATAGTGCGGTTGGAAGGATTAGGTCAATTAAAAAATCCAATTACCTCACCGGGACTCGAAGCCGCAACCTTGCGGCTTGTGGCATAGTGCCTCAACCAACTACGCTCCCGCGTGCCCCCGTCGAAAGATAATAGGATGCAAAAGAGTGTACAGGAGGAAAGCTTTTATAAACTCATTAATATTGCAGACTGATAAGTTTGGGGGTCAAAGGGGTAGTATGTGGCCCCGAGGGTGCATATCTTGAGGGTGGATGTGTGCTATTAAATCTTGGGTAATGCCATTTTTTCTACGAAGTCTGATATATGAGTGCCCACAGCTGAGTCATGCAGGGGCGAAATGCGCGTTCCTGAAGATTCAAAATTGGGACCAATCAGCTACGAGATACAACCATGACAGAAAAAACTGGCTCTCCAAGATTTATGGGGTTTTAGCGTGGGGATATCTCAAATAGGAGTAGGCTTCCGGTACACTTTCGTGATCAATTCAGGACCCTTCATCATGACCAAAACATTTAAGGATGTAAGGGTATCATCAGCTTCAAAATTTCCATTATGAATTTTATGATAGCTCTCTAACGCTGTTGTCTAACGTTGTTTAAAAAAAAAAAGGACGGTGTTCTAGATAAAACAGATCGATGGATAATGCCCAGAAACATCGTATCTCAATCTAGTTCATGTTCGATACTGTGGTTATGTACGTACAACTGCCTCCCTGCCCGCCATCGTTTCATGTCAGTGACTCATACAGACCGGACACTGTCAACCGGGTCTCAGATGCATAACAACGTATCGAAACGGGCTGCTCTCCATTAGTCAAGCGTTGGCTGGAACCCGTAAAAGAAAAAGTAAAGGTATCCCTGTAAGAGGCCTTGAAGACCCATAGGGCTGTGAGATGTTGAGGTTCCCACATTTTGCAGACAATCGGCTCATAGATGGCGGCAAGGCTGTCAGCCCTAGGCTCCGGCCGCGCTTTA
Organism: Cryptotermes secundus; assembly: GCF_002891405.2. NCBI lineage: Eukaryota > Metazoa > Arthropoda > Insecta > Blattodea > Kalotermitidae > Cryptotermes > Cryptotermes secundus. The sequence goes on from NW_019744133.1 coordinate 1,314,516, forward strand.
CCCCCAAGAATATTCCTGGTACTAATTTCTGTTAGAGGCTATGTCGATCCCAGGGTCATGGTGCGGCTGGAAGGGCTAGGTCAATTGGAAAAATCGAATTACCTCATTAGGACTTGATCCCGCGACCTTCCGGCTTGTAGCATAGTTCCTCAACCAATTACGCTACAGGATGCCCCTTGGCTGAAATCCGTAAATATGTTAATTGCATTGTATAAGAAATTAGGTAGGAAATTACTTGTCACAGATCACTTAAGACTTGAAATTACCAGTAGCACTACAGAGCAATTTTCTGTGTTAGGTGCACAGCCTAGTATTAACAAGCTAAATATTCCTCTGGATAAAGACGGATATCCATGTTTTCAGCGTCTCTGAATAAAAAACAGGAGAGGATCTGAAATGCTTGTGTCCGTCTGTGCACCTCGATACCTTCTAAACGAATTCTATTTATATTCAGTTACCTGAGAGTGTAGCCGTCATTGGTCTGTGTCGGCTTACATGGCGGCGCCCAAACACACAATTTGATTTTCTCGAGAATGACTCGAACGATTTTCATTAAACGCCGGAAATTTATGGACACATCTCACTGAATAACATATGTGACATCTTTAGGAAAATAACGGCACGTTCTCTAGCGTCAAAAGGGTAAACAAGGAAGTGTGTGCAATATCTCTGGAACAATTTTTATATTAAGTATTGGCTGTACTTACGTAGGCACTGCGTAAATGCTGTCTGGATAGTGAGTGTACTGAGTGGTACAGAGAAGCAAACTGACACGTGGAAGGAAACCGGTTAACCGCGAGAGGGGAAAAGAGTAGGGGAATTTGTACTGACGACAGGGGAAGAGGTATTGGGTGGGATTAGACAGAGAGAGCTACTGTACCTTCTATACCGTTCTATACTGCATATGTTCAACTACAGTTACAGGAACACTCCAGTCAGAACCAATGTTAAATAAGAATGCTTCCTGCGGAATATCATAAGACTAAGTAAGAAACAGCGTGAGCTATCACTTGGTAGCGTAGTTTGTTGAGGAACTATGATACAAGCCTGAAAGTCGTGGATTAAATTCCCGATATGGTCATTGGAATTTTGGCCGCGCCATAGCTCAAGCGGTTAGTCGCTGGCTTCCCACTACGGCGGCCCGGGTTTGGTCAAGTGGGATTTGTGGTGGACAAAGTGGCGCTGGGACAGGTTTTCTCCGAGTACTTCGGTTTCCCCTGCCAATCTTCAATCCACCAATTGCTCCACAATCACCCTCTCATATCACCTGGGGCTGGTACAATAGGACAGAAGTGGCCACAGTAAAAGGGACTTAGTCCCACCCCACGACCAATAAAAAAAGAAAAAAGAAACAATGGGAATATTTTTGATTGAGAATTATATCCACATTTCTCGGCGTTAAGTGACCACTACATGCGACAGAAAATTGTACTAATATCAAAACCTTGTAATATAAAAGGGAAGAATAATTTTAATATTTAATAAGCACATGAAAGGCAAATGGACACAAAAAGTAAAATTACACGCAAACTACAAGTAATGGCCGCACAGTATAAAAGTTTACGCGGTAACTGAGGACCCGAAAACGGTACATTTGTGCCGAAATGAAACGCAACCCTCTTGTAGAGACAAGTTGGAGAATGCGCACGCATGTTGTGTGGCCTAAAATGTTCATATATCTGTTCATGTTACAAACACGATGAAACAATAACTTCACGAAGCTGAGCCCTTCTCGAGAAGCCGGCAGTTGTGCAGCTATTCAAGAACTTCGCAACATTTTATGGAACCCGGAAGTTCATTACCGTGTTCACAAGAGCCCTCCACTGGTCCCTATCCTGAGCAACATAAATCCAGTACATACCATCCATCCTATATGTCTAAGATCCATTTTAATATTGTCCACCCACGTACGCCTTGGTTGTCCGAGTGGTCACTTTCCTTCTGGCTTTCCCACCAATATCCCATATGCATTCCTCGTCTCCCCCATTCGTGCTACATGCCCTGCCCACCTCATCTTCCTTGACTTGATCATTTTAATTACACTTGGTGAATAGTACGCTACTCTCATTAGAATAGCGTTTCGTAATTGAATTACTTATGGCGATGATGCAAGACGTTTGAGGTTATGTCTGAAAACTGACTCGTAACTGAAGTTAGGTAATACTGGCGGAAAGTAAAGTCATGAACTGTTAGTTTATGGATTTGAATACGCTTTCTATTCAGGCTATAACATCTAAGAGACAGAGAGAGAGATAAGACAGACAGACAAGACTTCCTAACGCTTCCTAAGTTTTCCATGAATTTCTTGTATTTTGATTGGAATGTCTGTCTGAATCAGTCACTGTGCTGTAGTACACAACTGTTACATATAAATCATATCACGTTTTAATTACATCACGTAGCCTGTGAGGATGAATTAATTTCTAGTAGCTACAAATCTGTGTTCATGTAGTAACTCACTATTTCCTTATCCGAGTCCATTTCCTTGCTCCGAATACTGTATTGCTGTAGTTAGTTTTGGTGATTAATTACAGCTCTAAACCCTCTCGAAGTAATTAACTTTTCTTGTAACAGCTTGTTCATAATTTCAACGACAATTTAATTCCACAACATTCTATTCACACACACGACACACCGGTCGTTCACATGACATTCAGAATGGAGTGTATATGTTTTCAGTACAACACAAAGAGCCTGGAACAGCTAATCTAGAGAACCAGATTGTCCAACAAGAACAATATAGATTTCAATCTTTGTTTTATTGGAGACTAACTCCATATAACTAAGTAATTAATGTATTAAACTGAACATACGTTTCGCCATTGTCTCGCCCTCTTGGTTTACTTGTAACTAGTTTCATTCTAGACCGTGTAGAGGTAGCAGCAGTCATGTAGCTGCACATTTACATAAAACTATAATTACGGAAATGGTTACGTCATTCAACTTCCTGTCCCAGTATTGCGGTTACTTTCCGCGCTGTATATAAAATGCTGTAGGTGGGACAGACGAATAATAAAGACACAAATAACTAATGGGTCAAATATGAGAGGTCAGTTAGGTTATTTACTATATGGGGAAGAGCGTATTTTGTTTTAATGTTTTGTGGCTTCATAAAGTTAAGAACTATTTTTATATTTTGTTAGTGTTTCGAGAGACATGATGCCCGCGGAAATTTCTTCTTCAGCTTTCGATTATGATAATGAAAATGCAAAATGCAGGTGATATTTCATATGGAGACACATCTTGGGTATCCTGCACACAATGCATGTATTCTTCTTTACAAAAAAAATAAAAACATGTGTAAGATTTGAGGCTTTCATGGCGGTGACTATGAAGAAAGCAGTCTTCTGCGATGTGGCACCGTGTATATGTGGTGTTAACCGACGTTTCGGAGGAACGTATCGCCTCCAACTTCAGGGTAGAAGGAAGTTCTCACGGTCTCTTCGCTTGCGAATTTCTTATATTTTTCCTTCTACCCTGAAGATGGAGGCGATACGTTCATCCGAAACGTCGGTTAACACCACATATACACGGTGCCAAATCCCAGAAGACTGCTTTCTTCAAACAAAACATGGCCAAGGTTTGAGGTTATATCCGACACAGTTAACGGCCTGCGGAACCTGTACTCACGTGGTAACCTCTTCACAAAGTAAAATAAAGTAAAACATAACCGTAATAGATTAAGACTAGAAATGGGTGGAACTGGAAAGAAAATTCGAAGTCTTTTAACATGGATGTTCTAAACATGATAAAATAAAGCGAACCGTTGTTATAAAGCACTAATAATGCGGACAGGGTGCCCGTTATTGCTGTCAGCTATAATCGAGAGAAGGGGCATTCACGAATGTATACCAGAGGATACATAGCAATACACGCTATGAACATAGAAAAGCACAATTTGATTAATCAAGGTTTTAATATTGGACTCACTTTTATTTCAATAGTCTTCTAATTATAAAACCTTTTTAGTGTCTCAACATCTCTAAAAATTAACGACTCTTCAAAGCCACATTTTGTCGTTATATATGAAATCCGTTATAACCAGCTTTTACAGTACTACAAAATTACTCATGCTACTCACATCGACCCTGAAGGAGGAAGCAAAATGTACCACCGAAATGTCTGCAACAGTGGTTACTTCCATCAAACGCATAAGACTTGGAGCAGAATTCTCACCAGTAATAGAATATAACACTGTCTTCGCTCGCTCGGAATCCGGGATGGTGGGTTCGAATCCCACTCAGGGCATGGATGTTTGTGTGCGTTTTTCTGTGTTTGTCTACAGGTAGAGGCCTTGCGACGAGCTGATCACTCGCTCAAGGAGTCCTACGGAATGTGTAAGATCTAGTAAACCGAAGTGAAACGGGGAGCTTCATGGAGGTAGGCCTAGGCCCACTGGGGCTGCAGCGCCACAGAAACAAAAAAAAAAAAGAATATAAAAAAGATTTAGTTGCTATCTAGAGGTAGAAATATGAAACCCAATGAGGTCCCAGTTTGAGTTGCGCTTTGAAGCGAAAGTTCACTCTACTCTTTCTACTTTTAATGTCTCGAAACGCGGTCATCAGCAAAGAATCAGTAATGAGCCTTTCACATGGGTGTTGCAGAAAGGTGGATGCAGAGAAAGATTTATGAACGGTTGTGGAAAGGGAATTATTGCTCGAGTCCTCTTTCTACTTTCGTTCATTCTTTCTTTTCTATTTCGTTCTTTTTATGTTCGATCTTCTTCATTTTTTCATCCTAACCATTTCTGTTTTATGAATTTTACTTCTGTTTCGCTGTCAAAACTTCACGCAACATTTCACATCTGCCAGGATCCATATTTCTATTGCCCGTACGTAACAAGTGTTGTAGTTGGTTCAGAGTTCACGAGTCAGTCAGCCATTCATCATTTTGGTCCCTTTTCCTTTCTGTAGTTATGTTCTTGTTTCGTTCCACACGTCGTTGCCAATTTTCACAGTATTCATGGGCACAATTTTCCCTCAGCTCGTGGAAAAGCACATCAATTTTCCGAGCCACAGCAAACCATTAAGCAATATAACGCCCATGAATACGCTGCAAAGGGTCGTAGGAGGAAGCAAAAAAAGGTATCTGTCAACAGTTCTGCACGAATGCTTGTAGACTAAATACCTACACGAAGACCAGTCCATCTACAGAAGCTAATAGTCGCTATGCGGGTGAAGAAAATTTCCGTCTTTCGTTTAATCCGAAGGTTCACCACTGTTTTCAAAGCAGTCCGCTACTAGTCGTCGTCCTGGGCCAACTGAATAAAGTCTACACTATCCTACGCCACGTCTCTAACATTCATTCTAATATTATCTTATAATCTATATGCTTCTTGCAAGTGGTCTTCCTGTCGGGGTGTCAAAACCTTGTATTTCGCATGGTTGCCAATCACACCGCATCCTCTTCGTTAGATAATCTTAATTTCGTTCATAGAAGCGTACAAATTACGAACATCCTCCTACGGAATTTTATTCAGTCACATGCTACTTCTCTCCTCTTAAGTCCAAATATTTGTGGACTCGAGCCCGGGTATGGTCAAGTGGGATTTGTGGTGGACAAAGTGGCGCTGGGGCGGGTTTCTCAGAGTACTTCGGTTTCCCCTGCCAATCTTCATTCCACCAAATTCTCCATCATCATAATCACCCGGGGCAGGCTACAATAGGCTAATCAGTGGCCGCCGCGCCCAGTGGACACAGTTCGACTCCACCTCCCACTAAGCGAATTAAAAATAATTCGTGTATTGGTTGAGAAATATAATAAAAAACTGTATTCTGTTCATTTGCCAACTTCGTTCTATATTAAATTACAATGGTAATAACTATTAATGTTTAGAGATATTGAAGGGCCCAGGGTTTTGTAGTTGGAAAAGTATTTTAAATAAAAAAAACAGTACAAAGACCTTTATGTAATTACAATGTGTCTCTCTATGTTTATTGCATGTATTGCCTATCAAACAGATATCGGCGATGCTCGGCCGGGGGTAAATAAGCTGTGTCGTGAACCTAACCACTCACCTCCAACTAGTGCAGAGGTCAAGAAAATATGGATCTATACATCCACTCTTCCATACGTCTTCATAACGTAGTATTAATTAGTTAAGCACAGGGGAAGCTTTGCCTTTTTTACCCTGCAGCGTTCCCTTTGAAGACCCCTTCACTCGGTTTAATGGCCACACTGTCCACCTCCCAAATTAGTCCGTTACAAGCAGAGTTTACTGTCTTTCAGTAGGCCTTAGGCCGTCTCACCCATTTGAGGAAACTGACAGGAAATGTTCACGGTTAAAATATTCACTCTACTGTGTCGGTTGACAGCTGCAGCAATCTACACGTACATAATTATCCACTTGAAGTACATTAAATCTTGGGATGTGCAGTGCGCTGAGGTGAAAAGGTAAAGCTATCCCTGCTACCACGCCGTGGAGACCCATAGGATTGTTGAGACGTCGAGGTTCCCACATTTTCTAGATAATCGACTCACAGATGGCGGTGAGGTTATCAGACTTATGCTCCGGCCACCCTTTATCCCCAGGAAGATACCTGGTACTTATTTCTGTTAGAGGCTGAGTCGACCCCACGGTCATAGTGCGGCTCGAAGGATTAGGTTAGCTGGAAATCCCAATGATATCACCGGGAATCCATCCCGCGACCTTCCGGTTTGTAGCATAGTGCCTCAAACACCTATGCTATCGGGTGAAGTACGGTACAATCTCACATGTTTAGTAGAAACAAAAACAAGAAGCTGGCTGCAAGCATAACTTGCTTCTCGCTCATTGCTTATTTAGCGTATGTTCGACACTGAAGATGGAAACAGTAATCTCCACCGACACGTCAACTAACTTCTGATTGCACGATCTCACATCCCAGTAAACAATACTCTTCACAGGTAACCGCTCTGAAGGTCAGATCTTAACAGTTCTCTACTTAATACGTGGCTTCGGCTTTTGGTACTAGGCCGCGTCGAATATTACAGGGTTTGCTCCGAAGGTGACAACTGAAAACTTTGTCGAAACGAGAGAAAAATTTTAACACTGGCCGCGGCCTAGTCCCGGATGGAGAAGCCACACATTAAGCTTGAGCCCTGAAAAACTAAGCACTAGAAATCTCTTACTGATCTCCCTGTCCAGCAGAAACGTAAGCGACTGGAGATCTTAAGGATAAATAAGTTAGGAAATCTATGCAGAGCGTACTAATTCTGTTATGTTCACTCTATTTCCACGTGAATACCAACAGTGGTGGTCCCTTATAAATGACACAACATAAAGATCATTCCATTAGGATGTCAGGTTCTCACAACGGTGGCTGGTTTTAGAAAAGCCCTATCTTCTAGACTGTAACGCCGTGTAGTACACCGAACCTCGATCGACGCTTCAGGGGAATATAAAGCCTCCTTCTTTATGGCCGAAAAATAAGTAATGTAAGAAACCAGGGTGAAGCAGGTAAAAAGGAGAGCTGCTTCATGCTTGTGCAATGCTTGACTTATTGCTCAATCCTGATGATGGAGGCGACATGTTCCACCGAAACTTAGGGTGACTTTTCAACAGACTACGTGGAACTATATCCGAGAAGCCAGAACTATACATTTTTCCATCACCTCAAAAACCATAAGATTTATTGCGAAGTTATATTGATTGAGCAATACATGTGATTTACTTTTCTCTATAATTTGTTCCAAAATAATTTCGTCCCAGTGATAGCGTGTATGCACAGTCGTTGTAGCGAAGGAAGAACCTCCCCATCACTGTCGGAAACAGAATAAAGACACTGTACACCACTGTACCAGATATTCCCCGTATTACTTTGTTTTTGTCATTATGGTCCTGGGATCGACTCAGCCTCCAACAGAAATGGGTACCATTAATCTTCATGGGGGTAAAGGATGGCTGGCGCACAAGGGCTGACAACCTCACCGCCATCTGTGAGCCGACTGTCTAGAAAATGTGAAAGCCTCGATGCCTATGGGTCTCCATGGCCTGTTACAGGATTAGCTTTACATTTTTTTTCATCCTGCGGTATTAGAGTGTGCGGCAATTAAAACCCATGTACGATTATTTTAAAATAACATTTTTTTTGCGGTCGCCCCATATACAAGAACCTCTTCAACTACTGTGCGTTAGGCTGGTTTATATGCAGCCCAAATAAGGCATTTTCTTTCAGCTTCTTAATTAGTTTAGCCAAAATGTAATTAGAGTAAGGTTTATTCAGCCAACTGCAAAACGCCTGAGATAACACAATTCCACGTTGCACTGAGTTAATTATTGCATGTGGCCGCCAGATAACACCACTATCTCGAGTACTTTGCTGTGTCAGTTACTTTCTGGTCACGATTCTGACATGGGTTTAACAAAACGGTAGCAAACCTCAAAGTGATTTGTACGTTGTTTGGATAAATATGGTAATATTTACTCTTCTGTACCTTCATGTCCCTCCTCTCCCACGTTTGTACTCAGCTGTTCCTAACCATTCCCGCTTCTCACGGCTTACACATTTAGTAGTGTGCGGTGTAAAGGTAATATTTATGATCACAAATTATTTCGCACAGCACGAACGCGTTTTGGCGTCGCGATGTTGCTGTTGGTCTGGCTAGAACGATTTCACCGTTGGCATAACTTCGTTTCCTTTTCTTACTCCACCATCAGAATATAATACCCCGAGCTACATATTTTCAACAGATTTGTATTATTAACAATTGATATTTATATCTTTCTGTAGCTGTGGTTCTGTATGGGTGTGAAACTAGGTCTCTGACATTAAGGGAGGAACAGGGTGTTGAGAATATTTGGACCAAAGAGAGATGAAGTGACAGGAGGTTGGAGAAAACTGCATAATGAGGAGCTTCATAACTTGTACTCTTCTCCAAGTATAATTAGAATGATCAAGTCAAGGAGGATGAGGTGGGCAGGGCATGTAGCACGAATAGGGGAGACGAGGACTGCATATAGGATATTGGTGTGAAAGCCAGAAGGAAAGAGACCACAGGGAAGACCAAGGCACAGGTGGGTGGACAACTTTAGTATGGATCTTAGAGATAGGATGGGATAGTATGGATTGGATAAATCTGGCTCTGTATAGAGACCAGTGGAGGGCTCTAGTGAACACAGTGATGAACCTCCGGGTTCCATAAAATGTTGGGAAATTCCTGAGTAGCTGCAGAATTGGCGGCTTCTCAAGAAGGGCTCAGCTCCATGAGTAAGTAGTATCTTTCCGCAAAACTCAACTTAAAATTTCAAGTTCATAAATTTGCTTCTCAGCCGATACATTTAATTTCCTTTTCTGACATATGCAATAGTTTCCATTAGAAGATAAGGTTGCAATAATGTTTCAATGAAAATATTTGAGAATTTTTACGAAAGAGACGCACAGGGTGAAACACAAACATAACACTTAAGATCTAAAAGTTTGCGACGGTGGTAAATTGATACAAATATTATGTTTTTTGGGCATTATCCATCATCCTGTCTTTTTCTAAAAACACGGTCTTGTTTATTTTTCAAAACACATAAAGTTTCGGAGACTGCATTCTGTCTCCGTCTTTAGCCAAAACCTCCTCCGTACCACTTCTGTCAACTGATCAAAACTGAGTAGATATTACCTGAAAACCTTTTAAATAAAATTAGGATGATGTATAATGTGCAGAAACATAATATTTGTATCGAACATGACAAGATTTTTAGAATAGAGCTCTGCATGGTTATTAATGGTTTCTTGCCTTGCTTAACTTTCGACCATGAAGCTGGAGGCAGTATGCACCTCCGAAATTTCTGTACTATTCTACCAGTCTCTACACGGTGTAATATTCCAGAAGATAGTAACTCTTCATAATCATTGCCATGAGGACATAAAGTCAAATATTTTTTTTTTGTTTGTTATTATTCATTCCAGATTTGTTTTTCGATTTCTTTACAAATATCGAGCAGAGAATTCGAAAAGGAAAACTAATTTGACATTTTTATAAATATCATACGATTCAATGGACATATTTTACATTTTGTATGCTGTAGAGGCCGCGCCACAGCTCAAGCGGTTAGTCGCTGGCTTCCCACCGCGGCGGCCCGGGTTCGATCCCGGGTCTCGTCAAGTGGGATTTGTGGTGGACAAAGTGACTCTGGGGCGGGTTTTCTCCGAGTACATCGGTGTCCTCTGCCAATCTTCATTCCGCCAAATTCTCCATCATCACAATCACCCGCGTCGAGAGTCACTCATAAACGTAACATCGTTTGACTATGCGTCAGAACGGCTTTAGAGCATTTAAATGTTCGGTTCTGTTACATGTTTAATCAATGTGATATTTACGTTTTCTCAAAAAATTAATATCATAAGAATGATTAAAATTTGCAATATTAAGTGCTGTAATACACTTTTAATTAATTTGCACACTTCGATCTTGTACTTTATTGCGGTCTGTGTGACACGACTTCGTGCAAGGAACCTTTCATCCAGACACGGTTACAAGTGGCGTTCTGAGTAAGCACAACAGACCACTGTAGGTCGCAGTGCAAGGGCCGAGAAGGCCCACCCCTCATACATTGATACATTCAACATTCTGAATATTATATGTTCTCAAAATAGCGTATTGTCTCAATCTATGCCTAGCCAACCTGGTTCAACTTCATTCATTCCTTCGATCGTATTTTCAGTGTAATTATCCTTTAAGCATATTTTCAATGTAATTATTTATTTATATTCATAGTCAACAGCCCAAAAGACAATTATAAAACAAGCACGATCAAAATAAAAAAACACAGAACAATGACAAAAAAAAAGGCAATTAGTGCTTTATTAACAATTTTGAAAGGAATACTTATTATTTAAGGGATATTAGGAATGCTTCCAATAGTTACCTTCTAAGCTAGCTATAGGAACATTAATATTTAAGGACCTCTAAGTAAATATTTCTTTAACATTCAATACAAAGCTGTAATGAATCTTCAGCTCACGTTTTCGATGTGACAAATTTAATTTAAACGTAATGTTAAGAAAACGAATCCACTATAATTCAGTTTTTTGTCTTATATACCCTTATTAAAAGAATATTGGTTCACGGCTTTCTTTTCATCAAGCTTTTGATGAATCCTGCCTCTGGACGTAGGAAAGAACGTAAGCTTTAATCTGTGTTAGCTGTTTTTCTTGAATGCACGGGCCAACAGGTTTCTTCTTTACTAAAATGCAAATATACTTTATTCCTCGACAATCAATTTTAGAATTATTTCAGCGTCTTCTGAAGTTTAGTCTTAGCTTTGCAATTGGAATGCATCGGCTAACGCCTTACTCGTTAATGCTACAGCTGCACAAGGTTTCATCTTACTCTAAAACCTGGTCGAAACAGTGTTAATGCGAATCCTGTTCAGAAAATTTGGAAAGATTCAGCCAGATGTCTGGCAATATACAGGATGATTCTAATTTACTGTCGGGGTTTCCGTAGCCTATAAACGGAAACCCGGACAATAATTTAGAATCATCCTGTATATTTCCAAATCGATACCATGTGTATTCATGCCGTATAAAACATATGTACATTTACTGTAACGGGATAACCATTCAAGAATTTATATAAAAAACAATACTAATAAAATAGGGCGCGCCACAGCTCAAGCAGTTAGTCGCTGGCGTTCCACCGCGGCGGCCCGGGTTCGATCCCGGTTCTGGTTAAGTGGGATTCGTGGTGGACAAAGTGGCGCTGGGGTAGGTCTTCTCAGAGTACTTCGGAGACGACAGTATAAGACAGACTGGAAGACAAAAGTCAGGAGACGACAGCAGAAGACAGACTGGAAGACAGAAGCCAAGAAACGACAGTAGAAGACAGACTGGAAGATAGAAGCCAGGAGACGACAGTAGAAGACAGAAGTCAGGAGACGACAGTAGAAGACAGACTACAAGACAGAAGCCAGGAGACGACAGTAGAAGACAAAACCCAAGAGAAGACAGACTAGAAGTCAGAAGCCAGGAGACGACAGTAGAAGACAGAAGCCAGGAGCCGACATTAGAAGACAGAAGCCAGGAGACGACAGTAGAAGACAGACTAGAAGTCAGAAGCCAGGAGACGACAGTAGAAGACAGAGTGGAAGATAGAAGCCAGGAGACGACAGTAGAAGACAGACTGGAAGACAGAAGTCAGGAGACGACAGTAGAAGACAAACTACAAGACAGAAGCCAGGAGACGACAGTAGAAGACAGACTGGAAGACAGAAGTCAGGAGACGACAGTAGAAGACAGACTGGAAGACAGAAGTCAGGAGACGACAGTAGAAGACAAATTACAAGACAGAAGCCAGGAGACGACAGTAGAAGACAAAACCCAAGAGAAGACAGACTAGAAGTCAGAAGCCAGGAGACGACAGTAGAAGACAGAAGCCAGGAGCCGACATTAGAAGACAGAAGCCAGGAGACGACAGTAGAAGACAGACTAGAAGACAGAAGTCAGGAGACGACAGTAGAAGACAGACTGGAAGACAGAAGTCAGGAGACGACAGTAGAAGAAAGACTAAAAGACAGAAGCCAAGAGAAGACAGACTAGAAGAGATGACAGTCGTCGTATAAGACAGTTGCAGTCCAGCCACTTGGAGCGAGTCTCTGGCAGTCATTCATTGTGAGCTGCTGAAACTAATGATTGTAAAGGTGTCAATAAATCAAATAATCCAATCCAGAACCCGTTATTATTAGTCACGGAGTCATAAACATGTAACGATATAATGAATCAGAACTTTCAGTTTGCGTTCATGGCTGCTGAAACTGATTTCCTATTTTCCGAAAAAGAAGAAGAAAGGTTTCGCATTGTGTGCGCGCGTTTTCTTTTTGCAGCAGGATATTCATCATGGCGTTCACCTGCTGTCTTGACGCTTGGAAACTTTAATTGATTAATAGTGGCAGGTTTAATATTGGTTTTCAGTTTTCAGAAAGGAGAGACGTAAAATTACACGGAATGTTCCCATCAAGTTACCTCGTGAAACTGTAGATCTAAAACACACTTCCGTAAACGATCAAAGCGGATACTAAGGCGTTGGGGGAGGAGACGGAAGGTTTCGGACGAAAAGGAAGTAAAAATAATGGTTTATGTGAGGATGGACGGTAAGCTATGCTGGAAGTAAAAACAACTTTTATTTCTGTGTGTGATTCTCAGACCACATTCACCTCCGGTATCTGTGGCGTCCATCGTAACTCAGGTCTTCACAGCAGCCTGGTTTTCTGCCTTCACACGACGTCATATCACTCCATGTCGACTGCAGTCTGCTTCTCGCTAAAGGGCATATATGTATATTCCTGTGTAAATCTTGCTTAAATACCGCAAATTCTTGTTATAACGCAGTTCAGAACAATTTATCTTCCAGAAAAAGCGCCGGGATAGCTCGGTCGGTATAGCGACTGGCTAGGGACTGGACAACCAAAGGGTCGGAATTCGAGTCCCGGCGTGACCAAGAATTTTCACTTCTCCATGTCATCTAGACCGGCTCTGGGGTCCGCCCAACCTATCCAATGGGTATCGAGGGCTCTTTCTCAGGGGGGTAAAGCGGCAGGGGAGCGAGGCTGACCACTAAACTCCAGCTAGTGTCGAGGTCAAGAAAATGTGCATCTATACATCCACTCCGCCACACGCCTTCATGGCGTAGTGCTTAACTGGTTAAGCACAGGGACGATACCTTTTACCTTATTGTATCTGAAAGCCTGAATATCGAATAATTTAACGAAAAAGCTCACAGACCTCTGGGTTCTAGTTACATGTAATTTAGAGAGATACAGGTGTTTCGGAGGAATATATCGCCTCCATCTTCAGGGTCTAAGAGTAAGGGAAAAATTGGCTGTAAATGAACTCTGAATGTTTGGCGTTCTCCGGACTACATGGCGCCAAACCCAGGAAAACGCACGTTTCATAATCACTGCCGTGAGAACCTCTGATCCAATACAGAACAGTTCCTTGTTGCGTCCAACAAAACACAAAGTTTCGCCGAAACAGCGCCTGAAGTTTCAATCGCCCCGAAACATGAGATCCGGGGAGCGGAAGTTATAATTCCTTCTGAATGCAAATTCACAGAGCACAAAGCACGTATGAGGAGATACTGATTACTTGCCGGGATTGTCTTACTGTACGGTGCGGCAAAAGGTAACAACGTAAAGCTATCCCTGTAACACGCCGTGAAGGCCTATAGGGTTGTGAGACGTAGAGGCTCCCACATTTTCTCTAGACGATCGGATCAAATATGGCGGTGAGGCTGTCAGTCTTACGCGCCGGCCACTCTTTACCCCAAGGGAGATTCCTGGTACTCATTTCTGTTAGAGGCTGAATCGACCTCAGGTCCATAATATGCAGCTTAAATTACTATGCCCATAGTACAGAATTGTCATAAATTAAAATACTAATTCCACTTCTCAAATTGCTACCCGTATAAATTATTTATCATGTAACTATATTTATAATTCACTACCGTGCTTACCATTCTCACTCATTTCCTTTTTGTTATTTTTTATTTAACTCCTGTTGCAGCCTCTGGAACACAAGAAACACCGTTTCTATTCTGTTTCTTAATGTTAAACACAATCGGTAGGACTCCTCGGACGGGGGATCTGCCCGTCGCAAGGGCACTACCCACACAGGAAAACATAAAGAGACATTCATGGCTCGAGTGGGATTCGAAGCCACGATCGCAGTGTTAGAGCGGAAGTGCCTTAGATTACGCGGCCACTATGACTGCCATTGCTCTCTATACCTGATCACATGTACATTCCTGTCACCTAGCACTGCTCTTTATTCTTGCGTCCTTACATTCCCCGAATTCGTACTTCTGCATCCATATTTCTACACTTTTTATATAAAATTTCGACCCTCCATTTCGTCACTCCTCAATATGCGACTCCAATTTTCCTCCTTGCTGCATATGGGGCAAGTACCATGACCCCTCTTCCTCCTACGCCCCTTTACGCAGTAAACTCCTGCTTTCCACCCAGCTATTCGCCTCCTGGCTTCTCTTGTACACACTTCCGTCTCTCAGTTGCACCTTAACCTGTTATACAACGTTAGTGAACTTCTCTCTCGCCGCAATTTCAATATCGCCACGTGTAGGGGTTTGCGTGTGACTTATAGACGGGTGTTGAATTGGACTGACACCTTATACATTCATACAACTTGGAACTACAGGTAGTAGTACAACGCTGTCACTGGTCTACATGCATTGCAGTTCACCGCTTCAGTCTTCATTAGTCGTATCCTGGCAACGGATTCATAAGTCTCATTGTCACTTATACTCACATATGAAGTCTTCTTTGCACCGCCTAATTCTCTTTCCTGCCACTGTTCTGCAATTGCAAACTCCCCAGCTCATATCCCGGCAGGCTGGCTTCTCGAAAGACAACGGGCTCTTCTCAACTGAACTGTTCCTTATAACCATTTAGCACGGATCATGCAAAAAACACTGCCTCTCTATTTTTGGGAAGACGTGCTTACAGCTGGATCTGTTTCCATCCCCCAGGTGAGGCGGTGGGAGACACTGTGGGAACCCTTAGAAACAGCTAATCCCAATCACTGGATCTAGTCAGACGAAACATAAGTCCAAAACCTATTAGTTGCGATTGTGATCAGCGTCAGAGGCCGCGACACAGCTCAAGCGGTTAGTCGCTGGCTTCCCACCGCGGCGGCCAGGGTTCGATCCCTGGTCTTATCAAGTGGGATTTGTGGTGGACAAAGTGGAGGTTTGAGAGATGATTCACCGAAACACGAAACGCGTTCTTACGGAGACAGCACCTTAGTCAAATTACAGTTGGAGCAACAAGGAGTATGATGGACTCAGCGGTAACTTTCTCGCACTCCCAGATATAGCCACTTGCTACAGAGCACCCATTTTCCTGGCCTTTTTCGGTATCCTGAGTCGTCTTGGAAACGACACTGGAGAGGAACGTCATGGTCAATTAGTTTACTGGCTAAGCTGTGAAGAAGGGCAGGACGTTAACACGAAACAACCAGAATGCAAAGAAAAATACTGAAAGAAACAAACAATTCTTTATGATGAAACACCGCTCTGAACGAAAGGAAACGTGTAGCGGTAATTCGTATTTGAGAGGTTCTTAGTTCGAATCTTCACCAGGAAAACGGCTATACTGACTAAGGTTTCTAGTTTTCTTTCAGTCCCTCCGGGTGTAAATTCCGGGATATCACCTTCATTTGGACATTGCTGATTTATTAAAAACCTTCCCCAATTCATCATTCGCCTATCAACCTGCCACTGGACGCCATACAGTGTAGCTACCAGCAGCATCGCACAATAAACCACAGAAAATGATCGACTCACTTGTCAGGTTCAGCTGTCATCAGTAAATGATGCCAAATTTCGTTCTGTGTATACAGAGTGTAAATGAAAGGTGCGCACAAAGTTTGGATACGAGTTCCACATACCAACACAAGTTTTCCATATCAACATGTGTCCGGAAATATTTAATTTGTGAGTTACAGTTGAAGAAATATTGTCGTGACCTATTCAACTGTTGCTATCAACTCTGTAGCATCTGTCTGCTCCTATGTATTGTGGGTTAACTTTCAAACGGGTTCCTAACGTTGCCAGTTAACGGATGTACCACTGACAGAGCACGAATACGTTACATGCATGATGCTACTCCGTGCTGTGTGAGATGTTCCCAATAACATCCGTCATGCCCGATGGATAGGTAGAGGAAGACACACTGCATGGCCCCCACGCTCTCCTGACTTTAAACCTCTAGACATTTACATATGGGGACACTAGAAACCCCTTGTGTATGCAGCTCCTGTTGCAACGAAGAGGCAATTCAAGAGTGCAGTGTGGATGCCTGTCAGACTATCAGCAACTACAACGGCATCTTTACACGGATGCAGCGGTCCGTGATTAGACGTGTCGAGGAGTGCACTGAGTCTCATGGAGGACATTTTGAGCACTTGTTATATAAATGTACTCCTTCAGCTACATCTCACAAATTAAATGTTTCCTGACACATGTTCATATGGACATTTGTTATCGTTTTGGTACGTGTAACTCGCGCCCGAAGTTTGTCCGCAACTTTCAGTTACACACGCATACACACACATGAATATACACGTACAATATATATGCAATATATAAAGAGTAATGCAACACTGAGATGAAAGCTCTGACAATATAAAATTTCGTGTTACCAGAGCAATGAATTGTCTAGCCTTAATATGTTACATGAACACGTGATGTGTAACAGTTCAGAAATGTGCCAATAGTTTTTGTTTCAGTGTATCGCGTGTAATATGTGAATAGTGATAATATTTTACTGTGGATATATGAAGTTAGTACAATACATATAGGCAAGGTTTGATATTGCCTATTTGTGCGTGTTCCCGTTGAATTCTCATCACTGAAATACTGTATATAATTTTGGAGTTTATAAAAGTGTTCAGTATAACCCCTTCTTCCACTAACACAGCTTAGTAGCAAAACAATCGTACAGCGATTTCAATTCAGTTATGCTCGTAAGAGACGCAGAAGCCAGGCCAAACCCGGATCAGTTTTTAATCCAGTAATGCAAATATTCTAATCTGATAATCAGCTCATGTAGCAGGCATTTAAGGTATTCAGTTTGATTACCTGGAAAGTGAGACTCAAAGACAATTACTCGTTAGTAAACCGGAAACCGAGCAGGTTAAACACGTATGGAGCGCCAAGGGAGGATAGAGTGGTCATTCATTGTGAATGCTGACCAGAGGGAAGGAGAGAATCAGCGAAAGCTCTGCTGCTGATATTACTTGCTTCTAGGGCTCGGATATTTTTTTTACGAAAAGGTAAAAACAAAAATAACCCTATCTTTGTGATTCATTAACTACGCACTACCGCAAAACGTATCGGTAGTTGAGACACAGCTGCACCATTCTTAACCGCGTTACTACATCGAGATGGTGAGTCTGTCAGCTTCACGCCTCGATCGCTTTACCCCCGGGGAAACTGCCTCTGGTACCCACTGGATGCGTTCCAGAGCTGGTCTGAAGAAAACAAAATTCTTCCCCCGCCGGGAAGTGAACCTCGACTGACCAGTGAACAGCTATACCTACTGACCTATCCTGGCTCCTTATTTCTGTATGAAAAGAGCCCACTTAATTAAACCCCATATATATTATATGACTATATATCTATGGTTCTACAGCCCTTGTGGACGCTGGCCATTTTTTCAGTTTCTTAATCTATACAGAGTCGGTAGGACTTTTTCGACTGGGGGATCAGACAATCCCAAGGCCGCTACCTAGATACGGAACAACACAAACACAGAACAAACGCAGACAGACATCCATGCCTCGAGTGTGATTCGAACCCACGATCCTAGCGTTCGAGCGGGCGTAGATGGTTCATGCTTTAGACCGCGCGGCCGACCTCTGCGGCTCAACTGCTTGTTTAAAGTGTCAACTGTAACGCCAAAAACATAAAAATTAGAATATGCAAAACTCTTAATTTTTCCTGTGGCTTTGTATGGGTGTGAAACTTGGTCTCTGACATTAAAGGAGGAATACAGATTGAGGGTGTAAGATCTGAGGTTTTCACGGCGGTGACTGTGAAGAAAGTCGTCTTCTGAGATGCGGCGCCGTATATTGTGTTAACCGACGTTTCGGTTTCTTCTACCCTGAAGATGGAGGCGGTACGTTCCTCTGAAACGTCGGTTAACACAATACCTACACGACGCCACATCCCAGTAAACGGCTTTCTTCATAGACTGAAGGTGTGTGAGAACAGGGTGCTGAGAAGAATTTTGGACCAAAGAGAGACGAAGTGGCCGGAAGTTGGAAAGCACTGCATAATAAGAACCTTAATAATTTGTACTCTTCGCCAAATAATATCATTATTATATAATTAGAATGATCAAGTCAAGGACGATGAGATATGCAGGACATGTAGCACGAATAAGGGAGAAGAGAAAATGCATATAGGATATTGGTGGGAAAGCCAGAAGGAAAGAGACCACTAGGAAGACCAAGAAATAGGTGGGTGTATGATATTAAAATAGTTGTTGGTAGGAAGGGGTGGTATGGAATGGATTGATATGGCTCACAATGGGGACCAATGGAGGTCTCTTGTGAACACGGTAATGAACATTCGGATTCCATAAAACGATAGGAAGTTCTTGAGTAGCTGCACAACTGGCGGCTTCTCAAGAAGGGCTCAGCTCCATGAAGTTAATTAGTTACATGATATTTCTAAAACCGTCTTCCATTAGGCAAATTAGCCGTGCTGGTCGCTCAGTTACAACATATTTCTCTTTTAACTTTGTTCTATAATAAATTACTTTCTCTTTGTGTCGACACAGACAGTTCTAAGGGGTTAGCTGAGCCTGTCAGTGTTATCTTTCTTACTGCGAACCTGTGCTCCTGTCACTGATTCTCATGTTATCTGCAAAAAACCAAAGCATATCACTCATTTATAACGAGTCCTGACGAGAGTGTATTACAGCAGGGATTACTGAGTTCCTGGGCCTTTTCCGTCGCCTAGTGAGAGAACACTATGGTTCGTAAATGGAACTGATCTGCTCCTCAGTTGAAAAGATGGGAAGCAACTTACTGCATTGTGTCCGTTACACACCCAACACCTCAGTCACTGTCCACCTCATTTTGACGATATTCACAGCGTAATTGTATCTCCACCCTTTCTCCTGTGGATGGAAACAGATTAATTTTCATAGCGCATCTTTTTCACAATAGTGAAAAATGAAAAAAAGCCCAGAAACTCCGTAGGCATGTGGCATTAAAATTTTAATTTCAATCGTTGAATAAACACTGAAACAAAAGTACCAGCTAGTGATAGTGTGAGCTAATATTTCGGGACATAAAGTTGAACCATCAGAGGATAACAGAAGCCTGCAAAAACCTGTTCTCCTAACTCCAACATTCTGCATTGTTCATGGTGGATTATTTAATAATTTCGAAAATTTACACCCGTGGCTTCATTGAAGATAAATAAATGAAACTTTTAGCAAACGGCAGACAACATCGTCAAGCAGTGTGCTCCTGTTGCATCCCGAGAGACGCCCAAAGTTTGCTAAGTGTATCTTAGTCTACGTGCTGTGTGCTTACTGTAAGGCGATTCATGAATCACTTCAATGCTATTTCGCAAAGGAGACGTTAAGGGGATGGTCAGGTGATACTGGCGGCCAGTTACTGGTGAATCAGTTTTCCAGGAAATTTGAGCAAGATTTTGTTTGCCATACGAGTGTTTCGTCGCGTAGAAGCAATACAGGATATACCTCACACATTGGCAGCGGGTTTACTTTAGTTCTTTTAGGAAGTCAACAGAATTATCTGATATCTTAAGCAAGTTTCTAATTTCCCTGCATTAAAATACGTGAACAGCACAGACTACTTAACTTTATGGTGTTCAGCACTTCCTGGGAAGCCGACAGTTGTGCAGCAAATCAAGGACTTCCCCAGCAATTTATGGAACACGAAGGTTCACTGTCGTGTTCAAGAAGCCCTTCACTACTCCCTATCCTAAGCAAGACCAATCCAGTCAATAGCATCCTCCTAAGATATACGAGTATTTTAATATTATCAACCGATCTACGTCTTGGTCTTCCCAGTGGTCTCTTTCCTTCGGGCTTTCTCACCAATTTATATGCATTCATCTTCTCCCTCATTCGTGCTACATGTCCTGCCCACCTCATCTTCCTTGACTTGATCATTTTAATTATACTTGGAGAAGAGCACAAGTTATGAAGCTCGTCATTAACCAGTTTTCTCCAACCTCCTGTCACTTCATCTCTCTTCGGTCCAAATATTCTCAACACCCTGTTTTCAAACACCCTCAGTCTATGTTCCTTCCTTAATGGCAGAGACCAAGTTTCACACCCATGTAGAACCACAGGCAAAATTATAGTTTTGTACGAGTATATTCTAATTTTTATGTTTTTGAACAGCAGACAAAAGGTTCTGGACTGAATGGTAGCAAGCATTACCCGAGTTCAATTTCCTTCTGAATCAAGTTTCGATCTGTTATCGTTCCCAAATATCTGAACTGTGCCACATTTTCAAAACATGTTTCCTATCTTTATGTCATGATTTTGCTCTGCATTTTGGTGACGAGACAGCAACATATGCTTAGTTTTTTCTGTGTTTACTTCTAGACCAACCTCTTTACTTCCGTCAATTGAAGTTTGTGTGTTTTTCTTTATGGTATCTACATTATCACCCAGTAGATTCACATCATCGGCGTAGACCAACAGCTGCTGTGTCCCGTTTAATTTCAGTCCCACCTGGTTTTTCTGGGCCTTCCTAATGGCATATTCTAAGGCAAAGTTGAAGAGGAGTAGCGATAAAGCATCTCCTTGTTTTAGACCATTGTGAATAGGAAATTTATCAGATAAATATTTACCTATACGGACTTTACTGTACGCTTCGTTTAAACACATTTTAATCAACCTAACTACTTTCACGGGTATCCCAAACTCTATCATAATATTGTACAATACTTCCCTCCTAACTGAATCACAGGCTTTCCTGAAGTCTACAAATAGCTGATGTACTGTCTCATCGTACTCCCACTTCTTCTTCTGTATCTGATGAATGCAAAAGATCTGATCTGTAGTTGATCTGTTACGTCAAAACCCACACTGATGATCCCCAATAATTTCATATATATATATGACAACCTTGAAATAAAGATACTGAACAAAATGTATTATGTTAATAACAGTGATATCCCACGATAATTACTACAGTTAAGTTTTACTGCCTTTCTTGTAAACTGGTTCGCTGGTACAATATACTCGCATAAAGTACAGAGTACAGGACGTAAACGATGCAGACGATAGTGAATTCCCATCCACACTGCCGCCCAAAATCAGCGATTCTTAACCTTTTACACGTTACGTCTCTGCAGATATCGTCAGAAGAGAAACAAAGTTTCACGATAGTAAAAGCAAAATATATGACTCTTTCAGCGAGATATACCTTCGGAACTGTGTATATTTCAGCTCTACATTAATCACTGGTAAAAGTTTTATTTTCAGGAGTCAAACTCCACCAGCTGGACATGTCCTATCTGCTGAAAAGCACTGGTTTCAGCATAAAACGAAAGGGAAAAGTATCACAAAAGGATTCAGAATAGAGTGTTTAGTTTCAGTAGTGATATGAAAGAATCAGGAAGAGACAGAATGGTCACTATATAACGGCCCGATGAAAGTAAGACAACAGGGGGCGGGATTTGTGCAAGAGAAGAAAAATATATTTCTAAAATTACTGTAAAAATCAATTAAAGGGACATGAGTAAGGGATGCTGAAGTATGAAGTACAAGACTTCTGTTACTTTAAGGTCTATTTCGTATGTTGTGGTAGAACCTGTCTTGCAGTGCTTCTCACTATGAAGAAGTGTCTCATATCAAGGGAGCCGAATATCAATGTACATAAAAGTTAAATGTAACGGTGAGATAACCTTGAGCGAGCAGGTATAGCCGCAGGGTACAGCAGGAACATAAAACACACACACACGTACTGTGTGGCAGTGGGACGTTCTCGAGTCCTGATGTTGTCAGATATTGTTACACGTGAAGACAGACATCTAATGAAAGACGTGTAGCTGACTTGTAGGGGCAACAGAACCTTCATCCATATTAACAAGTTTTAACAGAAATTTCCTGCACGTCTTCTAGTTCCTATGAATTATTCAGAATTGTTGGCTTTTGTCCATCCTCCTGTATTCTAAATATTACAAAACGTTTCGGAAACTGAATCTGTTGCCTTCCTCAGGTGAGAGGGGAGACACCTACTCTGTTGGATCCCTTAGAAAGAGCTAACATAAATCACTGGATGTTGTTTTCTAGTTTATAGAAAACCAGAGGACGGACAAAGTCCAAAAACCCAGTAATGCTGAGCGTTTACACCATCGTCAGAACAATTTAGAATCAATCCATGAATTAATTTCACAGAACGTGACGCTGAGTAGTACCGAAGAAGCCCACCGACGTTTCGAGTAAATGGACTGCCGACACATTCAGGGCCAAAGAGTTAGCCAAGCAAGAAACGGAAGACAGGCAGTGCATGAAGATGGAGTCAGTACGGTGTTCGAAAATGTATGTGTTTTTCCACTCGAATACACAGGGCTGCATCCCAGAAGGCAGTACACTGCCGTGATATCCTCAGGTTCAATATAGTTTGACAATATTTTGAACAGCCGTAAGCTTATTCCACGGGAATAAGGAGAGAAATAAGAAAAGGGCTTGAGACAGGACGTGAGACGAATATAAAGTGGGTTGCTAGGAACTGCTTCTACGAATACAATTTTCATACATAATGTCCCATTAGCATTTTGAAACTAACGCTATATTACAAAAGGAAGATTGTAGAGAAGGAAGAATCGAGAATTTTGAGACAATAAAGTAATCGGTATAAAGAAAAAACGGAACTGATGGCACGAAATAACAATTCTGTCACGATTTAGGTGACTATAGACGGGGTATGGATTGATGAATGGATTTATTGACCACTTATACACACCACTATGAACTACGAGTAATTACAATGCTATTGCTGATCTCCACAATTCATAAATCACCATACCACATGCTAAGCCTTGTCCAGCCTGTTGTGTCTCCCAACAACCGATCACTAGCAACGGCTTCCAACAGTGGAGATTCCGCAGCTTCACGCACTCAGGTCTTCTTGTCACAACAGCCCGTGCAGAACTCTTGTCAACTATCTACTCAAATATAGCGCCACCTCTTCTCAGCCTCCCTTTGCTGAGGTCAACTGAAATGGTTGCTTCAAACTGTCCCGCTCATAGCATTTCGCCACGGACCATAGAAAACACCCCGTTTCCATAGTAAGTTTACTGTTACGTGTGTATTCATTTCCGCGGGAACGTGTTTACCGAGCCGTTCCTCAGGAACGGTCATTGTACATTCGCCTACAGCACAGCAAAGACTGTACATGCTACAATATGTATACTAGAGCAACATCCACTGAGAATCCAACAGGAGTCTGTTCATTTGCTAGCCAAGCTTTCGTACTATTATTTTCCCCCGTTTTCTCCCATATTCCGTTACAGCCCCACAATGAGGAGACGAAGGTGAAGTTTAACGTTTCCTCCCACGAATAACACGTATAAACAATCAATCGTAAATCTTTTCCTTTACATAGTATATCACACTTCATAGACCCACATAAAATATTATCAGAACAGAGAATGGACATGGAAAAAAAAAAGACTGATCTCTCGTTCGTAACGTAAAATTAACCTTACATTCATGAATGATGTAAACGCTCGATAATTCACTGTAACGATAATCCGAAATTGTGTAATTTCTGACCTCTCATCTCACTCTTCCAAAACTTTTACGTGAGGACTCGACGAGTATGAAGAGTAATCTTAAGCTATACAATATGGAGTTGTAAAGCGATCTTAATATAACTTCACCATATCACTAAATGCGTACCCAGCAGCCTTGAAAGCAAATTTGGAACCCACAGCTCTCTTCTAAGAATATCACTGAAAATAAAAAAGATTGTTAAATTTGCATATTAAAGTTACTTTACCTTTACCCCCTTTAAAGGGGGCACGCGGTAGTGTATCTGGTTGAGGCAATATGCTACAAACCGGAAGGTCGCGTGTTTCATTCAATTTTTCAACTGACACAATTCTTTCCACCGCACTATGGACCTGGGGTCGACTCAGCCTCTAACACGAATACAAAGAATCTTCCTGGGGGGTGAAGGACGGCCAGCGCGTAAGTCTGACAACCTCACCGCCATCTGTGAGCCGACTGTCTAGAAAATGTGAAAGCCTCGACGTCTCACAACCCTATGGGCCTCCACGGCGTGTTGCAGGGATCTAATTTAATTTACTGCATACTGGAATAATCTATTGCAGATCCATGGTCACTTTCTGTTGATATACATCAGAGATGAAGAGTACTATCATCTGATACATAACGCCGTGTTTATCTTGCTTGACTTAATTTGGGCCCTGAAGTTGGAGGCAGTACATTCCCGAGAAGAGAACGTAGAATTCTACCAGGCACCACGGCGCGACATCCCAGGAGACCGTAATCTTCCTTCACCAATGTGAAAACCTCAAACTCAATACATCTAAAGTACTGCCACGTGAATGGGTGACTAAAGACAGGGTTCGGATTGGTAACTGGAATTAGTGAACACTTACAGGTCGTAAGTACAATTAATTATTACACTATTGCTGATCTTCAGACTACAAAGCGCCCGACGCTATTCGTCTCAGCCTAGCTGCACTAGTCTTCACGGAATTATAACATAGGAACTATAGAAGTCTCACTAAACCAGACACTCCCAATATCACTGTGCTACAGCACACGTAAAGTCTTCTAAGCACACGCGAAGTCTTCACAGGCTCACCTATCGTACTCTTCTGTACTCCTAGTTCCAGTTCGCTCTTCAGCTTACCGCTTACTGCTGTAGTCCTCCAGCTGACTTGATCGCGTGCTAATGCCGCCGCTACTCACTCCTAACTGCCCTGAACTGACCTGGCATCTGAATTCACTTCTATTATAAGCATTCTGCACAAACCATGGAAAATACCGTGTCTATTGTTGCTGACGGCACTGCTTACTCGGAAGTGTGGTTACCGAGCCGTTGCTTAGAAACGGGTTGCATAACCGCGTTATTCTATTCTTGCTTGGCGCAGACCGCATAGAAAACACAGCCTCATCTATTGTTGTGTAACCTAGCACAGGATCGTTTACCAAGAATCTGTCTTAGAGGGAACTTGTTTGCCTAGCAACAGAATTTAACGGAATTTGAATCTGTTCCCATTAGAGAAATCATTAAGGCTGTAGTGGGAGAATGATGGAAGTTTCATTAACACCCTGATTTATGTTTTGATTCCTGTGTTTCGTGAAGAGAGCTCATCAGATGTAAACACAGATATGAATATTCCAATAGCACACGAATCCACGGATATGTGTGGTAAAACTTGCTAGATACACTACGAGTACGTCAAGAGTTAGAGATAAGCCAGGACCGCGCCACAGCTCAAGCGGTTAGTCGCTGGCTTCCCACCGCGGCGGCCCAGGTTCGATCCCGGGTCTGGTCAAGTGGGATTTGTGGTGGACAAAGTGGCGCTGGGGAAGGTTTTCTCCGAGTGCTTCGGTTTCCCCTGTCAATCATCATTCCACCAATTGCTCCACAATCACCCTCACCTATCATCTGGGGCTGGTACAATAGGCCAGAAGTGGCCGCAGAACAAGGGACTTAGTCCCACCCCACTAGCAATAAAAAAATAGAGATAAGCAATGTTAAAACATTAACATACATGGGAAACTAACTGGGGTTAAAATTATAATCGTACTCTCTACCAATAAAATTCATGCTGTTGAACACAGTGGAATATTGGTAATAATTTACTGAAATACTTCTGCGAGCACGAATAAATGTTCTATATTCTGAGGGCGTCGCATGGGAGGAAAACAAATGCTTTCTGATGTATATATGTGTGCGTGTGTGTGTGTGAGGCGTACGTTTTCATACACTGCAATATATTTTATGTCTTCCTCTCGCGTGGCTATATTATACTTTCTGGATGGGTCAATGTACACTACAGAGAGGATTAATGTAGACTTTTCATATGGAGGGAAATTTTGGCTTAAATGTTGTCAAACTTTCCAGCTGGGTTACTGGATGTCACTTTGGGAAATTTTATAGGGAATTTTGTAAATACTGCCCAACTGCTGGATTAATACTTCGAAAGAGACTAGGCCAGACGCCAGAGCGAACAAAGCATAGACGTAGGTACAATAACAGGTTTAGTGCGAGAAGTATCGAGCCTCACTGTCTGAACCTCGTTTGTTTCTAGCTGAACACGAAACACAAATTAATTTATACATTAAAATTCCGAAGTTTGTTAGACAGAAATACAACTGCCTTCCTTAACAATACCACACTGTAAAGCGCGTAAAATTTTAAGGAACGTTCCTGAAATTAAAAACCTTGGAATGAAGACCTGAATGACACCAAATTCCTACACCTGCAATACTTTTTTTAATTCGCTAGTGGGGAGTGGCGTCCAACTGGGTCCACTCGGCACGGCGGCCAACGATTGGCCTATTGTACCTGCCCCGGGTGATTATGATGAAGGAGAATTCAGTGGAATAAAGATTAGTAGGGAAAACCGAAGTACTCGGAGAAAACCCGCCCCAGCGCCACACTGTCCACCACAAATCTCACTTGACCAGACTCGGGATCGAACCCGGGCCGCCGCGTTGGGAAGCCAGCGACTAACCGCTTGAGCTATGGTGCGCCCATAACTGCAATACTTACTCGTTGCTTTAAGAGAAGCAGTTACTCCACTATGTCAATATAAAATGTTTATACCGTAATACGAGAGAGAGTCAATAAACAGGTCACAAATGGACAGAAGACGTGAAACATGTGATATTCGAACCTGAAAAAATATTCATTTCTCGTGGGACTCGCGACCATATCTTACTATCCCAGATTCTTCCTTTTCGTCGCCTCCTACGACTCGCAGTGTCACGGTGGAGGTATTCGACTAGGCATCCATAAGGGTCATCTTCTGTTGTCCTTGGATCTTCGTTATATAGCCTCAGGTAGGATGCAAAGGAAAACACCGTCTCCATCGTTATCTCAACAATACCTCAATTACTGCTGCTTATTCGTTGCCGCACTAACGTGTTTACCGAGACGTTGCCTAGCAATGAATGTCTATTCTAACTTCATTATTCAACTTTTGGGGCGTCATGTCACAATACTATTAAATTATTGAGTGGTATCAAGAGTTTCAGGCTAGGTTCAGAGCACTGAGTCTTCGGACATATGAATTCCAGAATATCGGACGATGGACAAAGTTCAAAACCCCAATAATTTTGTCCAGCAGAATGACTATCATCTTCTTGACAAGGAAGCTACTGCATAGAGTTATTTTACTGAGTGTATTTTCATGTAAAAATCTGATATTTGAATATCCCATTGGGTATTCTTCGGCCGGCACCAATCAGGGAGTTAGTGGGATGTGTATACAGGCGTATCTGTCATTTACGGCAAACCATTCGCACGGTTATACATAGTAAAGCGTGTTGAGTACTTGGGGGGGGGGCTGTTCTGTTGTCGTGTGTTACTGTTTCAAGTTACGGAAGGGTGTGACGGATGAGAGGGTAAATTGGAGAGGTTGAAAGGTTATGAGGGGTGAATGAAAAGTGGTGTGGGGTGATTTCATCAGCGAGAACATAACGGGGCACTGCCGAGTGCTAACTTACTTTAGCTAGTGGTCATGCAATCACGAATTTTCGATTTTTTTGTTTCGCCGCTGATAGAAACAGGGAGGGGGAAGCGGGAATGCAGGAAAGGTTAGAGCCACTAATGAAGACGTGAGTGAGGAAATGAATGTTGACAGAGCTGAAAATACAGACCGCTGTATGGTAGGAATCGGCGATAGAACACTTTCTCCCCTTTAGTGAGTTATATATCGGAAGAGATGTAACACGGCATAACGCTCAGAGCCGTACTGATATGCAAACTTAAATAAAATTACCATTTACATTGCTTTGTATTTCAACACATTCTTGCCGCTTTTATCTTGATGAGGATAACCAAATGTCCTTTTGGAACACGGTGGGTCTTAACAATTTCTTTCTCACAGGAAAAACTAGTTATAAAAAAGGTAAAGATATCTCTGTAAGAGACCGTCGAGGCTCCCACATTTTCTAGACAATCGGCTCACAGATGGCGGTGATGTTGTCAGCCTTACACGCAGGTAGCTCTCCATAGTGCGACTGGAAGGATTAGGTCAATTGAAAAAAAAAAATCAGTGACCTCATCGCAAATCAAACCCGTGACCTCCCGGCTTGTAGCATACTACCTCAATCACGCTACAGCGTGCCTCAATAACTAATTATATCAGTCCGCTCCGATACTGTAAAGTTGTTCCTGTGCCTAACTCATTAAGCATTACGTCATGAAGACGTGTGGGGGAGTGAAGGTATAGACCCACATTTACTTTAGCACGGCACTAGTTGCAGGTGAGTCATCAGATTCACGACCAGGCCACTTTACCCCGGTACCCATTGGACAGGAGGCTGGGTGAGCTCCAGAGCCGGTCTGGAAGACGTGCTTAACATTCTTTACACTGCCGGAACTCGAACTCCGGCCCCCTCAGTCGTCCAGCCCGTAGCCAGTCGCTATAACGACTGAGCTCCAATACAGACAATTAGCATCTGAAAGGCGACGTCTGCCGCCCAGAATTTGGACATCAGGGCGGACGCTTCTTTTCGGAAAATTTGGCTTCATTATTTCGAAATGTTCACTCGTCGAAAGTGGGGATGTCCTAGTATCACTTAGGTTAAATTCTAAATTATCATCTTCAAATATTAATTGGGCCATTAGCTAACTTTGCACTGAATTTAAGTTGCAACATTCAGTTAATGCCGGTCGCAGTGGCCGCGCGGTCTAAGGCATGAAAAGTCTTCGCTTGCTCGAACACTGAGATCGTGGGTTCGAATCCAACTTGAGGCATAGATGTGCGAGTTTATTCTGCGTTTTTGTTGCTCTGTGTGTAGGTAATGGCCTTGTGACGGGCTGATCCCCAGTCCAAGGAGTTCTACCGAGTGTGTAGGGATTAAAAAACTGAAAAAAGCGGCCAAGGACCACAAGGGCTGTAGAGCCACACACACACACACACACATATATCTTTACTAACAGAGAACACGGGGACAGTACGTTAGGACTTGGAGCAAACAGCGAACCTGCACAGCTGCCTGCAACAGAGATGATAAATCTTCAGTTGAGTACATCAACGTGCGTTGTGAGTTATGTGTAAGCTGCGCCGAGGAACTCCTCTTTAGGTGAGCCACGGCCCGTCTACACAACCCTTGACGCTACCCGCTCTCCCTAAGCTAAGCCACCATAAACGCAGACTTTTAGTTAGGACTAGTCAATACAAATTTGCAGTTTTTTTCCACCCAGGAATCAATTCCTGGTCACATCTCGGTAGAAACAACAGAGTTACCTCCGAAACTAATCCAGTCTACAAACATAACCATTATACAATCCATCCCCAACCTCTGATACCACCATTTACATACTATAGGGTTCTGACGATGGTGTATAACACACAGAGATACTGGGTTTTCGGACTTTGCCCATCGTCGGGATTCTAAATAACCAAGAAAAAACACAACGTTTCGGAAACTGGATCTGTCCCTCACCCGAGGACGGAAACAGATTCAGTTTCCGAAACGTTGTGTTTTTTCTTAGTTATTTGGAATCCGGACGATGGACAAAGTCCGAGAGCCCAGTATCTCTGTGTGTTATACACCATCGTCAGAACCGCAATCTGCAGACAGTACCTTAAAATAGGCTGCGTCCATTTCCTCCCACAACCTTTAGAATTCATTACTCACCGCCATCCAATCATTCGAGCGTCGTTAAATAAGTACACACCTACCAAGGAGAGGGCCACAATCTGGAAGTTCTCAAACTTTGGTGGTGGGAGAGAAGTGCAGTTTGCATACCGCTGCAGGCGCCTAGCAGGCTGCACTGTGACAGCAGTGACGTAAATACTAACGCCCCTACAGTAAGCTTCATAACGTTACCGTAGTCATTAAAACACTCGACAAACGTAGAACAACCTACAGACACTTCCCTAAAGCGCCTAACATACCAAAACTATGTGCACATACATTTACTCTAAAAAACTCAAGTGATTTTAGTCCGCAAGCGAACTATACCGACTGAACGACCGCCGCTTGTCGGCGAAGTTAGTGTCAAATTTAGCGGATAGAGGGTGTCGCGTGATCAGCGCAACGAATCACCACGGCTGATAATTTCGGTTTTCTAGACCGGAGCCGCTATTTTCTTGAAACAACTCCTCACTTATCACCACGAAAGTGAGTGGACACCGTTCCAGACCCACTACTTCTCAGAAAAAAATCTGGTAGCGCCGGGAATCGAACCCGGACCTCTAGATTTGTAGCCAGGAACGCTGACCACTAGACCACAGAGGCGGCCCATTTACATGCTAAATAATTCTTAAAAACTAGATTACACGACCTACAGTTTGAAAAACCATGTCGCAATCTGTACCATATTACATAGTATATTGTTACCTTTTATCAGTCATAATAAAAATTGACGCTGACCGCCATTACGACTTTAACAGCGTCCATTTCTAATCCTGGTTAGCAAGTATGTAAATACTGACTGAGCAGCCACACAAGGCGTATGCTTATACAGTCCCGCATGTACTTCCTGAACCCGTCACTCTCGAGTCGTTGACTGTCAGGGTGACTTCACTTTGATTCAACCCGAAATCACGCACATCAGTTAGTATAACTCTAATATTGTTATTGGGGTCGATTATTTATGAATAATGATTTGGCAGAAGATGGTTTCTTCCTATCAGGTTTGCGAGATAAAACGCTATATGTAGTTAATAATATCCCAATGCTTTCTACGTCTCCCGCCAATCTTACCCTGCCCGACTGGATGCACTACTGAACCTAATATCTCTATATGAATGCAGGCACTGACCTATAACCCGAAAATACTGTCACGTGTAACGGGTTGGCGTGACTAATAACAATGGGTTCTGGATTACATGAATATATTCATTGGCCATCCATAAGTCGTAACTACAAATAATTATATCCATGCAACTATAACACACAAAATGAAGTCTTCAACGTCTGCTAGCGAGTCGTTGCTCGGTAACGAATCTAATCTGGTTAACACTTCAACTACTGAAATGCTTTCCTTCTGAATTCTCGTACGAATGAATCTCTGACTGAATTCAATCAAAGTCAAAGTCACATTGCGACTGACGGTCGGTCAGTCAGTCAGTCAGTCAGTCTTGGTGTCGAGGGTAATCGGAGGCTCATGACTTAGATATTTATTACTGTTTGACAGTTACGGTCTTGTTTTTGTGGGGTGCCCTCTCTGACGGGAGGACGGGTTTGTCATCTGTATATGCTGCTGACCATTGTCAGCGCAGTCTTTCTCGGGTCCGAGTCCCTTGGGATTCGCGACCGTATTTTACCGTCTCAGATTTGAGACTTTCCTTTTCGTCGCCTCCTACGACTCGTAGGGTGACGGTAGAGGTATCTGACCCCGCCTCCACACGGAGTACTGATTGAGTTCACGAATCAACTGCATGTTATAACTATCCGAGAACCGAACAGAGGTCACTGCCTCCAAGGGTTTCACTACTGCTCTTCATGAATGTGTTGTCTTGGAAATGTGCATGAACCGTCGCCTAGCTCCATTATTATGCTTTTTGGCAGTGTTTACCGACCCTTGCTTAGCAACTGACTGATTCTAGCTTGTTGCCCGAAAATGTTTAACAAGCCGTTGTCTAGGACTGGATTATTTCATCATATTAAGACAGTCTTGGTCATAAAAAACAGTGGGGCGGTAATCCTAACCGAATTACAGAACCATCACTATGACAAAAATATTGAAACCTCAAGAAATTACAAGTTTAATCCAATTATTTTACTATCTTGCAGTTAAAATTAAATCCTGTGAAACATGATATCATGTGGTAACCTGTCTGTCTAGGCGGTAAATGACATAATCGGGTTACCACTTGCCCCGAGGCCAGTATCTAGACGGACGTCTGCGAATTTTACTCGTCGTTTACAGTATAGAAATATACGTCTATATTTTCTTAATAAACAAGTTAACTACAAATTCGGTTTTTGTTATTTTATAACCAGTATTCCGAGATTTCGTAGTTCAGACACACCAGCGCTTCAATTAGTTCGGATTATCAAGGCCAAACTGTACACAGTGGTGGTTACAATGAATAAGAACAATTTCTGGGAAGAACCAACAGCCTTTAACCGATATGGACCACACAGAAAACGATACGTACAACAATTCTTCTGCTGCGTGTGTATTCGTTACAGAGGTAACGGTTTTACAGTGCCGTCGCCTAGCAACGATAGGGGGATACACAGACTGATGGCAGGTATTTATGAAGTACGCCGTTGAGGTTGGCTCGGGTATATCACAAATTTACTTTAATATTTGTTTTTTTTTTTTCAAAATAAGGACAGTAGGTTGAAAACTGCTGATCACAGTTGCCGCGCGGTCTAAGGCATGAACTGTCTTCGCCCGTTCGAAGGTTCGAATCCCACTCAAGGCATGGATGTCTGCGTGTAGATAGCAGCCTTGCGGCGGGCTGATCCCCCGTCCAAGGAATCCTACCGGCTGTGTATAGGATTAAGACACTCATCATGCTGCCAAGGTTCAATAAACGGACTGTAAAGGCGCAGACAGATGGACTAAAAACTGCTTTTGAAAGAAACGTAATTTGTTTATGTATCTTTCTACAACACACTACATAGACATAAAGAGTCTTGACTTTTATTTTCAAGAAAATGAACAAAATGGGCACACTGCTGTATTGATAACGTTCTAGAATTTTATTTGATAGATACCTAATTCGATTCTTGATCAGCGTACGTGCCATCCTAACTACCTGTATGGATTTTGGTAGTTCTTCCACGTTAATACAGGCCACGACAAGCTTCTTCCAAACCCCTGTATCCTCAACATTCACTATTACCCTCCCATCTCTGTCTACGTCAGGCAATGTGTCCAACTGAAGTTGTCCCTGTGCTTAACTATTTAAGTACTACGCCTTAAAGGCGGAGTGGGTGTATAGATTCAAGAATTCTTTACCTCGGTGCTAGTTGGAAACGAGTGGTCAGCTTCACGCCCCCGTCGCTTTACCCTCCGAGAAAGAGCCCCTGGTGCCCACTAGAGATGTGGCTGGGTGGGCTCCGTAACCGGTCTGGGCGACGTGAAAAAGAGAGAAAGTCTTGCCCCTACTGCGATTCGAACTCCGCCCCCTTGCCAGTCGATATACCGACACTGTTAAAATAACTATTTCTTTAAATTAATTATACGCGACAAACTCACGCACTTTGCCGTGGCATAGTTCAAGCGGTTTGTAGTAGACTTTGGGCAGTCCGTGTTGGAGTTAAGGCGGACAGAGTGAACCTGGCGAAGATCGCCTTCAGGGTACTTCGACTTCCCCTCGATAATTATTCCACCAATCCTCCATTGTTCCGTCTGTCACCCGGAGCCGATACAATAGGCCCAATTACGCTGCAGTAGCAATGCAAAGGCCCCACTCCATTCGATGAATAATAATTTCCTACGTAAGGCTGTGGGCCCTAGGATTGTCACACAGTGTAGTTATGTGGGCGGACTCAGACAATTCAGAGCAACATATTGCCTCCATCTTCAGCGCCGAAGTGTGTAGTTTCAGAAATATACTTGGTTATATAAAGAAGTTATAAGAAGGGTGGAGGGCGACGCGGTAGAGAATTTGTTTGAGGCACTATGCTACAACGCGGAAGATCGTGGGGTCGATTCCCGATGAGGTCACTGGATTTTTATATTAAGATAATCCTTCCACCCGCACTGTTGCCCTGGGGTCGACTCAGCCTCTAACAGAAATGAGTACCAAGAATCTTCCTGGGGGGTATAAGGCGACCGGGGCGTAAGGCTGACCTCACCTCCATCTGTTAGCCGATTTTCTAGTAAATGTGGGAGCTTCGACGTCTCACAACCTCATGAGCCTCCACGGCCTATTACAGGGATAGCTTTTTTTCCTATAATAGGCCGTGGAGGCTCATGAGGTGGTCATCAGACCCAAGCGCTTAGGGCGAATAAAGAAACCAGGTTTCAGAAAAAGGGAAGAAATTTACAGAAGGGAATATAAGAAGTTCTGAGAAGAAAATACAGACTTCCATTACAATTTCAGTATTAGACATAAGCAGAAAAATAAAAATGTAAAGCTATCCCTGTAACAAGCCGTGGAGGCCAATAGGGTTGTGAGACGTCGAGTTTGCCACATTTTACAGACAATCGGCTCACAGATGGAGGTGAGGTTATAAGCCTTAAGCACCGCCCCGGTAGTCATTTCTGTTAGAGGCTGATTCGTCCTCAGGGTTGCAGTACGGTTGGAAGAATTAAGTCAACTGAAAATTCCAATGACCTCATCCGGAATTTAACCCGCGACCTTCCGGCTTGTAGCGTAGGGCCTCAACCAATTACGCTACGGCGTGCCCATTCGATAGATGCAGATAAACTTTACTCTGAATGCGTAAGAAAGTCAAAACAATGCTAAAAATGTGCATTTTCATAGAAACTGAAGAGTGAATGTAATAATACTATTGGAAGTAGTAAACCTGATGCCAGAGTCAAAATTTCAATATGAAATCACAAAATCCTAAAGAAGCTGTATTCTGTACATGCTTATCCACAACAATTTCAAGGATTCCTACATGGCCAATGAACATCAGATTACACGAATTGCGTGGTACCATGCATTGTAATGTACGGAGTTACGTAAATACTTATTTAAGTGATTTGCTCTGGTGATGACATAGTTCTTTGTGGTTTGGAGATGTAAGTTTATATTTACTGCATTTTTACACAGCTCAATTTTTCACAGTATATACATAATAGGCTCATTAAAGGGCTGTGATGGATACTATAACCATGAAATGAGCGTCTAGGTAAGATCAAGCTCATGGCGTCCACATCACGAATTTCAGTAGCCGCTATCAGGGAAATATTACGGAGAAGAGGTGTTCGTGAGAAGTGCCTCATATGGCATGCTTTCCATAGCAAGTTCCATGATGTTCACTTGAGGCATTCAAGTAATAGTAAGACTATAACCTCAACAATTTGAGAGGCTACAATGTTGATATTACTGATGGGAGGCATTTATTAAGTATGCCGTTCAGATGACCTCAGATGGCAAGATAAACATAACAAGTTTCATAAAGATCGGTTCAGGGATACAATTTTGTTTTTTTTTTGGGGGGGGAAGAAAAACAAACACAGAAAGGTAATCTCATAAGCTTATTTTTTCAAAATAAGGGAAGTGGTCTAAAGAGGCTCTTATAAGGACCACAAAAATCGACTTTTGAGTCATGAGAAAAATAAAAGCAGATTAAACTGAGCAAAATTTTATCTTCTCGTCGTGTCTAAAAACGTAAAAATTAATTGTAATTTTACCTGCAGTTTTGTATGTGTGTGAAACTTAGTCTCTGATGTTAAGGTAAGGGTATATACTAAGGGTATTTAAGAACAGGGTGCTAAGGAGAATATTTACACTAAAGTGCGACGAAAGAATAGTTTGGAGAAAACTACATAATGAGGAGCTTCATAACTATTCGCCAAATATAATTAGAATGACGAGCTCAAGGAGGATGATATAAGTAGAGAAGGGCATGTAGCACGCATTTAGGAGAAGCGGAACGGAAATAGGATTTTCGTGAGAGGATGATATTGAAGTAGATCTGAGAGAGATATATGGACTTGACTGACCTGGCTCAGGAGAGGCTCTTGTGAACACGGAAATGAACCTTCGAGTTCCACAAAATGTTGGGAAATCCTTAAGTAGCTGAGCAACTAGCGGCTTCTCCAGACGGACTCAACTCCATAGAGTTATTGTCACAGACGGACAATGGACAATAAGAGGGTCGGACCATTCGAGTGTTTCAGTGCTGTTTTGAGGAGGAGCATCACAATTTTAATAATCACCACACCCAAAAACTGAAATTTTAGATGTACGCAATGGATGCAGTGCAGCTGAACAGCACAAACCAGATTCGGTTTCACAGTGGAGGCCTTCAGTTTAGCCTTTGTATCTGTTGCTGCGCTGTGATGCCAGGGGGTTGTGTGACGCAATTACGCGGGGGGGAGGTGGCCAGGTGAGCGGCAGTGTTGCATGGGAGGAGTGATGGCCAGCAGATGGCTCTGGAAACATGTCTTTAGACGTCCACGTGGAGTATAGTGCATAATATGTTACGGCAGAAGTTTTTAGGTTTGTCCTGCAGCTCATAAAATATTTTATCAGTCGCCTTCTTAACGTCTACGTAGGGCCGCGCCATAGCTCAAGCGGTTAGCCGCTGGCTTCCCATTATACTTTGTATAACGTGTGAATCTCATGAACTAAATAAATATTGACATATGTGAGTGACTACAGAAGGTGTTCTGACTGATGACTCGATTTATTGCCCACTTATTCACTCACGAATCGTGACTATGCTTTACAGATCACTGACACACACAGACTAGTGTCCTCAGCCTATTAGTTTCCACTAGCCGTTTCCTGGCAACGGATTTTAACATAGGAACTATATCAGTCTCACTGACATACACACTCTATATATCATACACTAAGTATTCTCTTCAGAGCCGGACTTCCAAATGACTCCTCTTGCAACTCACCAGTTGCCCCAAACCGTCCCGGTTATAACATCTCGGCACGGACCACAAAGGAAACGCCGTTCCTGTTGCTGTATCATTGTTGCTTCCATGTCTGTTGCTGTGGGAACGTGTTCTACCCAGACGTTGCCTAGAAACGGCTTTGGCGTATATGCTTATCTCGCGGTCGTTGCATAGTAACGACTCTACACACTACAATATGACCCAATTGTTGTATCACGTGATATTAGTATTTACGTTCAGAGTATTCCAGAAAATGCATCTTTCTCCTGCTTGTCCTCTTGTGCGTTTCCCGATTGGTTACTACAAGACGCTGCCCGTATCTAAGCTGACAGAGTCTAATGGAAGGCCGATAGGCTGAATAAATTGCAAAGCACCCGAATGGAATTTGGAGCGGCCCAATCTAAGTACTACACCGGCATTTGCCTCGTGAAACTAGGGAAATTATGGAATACTTCATTTGGGATAGTGTTGCACGCGAGATTCGAACGGAGCATCTACCGAATCAGAGTCTAGAGCGCTACTGCCTTTCCAAGCCACTTGGAGAGTGTTCCTTGAGAACCGTACGGTGACTGAGCTACTCAATAAACTCACAGACGTTTGTCAAACCCTACGACATTTTGTCGTGTTCACGACAGTCTCAGACCACAGCATACACTGAATTAAGCTACCTACGCTCACTTCACCTTGCTTGCTACGTGACCACATAGGATTAATGCATAAAGCGAACTAGCTTCATGGAGCAGAACCTTTCTTGAGAAGCTGCTAATTGTGCAATCACACAAGAACTTCCCAGCATTTTCTGCAACCAGAAGGTTCAATGCTGTGTTCACAAGAGGCCTCCACTGGTCCCAATCTTGAGTCAGATCAGTCCAGTCCATATCATCCCATCCTATCCCTCTAAGATCCATTTTAATATTGTCCATCCACCCACGCATATATCTTCCTAGTGGTCTCTTTTCTTCTGGCTTTCCCACCAATAGCCTATATGCATTCCTCTTCCCCCCCCATTCGTGCTATTTGTCCTGCCCATTTCAACCATGACTTGATCATTCAAATTATATTTGGCGAAGATTACAAGTTATGAAGCTCCTCATTATGCAGTTTTCTCCAACCTCCCGTCACTTCATCTCTCTTCAGTCCAAATATTCTCCTCAACAAAAAGACAAAAAAGGTTCTGGACTGAATCGTAGCAAGCATTACCCGAGTTCAATCTCCTCTTAATTTCCTCATGAATCAAATTTTGATTTGTTATCGTCGTTCCCAAATATCTGGAACTGTGCCACATTTTTCAAAATATCTGTCAGCTGTCTTTATTAGTAGGCTCTTGGATTTGTTTTTAAAACATTAGGTCTCCGGTTCTGTTTGGAAAAAATAGATGTCTAAAAACCTCTTACGCTTAGGTCTTTCCTTTCGATTTTAAAAATAAAATTCTACGGTTGGCAGTACTGACATGGCGGACAACATGGGGTATAGCTTTGAAAGTTAATTGGGTCATCAATTAATACGTAAGCACCAAGATAATATTAAGGTTTCTTTTATTTATTAACAGTTATAAATACTGCTTGCGCTCGAGGTGGTTATTACAATTCTGAACTCAAAGTTTACATTACTCTGAAGTTAGTGCTTTGAATTATCGAACACATGAAGGCACACGAGACGACCCAATATGCTAATCGATAGGTATTTACGACAAGCTGTGTCACTGTTCCTAGAAACAGTATCCATACAAGGGACGCTGTGTAATTACATTGAGGTTGCTTTGCATTTATAGAGCGTGTTCACAAAAATAGTTCCACCTACATGCTTCGTAGCCATGCTCATCCTGCAATGGTAACACATGGCGCAGTGATGTCACGTGAAACACATCACTGTCGCTGAAGAAGCCGTCTTGCAATTTATACAGGATGTCCAAAAAAGAGTTACACCTATGTGTTCTATAGTCACACTGATTTTGGTCGAGTAACAGATGACAATGTAATTATTTATCGTCACGTGTTGTGTTCCTCGTCTGAGTAGACATTGTGAAACTTACAGTGAGCCCAAAGATGAATTAGTCTCTAAGTTTTTAGTTTACAAACTATGGAACGGCGCTCTCGTCGCTGAAATGTTTATCAAGTCAAAGCCGAAGTCAAAGCTATGTTACGATCGACGGTCTGACATCTGTTTTTGTCATAGTTTCCGGTTTGTTGATGTGGAGTGTCCACTCTAACGACATGACAGGTCTGTTGTTTACAACTGCCGCTGGCCCTCGCCAGCGCAATTATTCTCAAATCCGAGTCAAGCACTACTCCTGAACACATGTTACTGTCTCAGATTCGAGACTCCCCCAACCTGGAAGGACATGTCCCCGTATTTATATCCCCCAGGAACAGGGTGGCCCGGTTATACCCCCAGGCACTGGGTTCCCTTTTCGTCGCCTCCTACGACTCAGTGGGAAACGGTGGAGGTATTCGAACCCGCCTCCACACGGGAGACATTATTAGTCAGTCGAAGTTACAACTGGCGGTGTACCGCCAATCAGTTCGTCTTAGCGCCAAGCCCACTGAGGCTCACGACAAGATTTTTTGTTCAGCTGAACCCTTGCGGGCATAGTCCTTATGTAACATCCTCTCTGACGAGAGGATGGATGTGTCTCATATGAAGAGGCTTCTCTTCACTTTTGTCAAGTGTACGTATCGCACATAGAACATGTTATTGAAAATTCTTCCTCGTGCACTATATGTAAGTCCTCTGTACGCACAGGCTTTACAAAGGAGATCATGCCTACCTTATATATCTTATGCTACAATGGCAGCTTTTCCAGTTGAACGGTTCTTAGCTTGACCGCCAAGTTTAGGCATCTTATATTTTCTATGTCTGGCTTCGCCTTGGCCTATACCGCAAACATATTTATTCTCATGATTCCCTATGACTTCTGCTTGTCGCCTGCACAATTCAGTTATATAATCGTATGCATATGGAAAGTTGAAAGCTGTGTGCAAATCGTGGACCGGTGTGCGCCTTGGAAAATTTCCAATGGTGCGGGATACCTTGTTTTGCAGGCGCTAAAATTTTAAGAGGTAGATGTCTGCCACTAATTCACAGGCGGTGCAAGCGTAAGTCATTATTAATTTGATCAGTGCCTTTTGGAGCGCTACTTTAACGTTGGCGCTCAAACGCTCACTGACGACCTTGGTTTCAATCATTTCTATGTATCCTTGTGGAACTACGAATATTTCCGAGGAAAATTTAACCTAACTTACATTAAACGTACACTAAACTTATGTTACCTTTAGTATAGGTACATACACCGTCAATACAATCAATGAAAACATTATTAATTGCATACACCAACTCGCTACGTGTTTCGAACTTATTGGTCATCATCAGTCTGTAATTCAGTCATTATAGAGGAAATATTATTGCCATATACCGTGCCCGCCTGTCCGCCCGCCCCTGCTGCTCCCACTTAGAGCATAGGGCATCCATGAAGCGCTTCGCTTTTCAGTTTCTTAATCTTAGGCAGTCCGTAGGACTCCTTTCACGGGGGATCAGCCCGACGTAAGGCAGCTACCTACACAGGACAATATAAACACGGAATAAACAGACAACAACGCCCTGAGTGGGATTCGAACCTACGATCCCTACGTTCGAGCGGGAGAAGACATTTGATGCCTTAGATCGCGCGGCCTCTGTGCTCGGCACTGTTAAGTGCTAGTGGATTCTAAAGGGTTCTGGCGACGGTCTATAACACTCAGAATTACTGGGTTTCCGGACTTTGTTATGAAAACTAGAAAACACAACGTTACGGAAACTGGATCTGTTTCCGCCCTTGGGTGAGTGTGAGACACCTACTCTGTTCGGCCCCTTAAAAAGAGAGTCACTGATGCAGTGATTGAGGTCAGCTCTTTCTATGGGACCCAACAGTTGCATAACCTTTGTTGCAAGTTTGCAAGCTTGCTAGGATTTTTTACTACTTGCTTCATACATTGGATAGACATTTCATGTTTCCGCTTCCTCTGTACAGACATTAAACATTTTTGTTGTTGGTGTATCACCGGATCGAACGATTCGTGTTTGTTTCATTCTACTGTCGTAAAACCAAACGACTAGGATGAACTAATAAAGTAGGGTGGAGTCGAAATATTTAGTGATATATAGCGGTCATATCCTGGTAAAGATGACGGCTTGTCTGTTTTCCATATATATGGCATTGCTATTAATGGAAATTATGAAGTTAGGGCTTGTATCTCTCCATAATTCTAGTTGTGCTACACCGTGAGTATAATTTTCTGAAGATCTCATAATTATGGCTCTTACTTAAATGAATAACCGTTCTATTACCATTCGTGGTGGTTTTATTGCACGCTGTAATACAGGAGTAAAACCAATTTGTTAAGCGAGAAACAAACTTTACTCTCTACCACATCAAAAATTCTTGTGAAAACTGAAGTACTTTCATGTTGCGTCATATTTCTTGAAGAGCTGAGACACTTAAGATGTATCTTTCTCTTTATGAATATGAAGGTTTCATTAATAAGTGCACGAGTCGACACTGGATCACGTCAATTCATTACGGTCATATCTCCAAACTGTTATCATCTCTTCCAAGTTTTCCAAAAGACAGTTACTGACGTCTGAACAGTATCCATATCTATCGACACGATTTTTATTTAAAACTTGATACAGATCAATTCTCGTTCATCACACGCGTTCTACATATCTTTCACATGACCTTCTCCTACACTTGCTGCTCCTAATAATGTTTGGTGAGCAGTAAAAATTATTCAGTTCTCTGAATTTAAATTTCTACTGAACTCTCAGCTGGAAAAAATAACAAAAGGCCTAGCCGTACAATGAAGGATAATATTCAAATGAACAAGTGTCACTCCCACTGACAAATCAACAGCAAATCTCGTAAGAATACGTACTGTTACTTCCTCTACTTTTTGCTGTGCTAATAACATCAATTTTGCAATTTCAGCCATCAACGCAACCAATGTTTATTAACTTAAACCACACTTAAAGGGTCATCTTCAGGTGTTCTTAGTTAAACAATTAATTATTGAATTGTAATGTCGAATTTGTAGAATTATTAATATTGTCTTAGTTGTATTCATGTCACAGGAAGCAAAACAAAAAATTTCGAAGTATTCCTTTCCAGTCCTGCATATTATCCAATTATATGCTGTGGCAATCATTTAACGCCATCACCCACGAACAACAAGCACCAATAGCCAGTTGTAAACAGTATACTACACTTCTTCACATAACCACACCAAATATTATCAATGCTTACAGAACAGATACGATACACTGAAACAAAAGGCTGACTGTTCGTGAACCACCACGGGAATGCGCTCATGAAAAGTGTTAAACTAGCGAGGCTGTTATAGTTACCTGTAGTTACGATCTGTGTCATCGAATCACCAATCTAAACCCCGTCTATAGTCACTCATACACGTCATAATATGTTGACCTTTGCGTTGGGGCGAGATTGAACCTCCTGCTACGTAGGATACACGCAGACGCACTGTACCCAATGTGATGATAGATCAGAGAATACAGCACAAGAGAAGCGAAAACAGACAGTGGAAAAACCGAAAACAGAAAAATGTCCCAGTGTGACGTCGTCCATCTAAAATCCCAATAGACACTGCCCAAGGATTGAATTTGGGTCTCCGCGCTTAGAAATCGCGACTTCTCTATAGCAGGCTTACGTACGATATAAAATATTGTCCTTTTTTTGTGTATTTCTTTATTTAATCTTCCTTTTGTTATTCTCTCCTTCTTTACCTTTAGGTACTGGTGTAGAGGATTGAAATTCATAAAATTTCTAGACATTCGGTAAGTTCTTTGGAAGGGGGAGGGGGAATCGGTGTTATGCAAGTCTGTAGGTACACAGGCCAACCTATGAAAAGAGAAGTTTATGTCCCAACGGTTGGTATTCCGCTGCGAGGTTACAAACTAAGCTGCCTGCTCATGCAACATAAAACTGCAATCCGAATACCGTCTGCACTCGACTTTCTGTGGCGTAATGGACAATTCTGCATAAGAATTTCAACACTGTGGTTTCGTGAAATTAAAAACAGGAACATAAAACAGAGAAAACGGACAGAGAGAAAAAAGACGCAAATAAATAACACACAGAAAGAAAGAGGAACAGAAGGAAGCCTGGAGGATTATATAAGAAAATGAAAATTGAAGAGTAAAGAGGAAAATAAAGCACGTAGACATTCCAAACAAGACAGAGATATGAAAATGGGAGGAAATACCGAGACAGTAAGACAGATGGAAGAGGGAAGAAAGCAGAATAAATCTAAAAGAGTCACAGAAAAATACAAATAAGAAAATAAATACAACGGAAAACGGTGATCCAGATGGAATTTGCAAAGTTCGTGGGTACATTAATCAAATGACTGCGAAAAGAAGTGGCCATTACCGTTCGCCCAATTCTGAAAGTCCACATTACCATGGCGATTAAAAGTCAAGAGAAAGACGTAATGAAAATAAAAGTTTTTAATGGGAAATTATAGCGACTTCAATATGTACATGAAACAAGTGTCGATTAATAATAAAACATGTTACAGGTTTAAAATGACAGGCTGAAATGCACTTCTCAATACGACGCTCCTGCGTAGTAGAGCACAGACGCGCACACAAATTTCAGATAGACTTTTACAAGATTTGTCGAAAAATATTCCGCTAGAAAGAAACACTTATTTAATTCTATACCGATGTTACAGCAATTTTTAATGAAAAATTCTTAGGGCCTATATATGATACGCCCTTATTTCATTTTAAATTGTCCTGATTCCTTAAACTCAAATTCACCTGAATAATGAACCCGTAAATTTGGCACGCGCTTCATGAATCACCCTGTACATTATGTACTGTAGCGTGCAGAGCCGTTGCTGGGTAGGAACCTCGAAACAGACAACGCAACATCCGCTGCTAGAAAACAGCAACCATTGCTGAGTGACGCGGAATCAGTTGATTGCAGTTGATAGTCAAGCGGTGAAGAGGCTGGTGTGTAAAGGCCGCGAGGTAGTTGCAAGGGTCGACCCCGGGTCTGGTCAAGTGGGATTTGTGGTGGACAAAGTGGCGCTGGGGCAGGTTTTCTCCTAGTACTTCGGTTTCCCCTGCCAATCTTCATTCCACCAATTGCTCCACAATCACCCTCACCTATCATCTGGGGCCGGTACAATAGGCCAGAAGAGGCCGCAGTACAAGGGATTTAGTCCCGCCCCACTAGCAATGAAAAAAGTTGCAAGAGTGCTCAATTGGAAAGGAGCCGCCGTTCAGAGAGGACTTGAGCTCGGAGGCAGCCACAGTTGGAGCCGTTACCAGGCAACTACTAGTGAAGGCACTGCGGGCTGGAAAAGAGTTAGTGTGCGTGACAAGATCAGCGACGGCGCTGTAATTAAGTATAATTACGAGTTGTGGTTACATGTGGTCAATAAATTCAATATCCAAACCAAAAACCCCGTCGAGTCACTCTAACACGTGATAGTATTCAAAATTAAAAAAATAAATAATGGAACGAATTAGGTCTAACTAAACGGAAGCTATGGAAATTATTTAATAATTATAAATCGTTAACATATGAATGAAAAATAAGTATTGCGTATACAAAAAGCTGAATAATAAATTATTCAAAGAAGAACAAAAAGAACACAGTAAACAAATCTGATGGAAGTGCAACGAAGGATAGAATAAATTTATAAGTAAATATATTAACAAATAAATAATATTGGGCAAGGATAACACGCAAAAGAAAAATGGAAAGAGGGAAGAAATTAGTTAGTTTCACCCTTTCAAA
Source organism: Cryptotermes secundus (assembly GCF_002891405.2). Taxonomy (NCBI): domain Eukaryota; kingdom Metazoa; phylum Arthropoda; class Insecta; order Blattodea; family Kalotermitidae; genus Cryptotermes; species Cryptotermes secundus. The sequence continues at coordinate 1,359,510 of NW_019744133.1, forward strand.
TCGAATGAGTGTCACACTCCCCTCTCCTTACATACATAAACAAAACTGACATGTAACTGTGAGATGACCTTGAGTGTATGGGAGAGCAGGAAGTTCGCCGCAGAGCGCGCCACTTACCGGGCCTGCATGCGAGCGTAAAACAGAGAGCGTGATAAAAATGGCGAAGTTCGCGCAGACTGTTTGGAATCTTACACGCAATCCGCTGTCACATTATTATAAGCCGTTGGCCGAATCATCTTTTGACTGGTGGCCGTAGGCATGCGCATTTGCGCGTGGGGCATTTCTAGCTTAATTTCATTATAACTTCAGTATAAATATCCATTTGTTTATTTTCTGAAATTTTCGCTACTTTATAGAGAAGGGTGTACTGTTTCTATTATGCTGTGTCCGAGCTGGACATTTTGTTATGTTCGTTTCCAAACTTTGGATGTCTGAGGTGTATGGAAATTGAAGTACACAAATTTAAGATCGAACTATGTAGAAATTCTGAATGCAGGCTAATATAACAACAGCTGGAAAGTTTTTAACAAATTTTTCATCCGTATCTGGACAAAAAATGGCAGGACGATGAGTTTCTGCCAATATTGGCAGATCATTCTTTGCTTTTATTGCTGGTTTTACGCAAGCGCATACGTCAGACATTTTGCCTTGCAGAAAAGGGGCAGCCTCTGAAATAGCTCTTCTACCTCCGACTATTTTCCCAGTAAACATTCTTGTGCACTGTTTTCACATACCCCATTGATGTCCAAAATTCGCCATTTTCAGTCTGCAAACATACATAAAAAAGTCCTTGCCAAGTTAACAGGAAGTACTATGGTATCATTCTATAATTTTGGTAGTGGTACAGTCTTCATTTTTATTATTAATAAATAATATATGACTGTCAAAAGTTCTAGAAAGATTATTGCTACTACGGAGCAGGGTTATTATAATAATACGAATGTTAATAAAAATTGGGAAAAAACTGATTGCCTACCTTCTTTTCAATATTTACTGAGTACATGATACAACACGGACCGCACAGAACACACCGCTTCCAACAATTCTTTTACTGTTGTCTATTCGTTGCATGTTTACCGAACCTTTGCCTAGCAATGGTCGTCTTAGGCCTCTTTTCATTTTTTCAAAATAAGGAATATAGGGTAAAAGGAATGTAGACATAGGTTTTTTTAAATATGTAGTCTATTAAGTACTCTTTTTAAAAATGCAAAATATATTTTATATGTACGAGTACAATGATCAAGGTATGTAGGACACATTTCGCTTCAGCGCTTTGTTTATACATGCTGACTCAGCAGCTAGAGGAGTCAACTTCAGTGTTAGCACGAATAAAGGAAGACTAAAAGAAAGCGAGAGGCACATAAAAGACAAAGAATACATAGAACATATTCTTAGTGCTTAGTACACAGCAGACGCAGGATAAGCGTAACTTCACAGGAGCACTGCATGTAACAGAGTGTGGTACACGAAGATTAATCAAACTGACCAAAAGCCTGATGTTAAAGAAATCATTTTCAAAGATACTTACATTTTGCGACTAAGAAGCACCTGAGAGAAGTACACGTTTATTACCTGAAAAGGAAGTAGAAAAGTCATTAGGGCCTCTAATGTTTCTTGCTGGAATATGTATTCAACTTCCTGTTGGAAGTACGAATTAGAGCCAAGACAGGTAACGGTAAAGTTATCACTATAACAAACCGTGAAGGCCCGTAGGTGTGTGAGACGTCAAGGCTCTCACATTCTCTATACAATCGGCTCACAGATGGCGGTGAGGTTATCAGACTTACGCGCCGGCCTCCCTTTATCCCCAGGAAGATTCCTGGTACTCATTTCTGTTAGAGACTGAGTCGACCGCAGGGCCATGGTGCGTCTGGAAGGATTAGGATAATTAAAAAACCAATTACCTATCGGGAATCAAACCCGAGACCTTCCGGTGTGTAGCCTAGTGCGTCAACCAACTACGCTACCGCGTACCCCTTAAAGTCTACAAGAAACCTAATTATTCAATGCAAGAAGCAGAATAGCAGCGTCACAGGTACAAAGTTTAATAACACCGATAATAACGGAGTATAAAGCATTAACGAATACCGAGAAAGTGTGACTACAGCAGTCATCTGGTAACGATTCGTTATACCCCTGCCCCATCACCGACATGTAGAGCGCGGGGCGCAGAACCCCTCTTTCCAACATTTCCACAAGTAGCGTTCTTACTGCAGGTGGCAACACAATAAAAACTTTATACGTCGGAAGTTCACCCACTGGGTTCCTTGTATGAAAATTGGAAATCTCAGTACGCAGGACGCGTGTAGGCACTCCACGGACGAACACGAGGACATCTTGTGTGTTATCTTAACATTAGCAGGAGATGAGTTTCTATGGGAATTATCCACCATCGCCCTTCGTTGCTGGCGCAGAAATAAGAGCAGGAACTTGAAAATAATGCTTGAGATTTATGACTTAACTGCTTTTTGAATGTCTCAAGGCAGGATAAAAGGGATAGGAAGAAAGTTATCTTCCCCTATCTCTTATTCTCCTTCTTCTAGTCATGAATAACAAGTTACGGGAAAGTACGTTTTAAACGCATTGTTACGTTACGGCATGTCTTCAGAAATTTCGTGTACTTACTGGGAGACGTAACAAGCACTCGCGCAGTTTATACTACTATTTTATGTGGCATTTCGTACTACACGGTACTACCAAAAATGTGCAAGGGTGAAAGTGTAACAGATTAATAACACAAGATAAGAAAAATCAGTGTAGAAACAATATTGTCACGATTTAGGGGTGTGACTATAGAGGAGTATGCATTTGATAATGGATTCACTGACCATCCACACACACCACTCGGAACCACAACTAATTAAAGCGCTAACGTTAATCTCCACACTTTACAAATCACTAGGGCACGCTAAATCTCAGTCATCAATCGGATTTATAACAACCCCACTATAACTACAGCACACATAAAGCCTTCTTTTCACATCCGCATTTTTGCAAATCTTTCGTGCCAACTCTCAAAGAACTCTCTGGATTCCTCAATCATCAGCTCGGCTGACCTGGAGTCCTCGTTATGTAGTCTACGGTCCTATAACCCGAAGCGTATTCCCACCCTGATATCCGAAACACCAGTATCCATGGGAATAAGGTCTCATCTCGAGTGATAGCCGTGGCATCTTTAGGACGGCGATCGGCTGTACACCGTTTCCTGACAATCCCTCTATTGTTGTATGCGTACTCGTTGCCGCGCGAACGTGGTTACCGAGCCACTGCCTGGCAATGGACATTTTATCTGGCTCCACTAATCCGGCCTCCAGGCGCCATGTCACAACATGATGACTCACTCCGGTATCTGTCTGGCGAGACTGAGGATGAACATGAGAAATTTCATTTAGGATATTGAATATGAAAGCAGAACCCGGAACATCCAAGACCTCTGCTACAGCAACCTGCTCCGACCTGAGCTTCAGTTGACATCCACGCCCCTTACACGCCTTCATACTGTACGATTATACATTATGTGTCCGAGCAAATTCATGTTTACAAGAGATTTATCGGAGCGTCTGCACACAACTGTAGTTAATTTTATGAGTAATTTGGTACTTACAGTCATCAGTGGCAAGGATGAGACTTATTTTCAGTGTAACCTTTATTATTTTTATACAATGACCGATGTTAGCATAGTTTATTCTTTACCACCATAATCACCTATTCCAAGGTCGACTTTCATAAGTCTCTTCGGTCTCTAGATTATTCATTATACAGGAAGTCACAGGAAGAAAGATCAATATTCTGGGAGGTTATAGTATCGGCCAGTGTATATACATGTACACGTGTCCTATTACGAACGGTTTCCGAGACAGAGCTATTTCACTGTGCACACGAGCAAAACGCCATATCGCGCATTAACGTGGACGGTGGAATTTTCGAAAATTATACTAAGTAAACCGTACCAACTTTGTCACTTTAATAAAAACCGATATTAGGAACAGTACGTAATCCCCTTCTTATCAACAATTTTGAAACTGTACAGTGAAATAGCTGTATCTCCGAAACTGTCCGGAATAGGACACATGTATGTATACAGTTTTTTTCTGAGAATGACCGATGCTATGACTTCCCAGAATACTCGCGTTTCCTCCTGGGACACTCTGTATACATGACAAATTAGATAAAACTGCTGTGAACTATAATTCGCTGTTTCACTTTTTCTAGTTCGTTGCTAAATCTATCGAAAGATTTTAATGTCAGTTCAGTTAGCGTCTTACGAGCAGAAATTAATGTTACAATGTTATATCATCATTCAGTTAAGTACACTCGATGGTAGGAACATTTCACTTGTTTTCCTTCTTTGATTTCGAGAGGAATATTTTTAAGAAAGATTAATTAGGCCCTGAGATAAATGTAGCCTTTAACTTCGTGAGTGGCTCGTCTCGATGCGTGTTTGGGCGTTGTTGCGCATGCAAACGCGCAACTGTATACAATTCAAGCTCTATCTCTTCCAGGCTTTCTAATAAACAGCTGTACTTAGATTGCTGTGTATGTATGTTAGGTGTTTACTATGCAATCTGTCTCGTATTTTTATGTCTATCTGTACTAATGTATGAGGGTTATTTGGTAAGTAACTTCCGCTAATTTCAGGCAATTACTGCCGGAGCGGTGAGAGCTCGCGCATGCGAGTTAGCGTCACATGACTCATTGCCTGACCTTCATGTAACTGGTCACCTAGTGTTTGTTTTTGTCTCTATACAGTTAGTTTATGATATGTCTTACGATTGATAATCCCGCCAGTTGCGAAATTTGCGCTATTATCCGCTTTCTTCACGTTAAAAGCATGAATGCTGGAGAAATCCATAGTCAATTTTGTGCGCTTTACGGCCAAAATGTAATGAGTGAAGGAACTAAGACAATGGCGTTGATTGTTCAAAGGTGGGCGGGCGAACAAGTGTTCACGATGAAGAGAGGAGTGGTCGGTCATCTGTAGTGAGTGATGATCTGGTTTAAATTGTTGATGAAAAATATGTGAAAGATGGCGCTCCAAGATTCCAGAACTTTCATGTGAATTTCCACAAATTTCATGCACAGTCCTCTACGAGATTATCACAGTTAGGCTAGGATATCAGAAGTTTCGCGCAAGATGGTTTCCGAAAATGGTCACGGGTGCTCACAAAACGCATAGAACTGCTTCAGCTTTGGATTTTTAGTGATACCACAAAGATGTCGATCAATTTTTCAATCATACTGTAAGAGTAACAGGTGCTGAAACTTGGGATTCATTTCTGAATGCTGAAACCAAAGAGCAGTCAAATCAGTGGATGCACACATTCACGAAACAAGCGGAAAAAGTTTACACAACAGTTCTTTTCCAAAAGGCTGATGACAGTTGTTTTCTGGGACAAGAAAGGAGTGCTGGTGGTGGAATTCACGCAACAATAGATCACAGTAATATCAGAAGTGCACTGAGAAACACTAAAAGAAAACTACTTGGACCATTCAGAGCAAATGATGCGGAATGCTGACATCCGGTGTAGTGCTGCTCCATGACAATGCGCGTCTGCATACAACTGCTCGCACTCGAGCACTGCTGGAGCATTTGAACCGGGAGTTGTCTGATCACCCTCCTTACAGCCCTGCTCTCGCATTCAGTGACTATAGCTTGTTTACCTACCTGAAGAACTGGTTGGGGTCATGAAATTTCAACAATAAGGAGTTTACGGAAGGTGTCAAAACGTGGCTGAGCTAAGAGGCGTCAGATTCCTTTGATACAGGCATACTAAAGCTTATTCACCGATGACAAGTGCTTCAATTCCGGCGGGGACTAAGTTGAGCTGTAGCTTAAGTATGTACGTATATTCTATATATGTCTTTTCTCATTGCTTGTTTTGTTAACAGTTCACCTGAGGTTCCTTTCCGGATAGCCCTCGTATTACTTTGTTATTTCGAGAAAATGAATATTTGATGTATTTTTTCTAGATGTTTAGCTTAAGTTCTGAGCCTCTCTTCTTCGTGTTGAACTTTTTTTTTTTTTTTCGTTTTGCCGAATCACATTTCCATTTTGCTTTGTTATATAAACAAGTCCCCCGCCTGTAGAGCTGTACTACGTTTGCTGAATGTTTGACTACCGGGCGATTGGAGCAGAGGCTGGTAAGCAATGTACTGGTCCTCACAGTTTGAGTATACAAGCCAAACCTTCCATTTACATAATATAATGTAATCCTCTTAGCTACGCGACTGCGGCAACATTTCAGACTAAGGAACCCGTATTGTCTCAAACCCATGCATTGCTACATGGGGTGTCCTGAACAGCGGCTACACAAATCGTATTAACATTCTGATCACATGCTACTACACACTCCGAAAACATTCTTCTCTGTAATATTCGATAGACAATCTTTTGGAGGTGTCATCGGGGCCTATGCCAGTAGCCACCAGAAGATTACTGGTGGCAAATTACACGGCAGTCACCGTACTCATCCTAACAGTTCGTGGAGCCAGCACATAGCGAGACTGTAGCTACACCGTGGAATACTCAGGGCAGCCTCACCAGCCTAAAGGCGCGCCCATATTACTCGTGCTCGTGTGACTCGCTATGCTCGCGAGTAATGTGGACGATATGACAAGTCACAAAACAAGCAAATTTTAAATTTGTATTTAAAGAGTATAGCCAATAAATTAAAATACAACTACAGCCTATACTCACTACGAGTAAATATACGGATCCTCACGCGCCGAAGCCTGGCGAGCAACTGAAGTAGTGTGGACGAAGATTTACGGCCACAAGTAAAAGCCAGAGGAGTCTCCCGACGAGCACGAATATGGACGCGCCTTGACTGAGTAATCAGACAGCCAAAGAGTATGAGCAGGGCCCGACCTAGTAACAGATGGAACCGACAGAGGAGCCTCACCAGCCTGACTGAGTAATCAGATACAGAGTATGAGTAGGGCCCGACCTACGATCTGCAGGACGAATATGATGGAATTAACAAGTTCAATACACTTCAGACGCACACTTGTAGATACTATAAGATATTAATAATAAAGTGAATAGTCACCCCCTTGTGTTTCAAGTTTATTCGGGTACCCCCCCCCCTCAGAACTGCAGTACTTTCACGGTTAGAGACCGCATGGTGGCAACAGCCAGTGGAAATATGCTAAATTAAGAGCAGACCTCTCCTGATAACCTATTCTCGAATCCCGTACCCAGTCCATACTGACACATTTGAGAGGCCAATCGGCTAGCGGGGTGGAGAGAGAGGTAGCTAACTATATCATGGAGCAGACCGCTCAGTTAGTCTGGAAGTAGGTCAGATACGCCGTACCCGAGATGTCTCTATGTTCCTACCCATCCACCGCCGTTACCGCCCCTTCACTGTAAGCGCTACTGGGTAACAGGGAAACACAGGCAGAGAGACAGCCAGGTGACCACTGCACGACTCCCAGAATCGTGGTCATGAGCCCCGCGGGATGAGGAACCAAGAATGACTTTGCTGGCTATAACCAGCACAACGGGAGAATGAGTTATTGTACAACTCCCAGAGTAGTGAGACAGAAAGATATGGTTATGAATCCCAGGGAACCTGTAATCAAGGACTGTGCTGGCGAGGACCAGAAGAAACTTACCCTACCTACTTCAGTAGGTAAGGGGTACACAGACACACACACAGATGACAAGGTGATCTCACGAGCTTCTTTTAGTGTTCAAAATATGGACAGCAGGCTAATAATGACACATCGAGTTGAATTCTGAAAGAATGTTACAGAAGTAAATATATAAATAAACACGTGACAAGATGCTCAATGACTCTGCTCGATGTAGCTAGTAAAGCAACTAACACATACTGAATCTTTGGGACCTTCCTCTCACACGATAATGCTACGTCAGTTTTGTATTCAGTCTTCGTCATCAGACAACTGACGAGCTTACACTGGATTTGAGACTATGAAGAGTGCTGCCAACTTATAGGGTGCGCCGCGCCACAGCTCAAGCGGTTAGTCGCTGGCTTCCCACCGCGGCGGCCCGGGTTCGATCAAGTGGGATTGTGGCGGCCAAAGTGGCACTGGGGCAGGTTTTCTCCGAGTACTTCGGTTTCCCCTGACAATCTTCATTCCACCAATTGCTCCACAATCACCCTCACCTATCATCTGGGGCTGGTACAATAGGCCAGAAGTGGCCGCAGTACAAGGGACTTAGTGCCACTCCACTAGCAATAAAAAATAATAACTTCTAGGGTGTTCTAGGGTGTAGAACCACGTAGTTCGGCAGGAAGTCCACAAATTATTCGAAGTAATGTATCGCCTCCATCTACACGGTTGCAATGTAAACATTTATACAATGGCGACAAGCACAACTATGGAACCACACAACGTTACAAGACAGCAAATCGTATTTCTCTTGATCATTTTGCTTACTTAGCACCTCCATATCAGGTTATTTGCCGATCACGCTCGCTCGCTCGCTCGGACGCTGGGATCGTGGGTTCGAATCCAACTCAAGTCATGTTTGGTGTGAGTATGCGTTTATTTTGTGTTTGTGTTGCCCTGTGTTTATGAGGCGGCCTTGCGACAGGCTGATCACTGTCCAAGTAGTCTTACCGTCTGTGATAAATGATTACGGAAGTGAATAAGAGGCCTGGGCTCCAAATGGGCTGGGAGAGCCATTGAAGAAAAAATCAATTTGTCACACTCGTGACGCCAAATAGTATTAATCTACTGCCGTCTCGCTGAACATCTCTGTATTATCTCTCCTTGCATTCGCTAACTTTGGTCTGACTAACACGCACCAAGTCACCACACACAAAGGCTGGACGTCGCTTCTAAGTTCACAGTCAGCCATCTTGTCCTCACACTGACGCAACACAAACGTCGTTTCTAGCCGGCAGTTCGGACTGGACGGTTCGAGATTAAAATTCTTATTACTTCTGTCTTTTACGCGCACGCGTGTGTACTTATATGGTATATAACATCCTACAATTATAAAGTCTCGAGAAAACTCAAATTCAGATACAAGTGTTGACGGTTCGAGTTCTAAGACTATATTTTCTATGTTGCAAGTATGTGGTGCGGAGTGTCTGAGACGTGATCCAGGGACTTCTAGTGCTGACTGGTACGTTTCGAACCCATTCCAGTGATGAGTGTTACGTCATGAACTTATTTCAATGATGACTACTGCATCTGAAAATGCTCCAGTGATGCCAAGTTGTTCCGGGTATATTCCAGTGATGACAGTTGTATTTCGAACTAATTCCAGCCATAAATGCTGTATTTTGTAAGTGTTCCAGTGATTACGGATGTTTCAAAGCGATTCTAGTGATGAACTGTGTTACGAGCTGACTTCAGTGATAACTGTTATGTTTTCAACTGATGACACTAATGACTTTCGTATTTCGAACTGAAGAGGTTGTTGCTCTTCTATGTAATCCACCAATAATCTCTGCTATTCATTTTGTTTGTATTCATTTCCACGAGAACCGACTATCCCTTATCTCCATATAATAATTAGAATTGCAGGGCCGTAAGCAATCAATCAACCCCATTTTTACTGTATTTTCCCTTCGAAATTCATAATCAGAATAATTCTATCGCTCCCTATTCGAGGCTTTGTTGTGTGAGTGTTTTGTGAACCAAATGAATGCATCTACAACCTTTGCATTGTGTGGGCGGTGTGCTTTTGTAAGCGGTAGATAGAGGGCAAGCCATACAGAGGTGGGTAACGTTACAGAACCTACGCGAGGATAACCATGACCGGGCAAAAGATACCGGCAATGGCGTGGCATAAACCGAGGGTTCAAAATTTAATTTATCACAGCGACAGTAAATTCTAACAGTAGCCACAAACAACCACCACTACACCAACGATCCGATCAGACTCAGTATAAATCGTTAATCTGGCGGGCCATGCTAATTCATCTAACAGTCCTGTTTCAATATCAGTAACATAGTAGAGCCCAGCTGTAATTATTCCGCTCAGATACGCATCGCACTAAGGGCAAGCAAGGGGCTGAGATGAACTTAATACACTGTTTGCGTGGGTGAAGGCTGTTTCAATTTCGGGTGTGGCCAGTCGTTAAGGGCGGACTTCAACAACTTCCAGCTCATTAACAACACATTACATCTCCTTAAATATTCACAAGAGCTCGAACATTTATTAGGTTAGGTTAGTCGGACAGTAACCTAACATATCAGTCGAACATTTATGTCTATTATATTTAAAATTTATATCGTTATTCATTTACTGCTGTGTTTATTGCAATTGTCGCTTTAGAACAATTTAATAAGTTTAAATTATTAGTACATATTCGTGAAATTCCCCCCCCCCCTTAGCCCTGCCAAGTATCTGTCCAGATTTTTCATTTTCCATTCTGCTTCTTTTTTAATTTGTACCTTGTTAATTCTGTTCCAATTTACTGAATTCACTTCAGAAGCGGTTCCTCTCCTCTGAGGTTTTAAGAACGCGATTTTCCTCATGCCTATCGCAGTGGCGGCGCGGTCTAAGGCGTGAACTGTCTTCGTTCGCTCAAACGCTGGGATCGTGGGTTCGAATTCCACTCAAGGTATGGGTGTCTGTATTGTGGTGTCTATTCTGTTTGTTCTGTTCTGTGTAGGTAGCGACATTGCGACGGGCTGATCCCCTGTTCAAGGAGTCTTACCGACTGTGTATAGGATTAAGAAACTGAGAAAGCAGCCAATGTACAGCAAGAGACCATAGAGCCATAGATAGAGATACATTTCCCTTATATAAATTCAGATGGAAATGAACTGCAACTTGCATCAGGTCACGTAATTGTATTTGTTTCAAATGCACTGCGTAGGAGGACTAGAAATGGCACAACTTCTTAAACACTTAACTATGAGATATAAAATGTACGGCAATTTATTGGACAAGAATGAACAGGTCTGTTATTTTGCCAAAGGCGTCTCACTTTCCAGACTACTCCTCAGCTGATGACTAAATTTTGATGTATATAAAAAGCCATTAGTTTTAAATGAAATTCTGCTCATTTCAAATCCCACTCTTCAAGTACCAAACGCTGTTTCATCTAAATCTATAATTATGTGTCGTTAAGTGTGACAATATTTTTAAAGTAAAACAAATTTTATAATACTGATTCATGTTACTTAAGATCGTGTAAACAAACGGCACGTTCAACTGGGTAACACTCCGGTTTCATGTTCGGGAGGTCGGAGGTTCAGATCTTAGCTGGGATATCGTCCATCCGGACTTAGACTTACGTGACTTTACCCAGTCCCGCCAGCCAAATTACAAAAAGAGCACCACAAATTTTGAAACGTCAGTTTCCTTCCAAATCCCCACCATTCAACGGCACACAGTCTCCGTGGACAGCGTCGTTGCACAAACCATAAATTAATGAATATGTTCTCAATAGTAACAAGCTCTACGTCTCTTGGAACCCCACGCCTATGTTCTGTCAAATTTTACTAATATCTGTTATAACCCTTCAAACTACATATACTATGTACATGCCTACAGTTACGTCTGTAAATGGTTGATTGTGTACTGCATATCTCGCGCCCCTTTAAACAATCAGTCCCACACCACCGCAGACTGTTTATTGGCTTTTTGTGAAACTCAACACAGAAGGACGTCCACTAATTTCAATATCCTTATAGGAATTTTAATGTAAACTTAATAAACTTCACAGAGATTCGCTGGTAATTTTGTGCACTATATTATGGAATACACTCCTTCAAATATGATTTCATTTTCACTCTCTATGTACACTGTAGGATGTTGATCCGTTGCTAAGTAATGACTATAAACAACGGCTGTTGCTAGGTAATGTCCGTAAACAGCACCATAGGAATGTTCGCTGTGTGGTCTGAACGTAAGGCAACAAAAGAACTGCTTGGATATGTGTTCTATGCAGTCCGTGCCGAGGTGTTATAAGCATGACACATCTAACAGTAATAAATACCTGGTCATGAGCCCCAGATTGGGCTCGACACCAAGACTGACTGACTGACTGACTGACTGACCGACCGACCGACCGTTAGTCGCAATGTGACTTTGACTTTGACGTGAGTTTAGTGAGTTGTGAGACAGTCGCCGGCCAGTAAGGGCGTGATTGCGAAAGCTGGTAGAGCTACGGCGTTGGAAGCCGTTACCAGGCGACAACCAGTGAAAACAGAGCAGACTGATAATAATCAGTACGTGCTATAATGAACTGCTAAGTGTGTGAATCAGCGACAGAGCTGTAGTTACTTAAAGTTACGATCTGTAAGCATTCAACAAATCCAATTATCAATGCAAAACCCGTCTACGTGAAAATATTTTCGTTTATTATGAAGACAACTGTTTATAGATCTATTTGTTTTTCATTCGTGTTGAACTACACTTCAGTGTTTTCTTTGCGATATTCCTTCTCCCGTTGTTTGTTATTTTCCGTTCAACATTTACTCACCTGAGGCGTTCGTTATTTCAAAGGAAGTTTAAGTTCCATTTTTTCACTTTCTGTGCAAATCAAACGCGAACTTCGGCAGGAGACTTGGCTTGCTCGTGGTATGATTGTGAGAGAGGAGGCTTTTCCCATGCCTTTCATATGATTTGCTACAAATGTGAAGGCTGACATCTTCATATTTCCCTTCCGCGTGACTATCGTATCGCCTGTTGTTTGGAGCAGAGCGTAAACTGGTGCAGAAACGGGTTCACACTGCGTTTTGTGGTTGCCTGCGGGGATTGTCGGTTTGTCAGCCTACAAAAGCAACAGTGAAGATGAAAGTGACATGGGGAGCTGCAACCATAATGCCATTTTGTCACAGATCTAAACAAACAGAGACTCTCTACAGGAAGCGATAGTGGTGACGAATATCATATTGCTCTTATTCCTAACCGAACAGACGCAAATGTTAGAATCGTTATTCCATACGGGAACAAGTGTTGCTTTCATCCGCCTTTAGTGACCCTACGCTTGTTCAACGGTTGTTGTTAATTGAACGTTATCAAAGACGTTATGTAGCACTGGATAGGAAGACCGATGAACTGGAAGAAATCAGCCACTGCCTAAAGTGACACTACCACGAAATTTCCCTGGAGGGACTGCGTAAATCCATGGAAAAAAAACCTCGGTATAATCAGTGTCTCAGCTCCAATGGGAATCGAGTAACTACCGAATAAAGAGTACGGTTCGTTACTATTAGACGAACGTGTTCGGTTTCTGGTATATGACGCCGTGTAGGTTAGTGCAGTGATGCTATAGGGATTCTATTGATTACTATCATATAATGTATGGCAACAGTTATACAGAGGTTACGATGTACATATCTACTAATGAAAATATTGTAAGCGTAATTATATTTAAAGCTGTCATTAAGTTCTTTAATTAAGTATAGATACTGGACGGATGTGACATACAATGTCAAGCACTGAAGATCTTAAAAGTGTAATGTGACATAACGCCTGAAATCCGGAATAGTGGAGCCAGAACGGAAGTACATTGCTAGTCAATGTTTCGCCAAACACAGGTTCCCGCAGCAACGAACAGACGAGGAAGTCCACTGACAGGCAACGGTTCAGTATAAGGCAAGTTCCCATGAAAACAGACAGGCAATAGGCATTATCCATGGTTACCGCTGGACCGTATAAGTAGACATGCAGAGAAGAGCGATTTAATCAGAAGACAATCGTCGTTCAAGGCAGTCACAGTAGAAGATGTAACCGATTCGTAAATCAGAACCAAGTCACAGTGGAAGAGAAGAAACTCTTAGTCAAGTAAGGGCTGGAGCAAGTCTTAGGCCGCTACTGATTGAGAGCTGTTATAATTGGATGTAATTGTAAAGAAGCGCCAATAAATCCAATCCAGAACCCGTCATTATTAGTCACGAAATCCTCTTTTTTTTTCTGCCTTGGCACTACAGCCCCAGTGGGCCTAGGCCTACCTCCATGAACTTCTCCGTTCACTTCGGTTTTTTTTTCTAGATCTTACACATTCGGTAGGACTCCTTGGGCCGGTGATCAGCTCGTAGCAAGGCCTCTACCTGTACACAAACAGAGAAAAACGCACACACACAAACTAAACATCCATGCCCTGAGTGGGATTCGAAACCGCAATCCCGGTTTCCAAGCGAGCGAAGACAGTGCATGCCTTAGACCCCTCGGCTACCGTGACCGGCCACGAAACCCTCATACATGAAAATATTTATCTTAAACTCGGATATTTATCCAGCGTTATCTGTGATAAACAGGATGCTGAAATACACTGCACGGCCTTTCGTACTCCGCAGAGCTACTGGAAATGAACCACAACGGGATGCTGACATACATCTCCGAGAGTTCCACACGGAGCAGGGGAGGAGTAATCAAGGGTGTCGTACGGCTCATTTGTAAACGGAATGGAGTATTTTAGAAAGGAGGCGGAAGTGCTGGCTTGTATAAGTACTACAGCAAAATCGTCACACAGACTGATCACCGCTATAGGGTAGCTAAAATGTCGTGCCATGGTTCAGACGGTTAGTCGCCGGCTTCCTACAGCGGCTGACCGAGTTCGAGCCTAGGTGAGGTCATGTGGGATTTGTGGTGGACAAAGTGGCACTGGGGCAAGTTTTCTCCCAGTGCTTCGTTTTCCCCTGCCAATCTTCATTCCACCAATTGCTCAACAATCACCTTCACGTACCATCTGGGGCTGGTACAATAGGCCAGAAGTGGTCGCAGTACAAGGGACTTAGTCCCACCCCAAAAGCAATAAAAAAATAGTATAGTGCAGTGACAAAGGGTGCAACACACTCCACAGTGACCTGGACGCCGTGACAGCGCAGATACACTCGTGCTGAAACTGCGGTGCAACAAAAGTAGCGCCTACATAGAAACACTGTCCCCTCTCTCGTCGAAGGGGAGGCTCCATTTCGAAACACGTACATGTCTAGAAGAAAAAATGTATCTTGGGAAAAAGCCTCGGCGAGACCTGAAGAATGACTGTGCTGGCGAAGGTCAACAGCAATTTAACAGGCAGACCTACCGACAGCATCGCTGAAAACCCAACATGTAATAATGAAATTCCTCAAAGATACTACGTACCGTGCGCTCTGTAACTATTTTGTTTTGAATCAAATTTACTGGTAGCAACATAGAGAAATGTAAATTAGTTAATATTATCTGTGTTTACCTTTCCCATTCAAACTGTTAACAAACGTAACACGTCTACTCAGAAATTCCCATCGAATTCAATGTCCTCTGCCTCCCACCATTTCCACTGAACGCTATGTAAATATTGCGTTCAAACGCACTGACCCAATTCCAATTAAGGACAATACTCGCAGGTAATGGTTACACTGCCGGTCACGGTGGCCGAGCGGTCTAAGGCATGTACAGTCATTGCTCGCTTGGAAAGCGGAATCGTGGGTTCGAATCCCACTCAGGGCATGGATGTTTAGTTTGTGTGTACGCGTTTTTCTGTGCTTGTCTACAGGTAGAGGCCTTGCGACGAGCTGATCACCCGCCGAAGGAGTCCTACAGAATGTGTAAGATCTAAAAACCGAAGTGAACGGAGAAGTTCATGGAGGTAGGCCTAGGCCCACTGGGGCTGTAGTGCCAAGGGGAAAAAATGGTTACACTGCCGGTCACGGTAGCCGAGCGGTCTAAGGAATGTATTGTCTTCTCTCGCTTGGAAACCGGGATTGTGGGTTCGAATCCCACTCAGTGCATGGATGTTTGTGTTGCGTTTTTCTGTGTTTGTGTACAGGCATATCTTTACTCGGCATAATAAAGCACATTAAGGCACGTATAGTTATATATTTGACTGATAATTTTCCTATCAAAAATGGTCCAAAACAAAGAGATGCTTTATCGCTACTGATTTTCAACTTCGCTTTTCAATATGCCACTATGAAGGTCCAGGCAAAGCAGGTGGGACGCAGAGGAAACCATATATGTGGCTGTCTCGTTACCAGAATGGAGGGCAAAATCGTGACATAAAGATAGGCAACAGCTCCTCTGGAAATGTGGCACAGTTCATATATTTGGAAACAATTATAACTAATCAAAATTTGTTTCAGGAGGAATAAAGAGGAGATCTGAGTTCAGGTAATGGTTGCTACCATTCGGTCCACAAACTTTTGTCTTTTCGTCTGCTGTCTAAAAACGTAAATACTGTATATATAAAACTATAATTTTGCCTGTGATTATGTATGGTTGTGAAAGTTGTTCTCTTACATTACGGGAGGAACACACACTGAGAGTCTTTGAGAAAGCTGTGCTGTGGAGAATATATCGACCGTAGAGAGATGCAGTGCAAGAAGTTGGAGAAAACTACATAATGTGGAGCTTCATAAATTGTATTCGTCGCCAAATATAATTAGAATTATAAAGTCAAGGAGATTGAGACAGAGATATTGGTGGGAAAGCCAGAAGGAAAGAGACCATTTGGAAAACCAAGACGAAGGTGGGCTGACAATATTAAAATGGATATGAGACAGGATGGGCTGGTATAGACTGGATTGAACTGGCTCAGGATAGCGACCAGTTAACACGGTAATGAACTTTCGGATTACATAAAATGTTAAGTTCTTCAGTAGCTGCACAACTGACGGCTTCTCAAGAAGGGTTCAGCTCCATTAAGTTAGTCAGTTAATAGTGAATAAACGAAAAGGGCATTAAAATAAGAATAACCTGGTGTAGATGATAACATTTTGAAATGCGAACAGGGCGGAAAGGCGGACGAAAAGAAAAAGAAGAGGAAAGCAATGTGAGACACAGAACTACACTATATATATTGCTGGTCAGGTGTCAATTCTAATACCGCCTCAGAAGAGTCAAACTTACACATTTTCCCAGGTTTCTATAGATAGTCTATTTAGAACTTTCTGAGGAAAGTTTTATCTGCAAAATATTCCGTTGCTAACCGGCAACAAACCTCCTCGAAGCCACAAAGCCACAAGCATTTTCCCCAGTCCCACAACATGATTACCTATTTTACTCCGTCCATAACCATCTGTCTTCTCTCATTTTCCCCCCTTTCCTGCCGCAACCCACTCATCTATAAACTGGATTTCAATTAAATAAACTCACTGGCCGTGAACGGAGAAGTTCATGGAGGTAGGCCTAGGCCCACTGCGGCTGTAGTGCCAAGGAAAAAAAAAAAACTCACTGGGCAGAAGGCTCGAGACCACTTCTAGGGTTTCAGAAACAGAGGCACTACAGAACTGGCCTACTTTATCCAATCAGAACACGACGAAGAGGAGGCTGGGTAAAAACTACAGGAAGGGGTTTCAGTTTTTCAGGCTACCGGTAATACTAGCTAGGTGGGCATGTAAACTTCTGAGGTGGCAGCGACACATACGAAACCTTTTCTGATGTACGGTAATATATCTCATAAATATGAAACTCCTAAGGTACCGTTTCTGTACAGTACGAAACAACAAAATATCATGTAAGTTTTGAGGTTTTCACGGCGATGACAATGAAGAAAGTAGCTCTGCTACTGCTCTCCGCATTCCAAGCCATTCAACTGCTCTGAAGATGGAGGCGCTACGTTCCTTCGAAACGTCGGCCGAAACGAAGAATACACGGTGCCTAAACCCAGAAGACGACTTTCTTCAACAAAATATCAGTTTGCGAAATCTGCATATCTGCTTTCGGACTGATAGCAATAACCAAGGGATCAGCACTACGCATACGGAGTTTCTATCGTGAGAGGTCATAAAGATATTGCACATTACATATGAAGTAAAAATGTAAATGGTAAAGTTGTCCCTGTGCTTAACTAATCACACACTACGCCAAGAAGGCATATCGGGGCGTGGACGTATAGATCCACATTTTCTTGACCTCGGAACTTGTTGGAGGTGAGTGGTCAGCTTCACACCACGGCGTTTTGCCATCTGGGAAAAAAAGCCCCCAACACCCACTGGATTGGAGATTGGGTGGAACACAGAGCCGATCTTGACGTGGAGAAGAGAATATCCTTGACTCTACCGGGCCTCGAACTCCGACCCCTCGGTCGTCCAGCCCGTACCCAGTCACTATACAAACTGCTCTGTCCCGAGTACATGAGTACTGCTTGTAAATCAACAGTTACAAATATGCAGATGGTGAGAAGCATTGAGGTTATATCCGACAAGTTTTACTTGTGCAGAATCCATTTTTTTAAGAAGTCCTCCATAAAACGAGAACAGAAATAAATAATAATCACGTTATTATAATTTCTGAGGTTTTACGGCGGCGTTAGTGTTGTGAAGTCATATAGATTTGTTGGCTGACCGAGAACTTTCAGCTGAACATGCCCCACCATTTTCAAAGTTGCAGCGTGTATGTCCTTTTTTTCATATAATTCCTTCTAAATAAACATCAAAGGTCCATTGTTTAATATTGTCCACCAGTAACTTTCAGTTTACCCCTTAAAAGGGCCACTGTGAGTCCAATATTATCCATTTCTTCACACTGGTTCGGACCAAGTACCTTACTTATGTTCTCTTAACCGGTGCAGCGACGGTCCACGGGCTGGAAGGCAGAGGTTCGATTCACGGCAGGGGTAAGAGATTTTTCTCTTCACCACAGAGTTCAGACTGGCTTTGGGGCCCACCAAGCATCCTATCCAATGAGTATCGAAGGATTTTTCTTCGGTGTAACGCGGCCGGGGTGTGAAGCTGACCACTCACCTCCATCTAGTGCCAAACACAAGAATGGAACTATACCTCTACTCCTTCATATGCCTACATGTCAGTGCTTAATTAATTACGGACACAGACAAGTTTACTTTTTACCCTTGGTCTTGAAGCCCTCTTTGTTAGTTGCCTATACAGCCAAGACCATTCCTGAAATCACACACTTGAACCCTGAAGATGGAGACAGCATATTCAACGGAAATGTTAGTATCCTCCCACAAAACTATACGGTGTCAACCCAGAATATCACAGTCTTAACAATAATAAATGAACAGTGGGACTAAAACTTTGTGAAATAGGAAGATAGGCTCGACGAATTCTGCTCCTCTCATATTCCCCCTTTTATGCATCACATTTTTCTTAATCCCTGTACTTGCGTTCCTTCTTCTGTCTCCCTTTTCGCCTCGCTTCAGAGTAATGCGTTGTGGGAGAGAACACGCCACTGCAGATGTACTACACTGGAATTGCGTCGGTTCCGCTTGTAACGGCTCCTGCGCATTTGTTCCGTGAGATGAAGACAAGAGAAACCCTGGTTAAAAGGATTGCTTAAAAACTGCTCTCATTGTGTTGGAATAGAATTCTCAGCAGTAATAAAACACCTCGTTATCCTGGGTATGTAGGCAGACCGCGTCTCAACAGCGCTGAAGAAGTTGCAGCGATAAGCAGGCTTTAGCGAAACAGTCTTTGATTTCAGAACTCTGCATCAAATTGATTTAATTTAGGTAATGAATCGATATTCGACATCTGTAATCGTCAGTGTTGGACGAATGCTTAGAGAGTCAATGCGAAATAATAGGGTGTAAATGTTAAACTGTTATACGAAGTTTCCTTCTAGAGAAATTTTGTATTTTTCGGTAGTTTAAAAAGTTAAAATTGTCCCTGTGCCTAACTAATTAAGCACTACGCCATGAAAGCGTATAAGTCAACATTTTCTTCACCTCGGCGCTAGCTGGAGGTGAGTGGTCAGCTTCCCGCCCCGGCCGCTTTAACCCCGGGGAAAGAGTCCATAGTACCCAATGGATATGAGGTTGGGTAGACCCCAGAACCGGTCTGGACGACGTGGACTACCGGGACTCGAACTCAGACTCCTCGGACGCTATCCCGGCTCAAATTTCTGTTCGTAATCAAACGAAAGAAAATTAAAAAAAACTTCAATCAAAAAGACTTGAGAGTGTTAATGTTTCTGCCACCCCAGACCAGATTTTGTATTTATTATGCTAAGACACTCTCGATTCGAAATTATTATTACATACATTTTATTTATCGTAATATTGTGTTCAGCATACATGTCTATATTTCTCTTTTCGAGTCTCTGAACAACATATTTGATTTAGGTTAATTAATTATTATTATTTATATGGTTCATATTATTATTATTGTTACTGTTGTCTCCAACATTGTACCGTTTCATCCCTCTTTGCTGCAAATATTTTCTCAATATTCTGTTCCTAATACCTCCAGTCTTATGTTCTTCTATTAATTTCTGAGATCAAGATTCACACCAATACAAAACTACAGGAAGAATTATAGTTTTATATATAAAAATTCTTATGATTTTAGACAATAGACGAGAAGATAGAAGTCTTGAACTGAAGGATGAAAATACGAAAACAATTTTAAGAACCGTTATATTTCAACGGGATCTTCCTACCGCAATGTTTATTAACTAACAATTTTTTAATGAGATAATAATCAACCATAATGACATGACTCTTAGTTCTACATGAAAGAGTGGTATATATCGTATTTATGCATGTATAGGCCGCGTGCTTGTATAGGCCGCAGCACAACTTTCAGACAGAAATTATAGAAAAAATAATTTTCTTGGAATATTATTTCAGGAGTAGAACATCCTGTATTACTAATTATGAATATATATTTTTTTTAAATGAAGTGTGATTTCGAATATTTCGAATATAAGCCGCACCCCAGTTTTCCTCTTGAATTTTTGGCAAAAAATGTGCGGCCTATACATGCATAAATACGGTAAGTCTTCCTTTCACTGCGTAACGATGGACATACATGTTTACCGTGCGTTCCGTCTCGGACAACTTGCGCAGCATTGTAATGAAACAGACTTGTGAGATTTAATGGAGAGACATACACCCACAGACAGCAAGCTGCGTTTATGGATCGTAGCGGGGGCAAAATATTCTCATAATTAGAGGAGCTATAAAGCTGTCTGTGTGCGCCCAACTTTTGTCCTTAATTTCTAGAATCCTGAAACTCCTCGCGCGAAATTCCCTCAGTCTCAGAGGTTATCAAATCCGTGTAACGTGAAATTACAACGCATTACGTTGCTCTAAGAGTAATATGGTGACGTAACAGAAACTCCAGCGCCATCTTGTAGTCTGCAGTGAAGGACTTAACATCTACATGCTGCATCAGTTTTGTTTCAATGAGGCTATGACGCAGAGCTGGATACGTATTGTCACGTTTATGAGAGACTTGAACACTTTTTTCTCAATGGCTCTTCTAGCCCATTGAGGGCCCAGGCCAAATTCCGTAATAATTTTTCACAGACAGCAGGACTCCTTGAATGAGTGACCTTGGACCTACTCACAGGACAGCACAAACACAGAATAAACGCATACACACACCAAATATCCATACCCTGAGTGGGATTCAAACCCACTATCCCAGCGTCCGAGCAATAGAAGACAGTTCATATCCCATTCCGAGCGGCTACTGTGACCGACTGTGACTTGAACACTGAACCGAAAACCCTCCATAAATGAAACCGCATAAATGGTAGTATCAGAGATTAACGACATTCCATCTAGAGGCCCAGAGGCGAAATGTTCCTTTTCTTTAAAATGGCATGACCGATTTTAATTACAATTTAGTAATATTTTGTGACATGACGCCCGAAAGTTGGAAGCCTCCTCTGAATGGCGGCTGCCTTTACACGGACAGAGAAGAAAACATGGTTTTCAACAGTACCTCTACTGTTGCATGTGTATCCGGTGCAGCGGGAACGTGTTCACCGAGCCGTTGCCTAGAAACGGTTCTGGTATATCCGCCCATCTCGCGGTCCTTGTATAGTAACGGCACTACACGCTACAATACACACACACACATATATATATATATATATGTGTGTGTGTGTGTGTGTGTGTGTGTGTGGGTACAATGGTTGTTCTGGCCCCATGAAACAGCCAACTGCATTAAGCCCAGTTCTCCTTGAGCAACCAACAGTAGGCCACCTTCTCAAGAATTTCTTAATATTTTATGGAACCCGAAGGTTCATTACCTTCTTCAAAAAAGCCCGGTAATAGCCTTACGAAGCGAATAACTTAATAAAATATCGTCGTAACATAAAAGAGGCGTTATTAATGTGCTTGCCTATGGTCTGGGTTTCAATTCCCAGCAAGGATACCGATTTTCTCTCTTTATCTCCAAGTACAGCTCCCAGGTTCTAAGGGCGGTAACTAGGAGAAGTAATGTTTTCTGGGTTGTGATGCCGTGTAGTTCGGAGGGAGTCAGACGCTTCCATCAAGCCAAGCACCATCATTAGCACGACAGGGACTGATACTTTATTTTCCTTTTCTTTCCGAAACTTTCGGGTATCTGCGAACTAAATGGAGTCAACAAGCAAAATATCCCTCCCATTTAAACTGAAATGGTTTTGATTTCGCAATTTGCATTATATAATGAGAAAAGTAGCGTCAGCAGGCAACGTTACAGAGAAGCCCGCAGATAGGTCGAAGAAACCATACAAAAGATGCTATCAGATATTGTGGTCGGTTCCATGGAAACCGCAGGCAGACATTTACCTCTGAGGTGATCCTATATTCGAATTCATCTTCAGTATTTAACAGAACAGCAGACCGGGCGTGGGGAGAGTGAACCAACCTTATCATCTCCACATTAGAATAACACTCTCGTGAGGAGGAGGTTGGGTACAGCGGTAACGCTTCTAACACACGTTTTAGAGGTGACCGGTTTGAATCCAGACCGAAACACGTATCCTGGATGAGGTGTTTCGTGGTTTTTTCAGTCCCTACTAGAAATGCCACGAAGGTTCTTCAAATTAGGCGTCCGCCTACTCTGAAACCATTTCTAATTCACTACTCATCAGTCACCTTGTCATAGACTTGAGATACTGAGAACATCCAAAGTAATTAACGATGCTGTCAGAAGCTGTGACAATATGTCCCAGTATTCTCCGACTGAGCTCTGTACTTGTGATGAAATAAATCCCTTGAGAAGCAGGACCTGGTTTCTTACATTAATTTCCTTACTTATAAAAATAAAAGCAGTTTATGATATTCAGTCTGCGTATGTATGCGTGTCTTTAAGCGTAAAAAAGAAGTAAAGCTATCCCTGTAACAGACCGTGAAGGTCCATAGGGTTGTGAGATGTTGAGGTTCCCACATTTTCTAGACAATCGGCTCATAGATCGCGGCAAGGCTGTCAACCCTACGCGTCGGCCACCCTTTACCCCCAAGAATATTTCAAGAATATTCCTCGTACTCATTTCTGTTAAGAGGCTGAGTCGACCCCAGGGTCATAGTTCGGTTGGAAGGATTAAGTCAATTAAAAAAAATCAATGACCTCATCGGGACTTGAACCCGCGACCTTCCNGAGTTCCATATCTCACTCAGTACTCAGAGGCTTCCACGGCTGTTTCAGTGCAGTTAGTCACGTAGGGATCAATGCGTTCACAAACCAGCAGGAACGCTCGCATATGGTTTCAAATACTCCATTCATTCGTCTACGTACTCACTCATCCATCCATCCGTCCGTCCGTCCATCCATCCATCCGTCCGTTAACATACTCATTCATCCATCCATGTATATACTCGTACATGTCCCTACTCACTTCTTCATCCAATCAATTGCCTACTCACACCCTGAACCATCCATCCATCATACTCGGCTCGGAGTGAGGACAGACCCAGACCCTTCTGAGTAGAAACCATGCAGACTACAGAACGAAGTGCCACAACGGAAGGCTGAGTGTTGCAGTCCGCATGTGAGTGATAACGTCCGTCTGTTTCACAGGCAATGAGCCATTCTTATCTGCAATGGAGCACATCGCTGGCTGTGCGGCACACAAATTATTCTGAAGAGAATTTGAACTCGATATGAACGCAATAAGCTTGTAAAATATACCTCAAATTGAAGACAATTATGGTCCCCTCATAAGAAAAAAAAATTCAGGTTGTGAACAAGGCGCGGTGTAGAGGATAAGTCGACCCCAGGGCCATAGTGCGGCTGGAAAGATTGGGTGAACTGAAAAATCCAATGGCCTCATCAGGAATCGAACCCACGACCGTCCAGCCTATAGCATAGTGCCTCAACCACTACACTACTGCATGTCCCTGACACAACTATGATACTTAAAATAATTAGGAAGGAGNTGGGACAGCAATGAGAAAATCTATTCGATTCAATTTCATTACCACTGGCCAGACGAACGGTAAAATTAATACGGCTATTTGATTTGTGATCATAAAGGGGTCCCCTTGCGAGGGGATGTGTCGGCCTAACTGGTTTATCTAGTTGCAACAGCCCTCCGGGGACGCTTCGAAAATGTAGCTGGCTCGAATTCTGACCATGTGACCGCTGCCCCTACCGAGGATTCTATCAACCCTCCGATGTAAAATTTTCGTCTTAAGAGTTCCATATCTCACTCAGTACTCAGAGGCTTCCACGGCTGTTTCAGTGCAGTTAGTCACGTAGGGATCAATGCGTTCACAAACCAGCAGGAACGCTCGCATATGGTTTCAAATACTCCATTCATTCGTCTACGTACTCACTCATCCATCCATCCGTCCGTCCGTCCATCCATCCATCCGTCCGTTAACATACTCATTCATCCATCCATGTATATACTCGTACATGTCCCTACTCACTTCTTCATCCAATCAATTGCCTACTCACTCCCTGAACCATCCATCCATCATACCCGGCTCGGAGTGAGGACAGACCCAGACCCTTCTGAGTAGAAACCATGCAGACTACAGAACGAAGTGCCACAACGGAAGGCTGAGTGTTGCAGTCCGCATGTGAGTGATAACGTCCGTCTGTTTCACAGGCAATGAGCCATTCTTATCTGCAATGGAGCACATCGCTGGCTGTGCGGCACACAAATTATTCTGAAGAGAATTTGAACTCGATATGAACGCAATAAGCTTGTAAAATATACCTCAAATTGAAGACAATTATGGTCCCCTCATAAGAAAAAAAAATTCAGGTTGTGAACAAGGCGCGGTGTAGAGGATAAGTCGACCCCAGGGCCATAGTGCGGCTGGAAAGATTGGGTGAACTGAAAAATCCAATGGCCTCATCAGGAATCGAACCCACGACCGTCCAGCCTATAGCATAGTGCCTCAACCACTACACTACTGCATGTCCCTGACACAACTATGATACTTAAAATAATTAGGAAGGAGGACAAAGAGTTCTACCTTCTGACATAAAACCACGCAGTCCGCTGACAGCCAACCGACGGTTCAGACACAATTTGCAGATTCCGCCTTCAGGGTCTAAGAATAAAATAAGCATGAAGCAGGTACTAAACACAACTGCTTCATTCTGGGTCCATGTCTCGTTTGCTCTTCGACCCTGAAGATGGGTGCGACATGTTCGTCCGAAAAGTCGATTGACTTTCACCGAACTAGTAGGCGTTATTTCCCAGAAGACAGGATCCTTCATTACCATCGCTGCGAGAACCTCGCATCTTGCGCAGAAAGCCAAAGATTTTCATTAGGCAGGCGACTTCGAGCTTGCGGGTTTGTCTGTTGTGCAGGGATGCATGTCGTCCCCTCGGCAGAGTGCAGAGAGATATGTGAAACGCAGAAGCAAATCTCTTCATTTCGGAGAAAGAAAAATTATCAGAGTTGACAGGAAGGGAGACACGCCAGGTGACGGTTAGAATCAAAGCCTGATATAAAAGTCCGTGAAGTAGTATATTAATACAATTGTTGTGTCCTCGGACATCATTCGTCGTCATGCTTTATACGCAGACACGGCCTAGCTGTATCGGTTGGGTTTTCAACTGAGTAGGTTTTTACCTGATGATGGAGATAGAATCGTCTCCGAAACGTTGTCGGAAATAAGAACACAGGACGATGGATAATGTCCAAAAACACGTCATCAGCGCCTGGTTTAAGAAGTTCTGAGCGGAAATGAATGTACACAAAAAATTTTGGAGGTGCGCGTCAGAGTTTTCCGATGGGAATGTCGGACAGAGGGTTCAGTAGTTCTTACACTCCTAAGTAGCCGATGTGATGCCTTAT
Organism: Cryptotermes secundus; assembly: GCF_002891405.2. Taxonomy (NCBI): domain Eukaryota; kingdom Metazoa; phylum Arthropoda; class Insecta; order Blattodea; family Kalotermitidae; genus Cryptotermes; species Cryptotermes secundus. The sequence goes on from NW_019744133.1 coordinate 1,385,366, forward strand.
ATTATCTACTAACAGGACTCCTTTCCCCTACCGGAATCTCGAAGTTCAAGGACCCCATAATTACATCCTCCCATATCGTTGGATTATGCGTGACAGAACAATTTCTTGGCCACCACGGTCACCGGATAAATTTTTACGGAGATACGTCAGAGGCCGAGTGCTCGAACTTCCAACGTCACGAACAAGCAAGCCGTCACTTTAGAAATGTTGGATAAAACATGGACAGAAACTACCTACCTATCAAAGGCTCTACAGTCTATTTGTTTGACTTTGGCTGCGTTTTCAGTTTCTTGATCCTATACACAGTCGGTAGGTCTCCTTGCAAGGGGATCAGCACGTCGCAAAGCCGCTACCTACACGCAGAACTACATAAACACAGAATAAACACACAGACATCCATGCCTTGAGTGGGATTCGAACCCACGATCCCAACGTTCGAGTGAGCGAAGGGAGTCCATGATTTAGATCGCGTGGCCACTGTGATCGGTCCTCGTGGCACCGATGCGTCATATATTGTTTACTAAACTGTACGAACTTTTATACAAATATACACGTATATAGGGTTTCCCTTACTGATGCCGAAAATTGTATTATTTCAGTTGTTATATATATGTAGTCTTCCCGCAGTGATGGTCCAAAATGGGAGAAATTTGGCAAGGACGGTCTATGCTTTAGATTACAATGGATCTTTGATCCAAATGCTAAAATTATTAAATCTAAATCACAATGGAAATAACACGTGTAACAAATGGAAGACAGACAGATACCAAAAAAAAAAAAATAATAAACAAAAAAAGCCAC
>NW_019744133.1:1386387-1398872 GCF_002891405.2 Cryptotermes secundus
TTTTTGTGTCACGAATATTTCCGTTGGTTCCCCCCCTTGTCTGTGTTCGTTGTGTCCCGCGAAATGTTTCCGGGATTCCTACTACAGAAACTTTTACAAGTTGCCTCTCGTGAGGACGTGATGTTTGTAAATACTGCAAATCATTTTCTAGTCTACTTTACATTCATAACAGAAAAAGTAGGATTATGAACTCATCATGCGTATATATTCCCTCTTACGTTCTTGGGTCAACTGACCGATAACCATGAAATCTGGCGGAAAAATTATATAACTAGACGGAACAAAAACCATATACTCTTTTCAGAATGTCTGCTGTTGGTACAAACACATGGAGGGCGCGAGAACACGTGAGATGGGAGCGAGACTTAATATTGCAACCTGAAATATTACGTGCAATACATTACAAGGTCGATTACATTGCCCGCGCGGTCTAAGGCAGGAACGGTCTTCGCTCACTCTAACACTGGAATCGTGGGTTCGAATCCCACTCAAGGCATGGATGTTTGTATGAGTTTATTCTTTGTGTTATCTTCTGTAGGTAGAGGCCTTGCGTCGGACTGATCCCCCCCCTCCAAGGAGTCCTACCGACTGTCTATAAGATTAAGAAACTGAAATGATACAAAGAGTTTCACGGATGCCTTATGTTACAAGTGGGAGGAATAGGAACAAAAGATAGATAGACAAGAGAGACAGATAGATAGACAGATAGGTAGATAGATACATACATTAGTAGATAGATCGATAGATAGAGAGGTAGGTAGGTATACGAAGAAAAGCAGGTAGGTATGTAGTTAGATAGGAAGACAGGTAGATAGGAAGGAAGGTAGTAGGTAATAAATATGATTTCTTTATTAGAGTCCGTCATAACAGAATACAAAGGTCAAAGCTAAAACATATAGCCAAGCTAGTTTTAGCCTTGATCTTTATATTGTTGTGTTGTCACGAACTCTAACAAAGAAACTGTATATAACACAACAGGATGCACGAAATGAAAAAAAAAATAGACAGATATGTAGGTAGGTATTTATGAAGGTAGATATATAGATAGGTAGGAAGAAAGACAGACAGGTAGATATATATGTTACTAGACTTAGAAAAATATGAAACTTTATTTACTGACAAATATAAATCACTCCGTCCAATGTGACCAGTAAGTTTTTTACTACATGAAAACTTAACACCTTTACATGTTTCGGTCTCTGTGGACCATCTTCAGAGGGCAAACATCACTACAAATAGGAAACCACCATTACATAAGTTGTTTAGACGTAAAGTACGTACACTTATATGCTGCAATACATAGTACACAAAATAAAACATTTCACAAACACAGCAGTTTCCTGGGAATGTAAAGTTTTTTAAAAAATTGTATAAAATTTCTTGATGCTAATTAAANACGAGCAAAGCCTTGACGATATAAAGAACCTCCACATCAAGATAGCCAGATGGCACAATATCTGCCCCATATAAGAGGGACGATGGGAGGACGAACACGAGCCTCCATGGTTTACGAATTTTAATTATTGAAAATCCAAAAAATTTTTAATTAGCATCAAGAAATTTTATACAATTTTATAAAAAACTTTACATTCCCAGGAAACTGCTGTGTTTGTGAAATGTTCTATTTTGTGTACTATGTATTGCAGCATATAAGTGTACGTACTTTACGTCTAAACAACTTATGTGATGGTGGTTTCCTATTTGTAGTGATGTTTGCCCTCTGAAGATGGTCCGCAGAGACCGAAACATGTAAGGGTGTTAAGTTTTCATGTAGTAAAAAACTTACAGGTCACATGGACGGAGTGATTTATATTTGTAATTGTTAGTGTGACGGACCAGAATGAAACAAATCAAATTTATTTACTGAAGTAATATTATGCAGACTGAAATATAAGCTCAATCGTATTTCAAGTTTCTCTGGATTCACGGCCGTGGGTATTGCGATTGTGCTCCTGTGGGTTACGGCTGAGTGTGATACTGTTTTCGCTGTCCAACAGACGAATCCTGCCAAGCACTGTACTACCCAACAGAGGTTAACGTTGTGAGTTTTCAGTGAGCGCTCACAGTGGTCTCTTCTTGAATGTAATACAGTGCACTTCCGACTAGGTAGGACGGTGTCACAGCCCACATCACAGTCTAGACATTTTCAATCTGGTGCATAGCTAGATTATAAATAAATGAGCAAAATTTTATATGAAATATTGTTCGGAAATAAACAACAATTTTGTATTTCTGGGTCTCACAGCCATGTTCATGAGAAGTATGATATTCCGAGTGCTAATGACGAAGAGTTACGTGGCAGTACAGCGACGGAGAAGCCTAATGCCACCATCTTCAGGGCCGAGGATTAGACCGAGCAAGAAAACCAGTAAGTTCTGTTTGCCGCTCCTGTTTGGCTTAGGCTTCAGCCATGAAGATGGACATATGTTCCTCCAAAACGCTGATCCACCCCTACCGAACTACACGGCATTAGGACTAGTAAAAGTAAAAAAGTAAAGCTATCCCTGTAACAGGCCGTGGAGGCCCATAGGGTTGTGACCTGCTGAGGTTCCCACATTATCTAGACAATCGGCTCAAAGATGGTGGTGAGGTTGTCAGCCTTACGCGCCGGCCGCCCTTTACCCCCAAGAATATTCCTGGTACTCATTTCTGTTAGAGGCTGAGTCGATGAGATATTGTAATTTTCAACAATTTCAAATATTACGGAAATTGCAAAATATTATGCAATCACTTCTTCCCAAGCGATTATTATTATTATACAATATGGATAGCAGTGACTAATAATAATCTACCATATTTAGAATTTCAAGTATTAAGGAAACAATTTCAGTAGGATTCGATCCTACTACGATCTCGGCAGACGTTGAGAAGTAAATCCGTAAACTAAACTAAATTAGAGCACTGAGTCATACATTTACATTACCAAAATAATCAGATGTGCAATGGGAAACCAGTCTTTGCGGTTTCTGCCCAACATCACATTCATTCTGTGATACCTTCTGCTCTATACAAGCCTCACAACACAGCAGAAAATACAAGCAGCATGGTTATAATTTTAAGCAATGTACTGCTTTTACCGGTTCTCACGGTCTCTTCGCTTGCGGATATCTTATATTTTTCCTTTTACCCTGAAGATGGAGGCGATATGTTCCTCCGAAACGTCGGTTAACACCACATATACACGATGCCAAATCCCAGAAGACTGCTTTCTTCAACGTAAAACAACTCCGAACTGAATAATTAAACGTAATTTACCTGCCATATGTTACAATTTCCGTAATACTAACCCATGCTTGGACAGTTTAATAGCAAATCTGCTGACGGCTTCCGTAATCACACTTTTCCATCACGTGCGGCTGTATCCACACTAAATGTCTCAAGAGACAATCATATGAGTGCATAACACCGGCACCTGTTACTGTATGTCTCGTAGTCCGTGTAATAAAGGGAAAAGCACGATAATGTCATCCCAATTACTGCATTAGCACACGGCAATAAATCCGAGTCTAGTCTCTCCTATATGTGACATGTGGTGAATTATAATTGTGTCACGAGACAGCTCGGTGATATTCGTAGTGAATGATAAAACACTGATTAGCTCACACACACATACATATTAATTTACCACAGGTTATAGTATATGTAGACCTGAGAGGGGTTATTCAACAGTGTACCTATCGTCACGTGTAGGATGATACGCGTGACGAAATGACGGGTTCTAGTTACGATGATTGGATTTATTAGCATTTTGGTTATACACACATACTCTTAATCACATTTAAATACAAGTAATAAAGCACTATCACTGATTTACACACTTTCCAGTTCACCGTTGCACACGCATTAGAATTCCCAGTCTTCATTAGTCATCTTCTAGCAACGGATCTCAACACAGAAACTGTCACTTCAAATCACTGCAAATATTATACATAAAATCTTCCAGTCACACTTTACATTTCTCACAGGCCGACCTCCTGTTCTCTTCTGTAGTCCTGGTTCCAATTCGCGTGCTTCCGCCGCTACTAATGCTTTCTCGTAACGAACTCCGAGAACAGACTGACTGTTAAATTGGCGCTGGTCCTCGCCAGCAAAATTATTCTTGGTTCCGAGCCCCACGGGACTCGTTCGTTGATATTCGTTGAAATGGTAACTAGTCTTTAACATTCGTTGCCGCGGAAACATTACCGAGTCGTTGCTCAGCAACCGTGACTCCTCCGGCTCCACCATTCCGGCTTTCAGCTGTCATGTTACAATAGTATTGCGACATGTGCGCCGGAAGCCGGAACAGTGAAATCAGAGATGTCTATTGCCAGGCAACTGCTCGGTAAACATATTGCCGCGGCAAGGAATACGCAAGCAGCAATCGAATAACTTCCGTTTCAACGCAACGGCAGGGTAAACACACCTCTATAACAATAGAGAAATTGTTAGGAATTGGTGTCTTCCGTGGGGGCCGCCCAGAGGCTATATAACGAGGATCTCGTATGCTAGTCGTAGGAGGCGACGAAAAGGGAAACCAGTGTCCGGGTCTATGACTGCGCCACCCTGTTCCTGGGGGATATAAATATGGGAACGTGGCCCTCCAGGTTCGGGAACTCTCGAATCTGATAAGTAAAATATGAACATGAGTCACGCAGGACTCAGACCTGAGAGTGACTGCGCTGGCTAGGACCAGCAGCAATTGTAAACCACAACCCCATCCTCTCGTCAGACATAATGCTACATGAGGACTATGACCGTAAGTATCCATTTCCAACAAACAGTGCTGGTCGTGATTTTCAAGAGCCTTGACGTCAAGACGGTAAACCGCCAGTCGTGAAGTAACTCTGACTCTGACTAGAATTAGAATCGAGTCGCGTTCCAGAGATGGCAGCCGAAAGTGACTGAGAAGAAGTGGAAAAGGGGATACGACTAGTGAAGACTGAGAACCCTATGTGTGTGTGTGTCTGTAACGGTGAACTGTGAACTGTGTAGACCAGCGATCGCGCTGTATTACTTGTAGTTCTGAGTGGAGTGTGTAAAGTGTCAATAAATCCAATCATCCAATCGAAAACTCTCCCATGATCAAAAGGTCTCTTGAGCGCCACGGAAGTGACGAAATGATAAATCGTCGGAGACATATAGAAACGTCCTGTGTGTGTATATAAGATAACGGTAAAATGAAAGTTCTGAAATCGCGCACTTTCGCTTAACCAAACTCTTAAGTGAATTCGAGATCGCGGTGGGGCAACACACGAAGAATAATAAAGTATATTCTATAATTTGGGTTCTACGAAGGTGGGGGATTCTTTAAGTGGGTGACTGTCAGCTTCTCAGAAAGAACCCTGCTTAGTGCACTTGTTTTCACAAGGAAGCCGTCACTAAACAAATTCACAGTTTGGGAAAATAAAAATTTTACATAACAATTAACTAATTCCATGGAGATAAGCCCTTCATAAGCCTCCGCCACTTGGGGAGTTGTTCAAGAACTTCCCAAAATTTTATGGAACCCAAAGGTTTATTGCCGTGTTCACATGAGCCCTCCACTGGTCCCTATACTGAGCTAGAGCGATCCAATCCATACCACTCCATTCTCTCTTTCTAAGATCCATTTTAATATTATCCACCTACGTTTTGGTCTTCCCAATGGTCCCTTTTTATCTGGCTTTCCCGCCAATACCCTATATCTTCTCCCCCATTTGTGCTACATGCTCTGCCAATTTCGTCCTTTTTGACTTGATCGTTTTCATTATACTTGGCGAAGAATACAAGTTCTGAAGCTCCTCATTTTGCAGTCTTCTCCAACCTCCTGTCCTTTCATCCCTCCACGGTCAAATTACCCTCCTCAGCACACTTTTGCATAATAATTACAAAATCAAATTCCACATTTTTCATAAATTTATGAAATGGTGTTTGTTTCTCGGTCAGGAAGCTCATCATAAAAATGACAGTAAAAGCGCTATAACATTGATAGCGGTTTTGTTGTCCTGAATTTTATTTGCAGGCTACACAAAACATTTGACCGCACACATCGCATATCACGCAATTTCAAAATATGACGTTATTTAAATGCGAATAAACCTCTATACACTGATGAAACTTGTCTCACAATATAAGTGACAAGAATTGAGGAACTCTAAGAAGGGAATACAAAACGGATAAAGATGCTGCTTACATTTAAAAACCAGTACACAAAACTGTAATATCCTTATTTTGATTTAATGTCCCTCAATGAATCTAAAATTTACTTCTCTTTTGCTACCAGGACCTTGTTACTGCGTTATTTAAAATCTAGAAATTGGACATCACAAAATCTCAGTCTTTTATACGTTCTTGAATGGAATATTTGAACCAACCGATGAATTATTTATTTCTTCACATATTTGCTCGACAAGATGCAAGGATACAAGCAATGGCGGCGGACCACTCATGAAGGAGCGTAATAAAATCCAGTGGCGAAACGTCACAGATAAACCAACTTGGAATTCAATTGGTTAGCCACCTGAAAGAACTGACGATAAACCTTCGAAAATTACGATCTCAGAGAATTCTGCCAATTCTAACTTTAGAAGTTGTGCCCAAATGGAAAACCTTAATACCTTATATTTCTCCCCATATATCAACGTAACGTCCACTCCGCGCCCGTCTCAGATGCAATGAGTTTGCGAGAACGCCGATGGAGACCGCCACTGGATGGCTTGCATGTACGCTGACATCACAGGATGACAAGAGATGGCGCGGAAACAGACTTACGTTCGAATCATTGATTGATGGCCTTGAGCAAGAGTATTGCTAGCTTTTATAAATTCCCAAATGAAATTCGTCTTCGACGATCATCTGGCCAGCAGGCAGAAAGAAGTGATTATAGATATTTATGTCTCGCAGCCTCTGTACTCGGATAGCAACATGTTACATGAAATTAACTGTGAACCACTTCATTTTCACGGATTCTTATCCGCGGGATTTTTAAATTACTTGTAATTTATACAGAAACATAGCTATTCATTAATAATTCAAGACCAGTGCAAACTATAATAACCACTGTCAAATGAGAATGCAAAACAAACGATTATAGATTTTACCTTTATACATTCAAACGGAGCATTCTGAAACGGCTTCGATTTCCAATATTTGAATATTGTAATCGTACGTGATGGATGACGTTATTAATTATTTTATGGGGAATATTTCTACAGTAAATGACACGTGAGTATAATGCGCTGTTGCTCTGGCATGAGGTCGTTATCACTGCATCAAGTTACAGCAGGATTAGTTAGGGTCTGATCCAGTCAACTAATAAATTTGTGCATTATACTCAGACACAATTCCCACCTACAGCTAACACAAAACTATGGTTTGAAAATGTCAGTACAACCGATAAAATCAGTAACACAGACATTCATGCTGACTCATCCACTGTAATACACCGTAAAGTTAACTTGTGTAATAATTTCATAAAGTTCACAGCGGTGGCTTGACAAGGCTTCTGACTTCTAGGATATATAACTACGTGTGGGACCACTGAAAAGCAAAGAGCCGTTTCGGAGAAACATGTCGTCTCTGCTTTCAACCTGATTCATCTGGTTCCACTTTCTATTTAGAGGCAGAGTCGACCCCAGGGCCACAGTGTGGCTGGAAGGATGACGTAAATTGAAGAATACAATGAAGTCATCGGGAACGGTCCTTCCGGCTCCCAGAATCGTGCCTCAACCAAATACGCTACCGCGTGCTCCGCACAATAAGTAGTAGAAATAGGAAAAGGAACAAGCACAAGAAAAGTAAAGGCTGGGAATTGAGGAGGGTACCTTAATGGAAATAAGCCTGTGGTCACCTGGTAGGCAGCAGTAGTGCACAGAACACAAATACTAGCCTCGAACTGATTCAAACTTTCATCACATTCTTCGGGGTTATATATCAATTGCACCATCGATGTGTTCTCACTCCTTTGAATGTATGCAACGTCTCATGACACGGTTTCTCAAACACTGGGCCGCGATACCTGATAAATATTTCGCATTTTTCTTTCTTGTGACTGTACGAGGACTGTATTTAGGTTCCTGCTGTCACCGTACAGCCTGATAGGGACCTGCAACAGTGTGCAGAACTGCACTTTTCGTGACTGTACAGAACGTTTTATTGCTTACTGTAGATGCAGAGCGGCTGTAAAACTATTAAGGTTCCTGCTGACACCGTACAGCCTGATAGGGACCTGCAACAGTGTGCAGAACTGCACTTTTCGTGACTGTACAGAACGTTTTATTGCTTACTGTAGATGCAGAGCGGCTGTAAAACTATTAAGGTTCCTGCTGACACCGTACAGCCTGATAGGGACCTGCAACAGTGTGCAGAACTGCACTTTTCGTGACTGTACAGAACGTTTTATTGCTTACTGTAGATGCAGAGCGGCTGTAAAACTATTAAGGTTCCTGCTGACACCGTACAGCCTGATAGGGACCTGCAACAGTGTGCAGAACTGCACTTCTCGTGACTGTACAGGAATATTTTATAGCTTACTGTAGGTGTAGAGAGGCTGTAAAGCTATTTAGGTCCCTGCTGACACCGCACGGCCTGATAGGGAACTACAATAATTTGCAGAATGCACTTTTCGTTGAATGGTTGAGTGTGTGGGGAGGGGGGTTCATTTGCATATTATTTTAGGAGGTTGCGGCATCACAAGTTTGAGAACCCATGCCTTATGGCATGACAGTTTTCGACTAGGTGTCCACAAAGTAACGCTACACCAGCCACTTCGGCTATATAATGCTCATATACGAAACACAATATTCGAGTTACTCAAGAGAAGTAACAATGAGGCGGAACCTAACAACTTTGACACTGAGTAACATGCTCTACTGGATACTACATATATACTGATTTGCAAAAGTAAGTAGCGAAACTACTAAATTACAGAATGATTCTACATTATTCCTGCGGTCTCCATTCATAGGCCACAGAAACCCAAAAAGTAATTTATAATCACTCTGTATAATTCGTGATAAACTCTCTGTTTGAACATAAGGTTTTAAAGGAAAGAGCTTACCATAATATTTTTGTATAGAGTCCATTAAATTTGTACCAAAATATTATTTTGTATGACTATGCCAGTGAAAAGAACATTTCAATTACCAATAATGACTGAAATTCTGTAAATAGACCTATCATCAGAGTAGAAAAATAATCTCAGCATGTATACAGCGGAAAGCAGGAAAACCCCAAAATGTGAAAAATGTTCTGAACACTCCAGACTCCGGGACGGTGTACAGACACGAAGACAGACATATTTCTAGATAAAATGATTGTCTGCATTAGAAAAAACTTTATCCTTTCCGAAGTTCTTCGTTTCATATTCGTAGCAGTTTTCTCTCATTGTATGAGAGGTAAGTACGAATACTTCCTCAAGGGAAATGATAAAACCCACAATTTGATCCGAATTTGTTACTAGCATTTTTAAAAATACCATGTTAGGTAGGTCCCTTGCCACAACCGCATCGAGCGTCCTGAGATTGCGGATGTAGGAGATGCACTCCAGGTATGGAAAGTAGCTGCGAATATATGGAACAAGCAGTGGCGGACAACCGACAAGGGTGATCCTCCAGCTTGAGGGTTAGGCGTGGGGCTAACAACTGATTGTCTAAGAATAGGTTTGTTACGAAAATTTGCAAGAAGCCTCGGACCTGAACGGATTCTCTGGATAAAGGACATAAGGGAAAGAAAAGGGATGTGAGATTTGCTACACGGAACGTCAGAAGTTTGTATAGGGCAGATTCGCTCTGGGCAGTGGCGGAAGGAAATGTCAAAATAAAAGTTAGATTTAGCGGGGACGGAGGTGGCATCGCACCAGCAGGCCAATATACATCTTTCTGTGGAAAGGGGAATGAAAATTATGAATTAGGTATAGGTTTTTCCCTACACAAGAGAAACACATCAACAGTTAAGAGGGTAGAGTTCCTTAGTAATAGCATGTTATACATAATAGTAATAGTCGCTGGTGTGATATCGTTCTGAATGTTCATTCCACAACAGAAGATAAAATTGATAACATAAAGGATAGAGTCTATGAAGAACTAGAACATGTATTTAATAAATTCCCGAAGTACTCTATGAAAATTTTGTTAGGAGATTTCAATGCCGAAGTAGGGAGGGAAGACATTTTCATACCAACAATTGGGAATGAGAGTTTGCATGAAATTAGTAATGATAAGAGTAGTACACTTTTCCTCATCAAAAAATCTTACTGTCAAAGTACAATGTTCCCACAACGTAATATTCATAAACTTACTTGGACATCTCCTGATGGAAAGATACACAATCAAATAGACCACATTTTGATACTGACCACTATCTGGTGGTGGCAAAGGTTAGGGAAAGACTGGCAGTGAGCAAAAAACAACACACAGAGTTCATATGGAGAGTTTCAATCTCAAGAAATTAAATGAGGTAGAGGGTAAAGAGCAGTATTGTGTTGAAATCTCAAATAGGTTCGCTGCTTTGGAAAACTTGGAAACTGAGGTGGATGTTAATAAAGCTTGGGAAACTATGAGAATATAAAAATGTCTGCCAAAGAGATTCTAGGTTATTATGAACCGAAGAAGCGTAAGCCATGCTTCGATGACGGTTGCTCAAAATTATTACATCAAAGAAAGGAGGCCAAATTGCAATAGTTAAGGATCCAAGCAAGTTAAATGTGGATAATCTGAGCAGTATAAGACGTGAAACCAGCAGGAATTTCAGGAACAAAAACAGGGAAAATCTGAAAGACAAAATTAATGAGATTGCAATGAACAGTAAGAACAAGAACATCAGAGACCTGTATAGACGAATAAATGACTCTAAGTGGGGTTACTATCCTAGCAGTAACTTAGTGAAGGATGAGAACGGTGATCTGCTTGCAGATTCCCGCAATATTTTGAATAGGTGGAGGAATTACTACTCTAAGTTATAGAATGTACATAGGGTCAGTGATGTTAGGCAGACAGAAATCCATACAGCTGAGCTGTTAGTCCCTAACCCTAGCCATTTTGAGATTGAAAGGGCTATTGCAAAATTGAAATGGTATAAATCGCAAGGTAGTGATCAAATTCCGGCAGAACTTATTCAAGCAGGAGGTAAAATATTACGTTCTAAGATGCACAATCTAATTACTAATATTTGGCATAAGGAAAAATTGCCTGTTCAGTGGAAGGAGTCTATTATTGTACCAGTTCACAAGTAGGATGACTGTAGTAATTATCGGGGATTATCACTGCTATCAACTTCATATAAAATTTTGTCCAATATTCTTTCAAGGTTAAGTCCATATTTAGATGAAATTTTGGGGGATCATCAGTGTGGGTTTCCACGTAACAGATCAACTACAGATCAGATCTTTTGCATTCGTCAGATATTGGAGAAAAAATGGGAGTACGATGAGACAGTACGTCAGCTATTCATAGACTTCAAGAAAGCCTATGATTCAGTTAGGAGGGAAGTATTGCACAATATTCTAATAGAGTTTGGGATAACCATGAAACTAGTTAGGTTGATTAAAATGTGTTTAAACGAAACGTATAATAAAGTCCGTGTAGGTAAACATTTGTCTGAAAAATTTCCTATCCATAATGATCTAAAACAAGGTGATGCTTTATCGCCACTCCTTTTAAAAATTTGCCTTACAATACGTAATTAGGAAGGTACAAGGAAATCAGGTGGGACTGAAATTAAACGGGACACATCAGGTGTTGGTCTACGCCGATGATGTGAATATACTGGGTGATAATGTAGATACCATAAAGAAAAACACACGAACTTTAATTAACGCAACTAAAGAGGTTGGTCTAGAAGTAAACACAGAGAAAACTAAGTATCTGTTACTGTTTCGTCACCGAAATGCTGGGCAAAATCATGACATAAAGATAGGAAACAGATGTTTTGAAAATGTGGCACATGAGTCTACAGTCATTGCCTAGCAATGGCCGTCTCCTGTAGTTCCACTAATTCAGGCGGAGAAATCGGATGTTGTCGAACTTATTTTTTTTTGTTATAAATAAAATTATAAATTAATTCTTGAGTTTTTATCTGAAGCAACATTTTCCTCGCTGGTGAGGGCCCCTTTGTATGGGGGATCAAGCTTACAAAGAAACTTGTATCTTCGTCCCGTGCTTTGTATTCGTCTTCCCTTCCTTTAAGTATTGGTCTCTGTATTTCGGCTGAGGGATAGGCAACATCTGTTTGAGATGAACGCGTGGTGCTGTGTTTGGGCGTATGCGAGTCAGTGCTCAAAGCAGCTTGCTGTTCTTTAGGAGACAGAGGACCAGAAGCTTCGGTTTCAGCGTCCATAGTATCCGCAGGAACACCATCGAATTTACGCAGTTTTGAACTTTCTAACCATTCATCACGTGTGACTATTTGGTCATCCCTTGAATTCTTGTATCCTTTTGGCGTTAGGTCACCCCCACTAGAATGGGATTTCAGCTCTTCATCTTGGGTGTCTGTTTGGTCATCCCTTGAATTCTTGTTTTCTTTGGGCT
>NW_019744134.1:0-644 GCF_002891405.2 Cryptotermes secundus
CTATATTTGCTTGGTTAGCTTGCTAGGTTTGCGTTGCTACCTTACTAACTTTCGGTTTATAGCTTGCTAGCTTTGCGTTGCTAGCTTGCTACCTTTGATTTGCTAGCTTGCTAGCTTTGCGTTGCTAGCTGGCTATATTTGCTTGGTTAGCTTGCTAGGTTTGCGTTGCTACCTTACTAACTTTCGGTTTATAGCTTGCTAGCTTTGCGTTGCTAGCTGGCTATATTTGCTTGGTTAGCTTGCTAGGTTTGCGTTGCTACCTTACTAACTTTCGGTTTATAGCTTGCTAGCTTTGCGTTGCTAGCTTGCTAACTTTGAGTAGCTAGCTTGCAAGATTGCTAAATTTGCGTTGCTAACTTGCAAACATTTCGTTGTTATCTTGCTAACTTTGCGTTGCTCACTTGCTAGTATTGCGTTGCTAGCTTCATAGCTTTGCGTTGCTAGCTTGGTACCTTTGCGTTGCTAGCTTGTTAGCTATGCGTTGCTAGCTTGCTAGTTTTGCGTTGCAATCTTGGTAGTTTGGCGTTGCTAGCTTGTTAGATTTCCGTTGCTAGCTTGCTAGAAATGCGTTGCTAGCTTGCCATATTTGGGTTGCTAATTTGCCAGTTTTGCATTGCTAGCTTGCCAGTTTGCGTTGCTAGCTT
>NW_019744135.1:0-6723 GCF_002891405.2 Cryptotermes secundus
ACTTCTAATATCTTCCACAAATACCATGTATTACAGTTATCAGCATACAGGAACAGAGTGCTGCATGTCTGCTGACATGATAGGGTACCCCAGGTGTTGACAGTACTGTAAAGCACTTAGCAATACAGGCATTATCTTTGCCTGAACTAGAGACTGGAGGTTCCCTGGTAATATACATACTAAACTGCACAGCATCATATCAAGACCATAATCATGATACCTGCTGCACAGAGAACATCAGGTATCACTTATCATCTGCAGGTTCATCAGTTAGGAATTATTTTTGTTAATATTCCCATATGTCCAATTAATTGTTCCAGAATGAAGCATGTTTCAGATTCATTGATATGCCAGTTTATGATTTACACAGTTTGGGGGATCGCTTACAACGTAGTTCATAACTACCACTTTTAGTATTTACCTTCATTGTGTCTTCATGACAGATTGTTTTAATATATTCCAAATGAATGAATGAGTGAATGTATAAGGGGTGGGCCATCTCGGCCCTTGCACTGCGACCTACAGTGGTCTATAGTACGTATGTAGGCTGAAAAGTAATGCACACATGCTTGTAGAGTGCGCGAACGAAATGACCTTCAGAAGTGTGCCAGGTGACATGTGGAAGTAACATTCCCCCTCAATACGCATGCGCAGGTTTGAGGTCGTTGCATTCATCCAGTGTATTTCGAGAAGCGGAAGTATGGAGACGTGTTCTAGTGCTATGTCAACGCGAGTTAAACAGCGTGCTGTTATCGAATTTTTAACTGCTGAAAAAGTGACTCCTACTGAGATTCATCATCATTTAACACATTGCAGACCGGAGGGGCCATATGGCCCTCTACGTTTCCAAGCGTTGCGGACCGGGCGGGCCATATGGCCCTCTACGGTCACGTTATGTTGCAAAACGCTATATGTCGCTGTGTAGCTTCGTTCATTTGTAACTACTGTGTAGATGACCTCAGGAATGATTGCTACCTTATCTAGTAACTCGACCCGAGTCATTTCCTGTCACAACCTAAACAAAATTGGCTTTGTTCTAATCCAAGCTTGCACGTATCAACCACGCAGCTACCAGTTCAACATGGCTCAGAGACAAAAGCAGTTGCGATCTCTCGGAGGACAGGAAATATTAGATATGTTCTCCGATGAGCTATCAGATTTGCCAATTGCTTTGTCTTCTGATAGCGAGTCCATTATCAGTGACAGTGACCACAGGGCTGCCCAAAATGTGTCAAGTGAAAGTGAGAGCTCCGTTGAAAGTGCGAGTGTCGGGACAGCAATACCTACTTTCAAGGAAAGTGCGTATTTGTGGTACAATTAGGGTGAACAGAGGCCTCCCTCCAGATCTGAAAGACGAATGTATATGCCTGAAACGTGGCGACACCGCATTCAGGAGGAAGGAGGATATTCTTCGTCAGTCCTGGAGGGATACTCGCGTTGTGAATATGGTTTCCACTGTTCACAATTCGAGCATGATCGATGTTCAAAGACGACACGGGCAAGTGAAGAAGCCTCTTTATTTCCGAGTATAATATATTCATGAAAGGAGTTGATAGGGGCGACCAGTTCTTGGCCTATTATTCCTTACTTAGGAAAACAGTAAAATGGACGAAGAAAGTTGCGCTGTAGCTTATAAACTGTGCAATTTTCAATTCATTTACGGTTTTCAAAAAGGTGAACAGAAATTCTACTTTGAAATACAAAGCATTTCTGTTGAAACCGGCAAAAGCTTGGGCTGCTGACGTCAGACACAGACGTAGTGCAGCCTGGGCCATCTGTTCGCACCCGCCGGAGGCCTCAAAGTAGACACCCCTGGCCAACTCTCGGGTGATATGCAGAAACATAGTCTCGTGAAAATTGTGAAGAGTGAATATTGCAAGAAGAAACACCCTTCTAGGCAGTGCCGTGTGTGCGCAGAGCACAAGAAGAAGAGTAGAACTGCCTAAAAGTGCAAATTCTGCGTAATGCCTCTTCACAAAGAGGAATGTTTCCAGAGATATCACACGCGCAAACACCTCTAGGAGCTCTGGTAAGTGTTCCCAAAAAAATTCAGTTCACAAAATTAATTAGGAGATTTTATATTAATTTTTAAAGTGAACAGTGCACAAGTTTGGGTAGTAGGTATAAAAACGCCGGTCCCCAGGGTGATTTAAATGTTTAAACCACCGGTCCGCAATGTGTCAAAGGCTGTTTATGGTGACGATGCTGTTGATATGTCTACTATAAATCGATGGGTAATAAAATTTCATGGTTGCGAGCCTGGAAAAGCCATAATTGTTGATGAAACACGCAGCGGATGTGCCACAGACGATAATCATCGCAAAGTCATCGACGATTTGATTCAAAATGACCAGCGAATCACTCAAAAGCATATCGCAAACCATACTGGAATATCCAAGGAACGTGTCGGCTTCATTATTGAACAATTGGGATACCATAAAATCTGTGCACGATGGGTACCACACCGTCTCACAGACAAGAACAAACAGCGTCAATTGGAATGCTGAGAGCAACTTTTGCAGCACTACCGTGATGAAGGAGACTACTTTCTTTTGAATATTGTCACAGGGGACGAGTCATGGGTCCATCGTTACGACCCGGAAGAGAAAAGACAGAGCGCTGAATATCGACATCCGTCTTCTCACCAGGTGAAAAAGTTCAAAACACAACCATCCGCCAAAAAACTTCTTTGGGCTGTGCTTTGGGATGCTCACCGAGTTTATGTGAACGATTTTCTGGAAAGAGGGACAACAGTAAATTCTTCTCAGTACATACAGACTCTAAAACACCTCCGGCGTCGAGTTTGTTGTGTTAGAGGCAGCCTGACGCCAATAATCTTGCAACATGACAACGCTTGTCCACACACCTTGCACGCAACTGAAGAGGCTCTGCGAAACCTGAAGTTTGAACCGATTCCACGCCCTCCTTATTCCCCCGATCTTGCGCCTTGCGATTTTTATTTTTTTTCTCTACTCAAGAGAGACTTCAAGGGTAATCATTACACCTCAGACAATGAGGTGAAGGCAGCTGTCAAGTCCTGGATTCAAGAAAAGTCGGAAGAATTTTTCGGTGACGGAATGAAAAAATTTGTTACACGATGGGAGAAATGTGTTAGCCTTAACGGTGACTATGTTGAAAAATAAATATATGCTTCTGAAACTTAAGAATTGTACTTTAATGTACTTTTTGCTCGATCTTGCTATTTGTTTTTGTTCGCGCTCTACAAGCATGTGTGCATTACTTTTCAGCCTACCCACGTATATTCCTAATGGTAATGGTTGGTCTTACATCTGATTCATGAATACTTTAATTATTTGCATTTGACTCCCAGGAAGTGTATTGGTTCTTTTTCTTTATTAAGTTGAATGTGCATGTGTACTTTTGTTTTCTTTTAAAGACATATTATGATATTTAGCAATGCATTTGATAATGTTCTTTTTTCTTTCTTCCCATCTTGTAGGAGTTGCGTTTATAGGCTTGGGCAAATATACAAGGTCCATATAAAAAGTATCGGGAAAAGTTCCGGGAAAGTAGATTTATTTCAGATATTGCTACAATGCCTCAAAATTCTTCAAAATACATCCCTTGTGCATCGATAAACTTTTGCCAACGGCGTTGCCACGACACGAAGGCTCCCTGGTAGGCGGATTCCAGAAGGTCCTTAAGGGTCCGCTTGCAAGCCTCTTTTGACGGCACTCAGGGTCCCATGATGGTGCCCTTTGAGGGAGGATTTCACTTTCAGTAACAGGAAAAAGTCTGTTGGTGCCAAGTCGGGACTGTAGGGTGGTTGGGGTACCGTCGCGATGCCGTTTTTTGTCAGGTAGTCGGTCACCTTGGAGCAGGTGTGACTGGGTGCATTGTCGTGATGCAATTTCCAATTTCCGGCAATGGCTGGCCTCACCCGATTGACCCTTCTCTTCATTCATCTTAGCACTTCCAGGTAAAAAGCTCCATTCACTGTTTGCCCCTCAGGTACAAATTCGTAGTGGACCACCCCCTGGGCGTCGAAGAAAACGATGAGCATGGTTTTCATTCTGGATTTGCTCATTCACGCCTTTTTTGGACGAGGTGATGCCGAAGTGTGCCATTCGGAACTTTGACGCTTTGTTTCCGGGTCGTTATCGAATATCCATCTTTCGTCTACCGTGATGACGTCCAGAAAGCCGGGGTCTTCCTCAACGCGTTGCAAAGGTCTTCGCAAGCAGCCACTCATCTCTGCTTTTGGTCGTCCGTCAAGACCTTCGGGACGAGTTTCGCACAGACCTTTCGCATCGCCAAATCTTCAGTGATAATGGTGTGCACCGTCATCTTATCAATGCCAACACGATCTGCAATCATGCGCACACTTAACCGACGGTCTGAATTGAGTACGTCATGCACACATTACACATTGTTGTCGGTTCTTGACGTCGACGGCCGTCCACCACGGGGCTTATCCTCCACACTCTGTCGGCCACTTTTGAAGAGCTTGTGCCACTTAAAAACTGCAGTTTGTGACATGCTTTCATCCTTGAACACTTGGCGAATCATGCCCAACGTCTCCGTACCCAATTTCCCCAGTCCAACACAAAACTTGATGGCGTACCTCTGTTCAATCGTTCTCTGCATTCTGCGCTTGCACCGACTCACTTGACGGGGGTCCACTGAAAACATGGCCTGGCCTCTACGAATGCGCTCAGGCAAATGGCGCTTGGCGCATGTTAAAGGTTAGACCCCCACTACCATGCCTGCGCGGTGCGAGCGTGCTGCAGTGTACAGTCACGTAAGGGAAAGAGTTTTCCCGATACTTTTTATACGGACCTTGTATTATATGTCAGCAGTCACCATATTGAAGATAAATAGTTAACAGCTCATTACGTGAGGTTTAACTTAAATCTTGCAAGGTACATGAGGCACTCACTGTTTCCCCCCCCCACCGAAAATGGTCACAAAGGGCTGAAATTTGGCATACAGTAGTTTTGAACTTCCCACATTGGATAGTGAAGTTTCAAAATGTTTTGCCTGATGTCATCAGCCATCAGAAAGTTGTCTGATAGAAACCTCATAAGAAACTGCTATCAAAAACTTAAGGGGAAATTTTTGCAAATGTTGACAAACGTCTGGTGCCGCTGTTGATAGAAGCACACAGTTGATCGCTGAGTAAGAGACGTGAGATTGGTAGAACCTTTTGTGATGAGTCAAGTAGTAGCCATGGTCTTGGCATCAGAGACCTTGTCATGCGCAGATAACATCATTAGGCAGGATTAATGTGTCACCTGTACGGAATTGTAACTGGATTATTCAAGAGGCTTAACAGTTTGTTCCACATCAGATGATGCCAGAATATGAAATACAAAGGAAGGACATCGCTTCTTAGTTGCTGGCATCAAGATGACATACTTTCTTTGATTGTCAGTGGTGCTGAAACAGATCCCCCATGTACAGCCAGAGACAAAACAACAGACCATAGAATGGCATCGCTTTAACTCTCCACGCAAGTTCACAGCAGCTTCCTCAGTAGGAAAGGTGTTGACAGCTGTTTTCTGGAACATGATATGGTGATTCTGGTTCCCATTACAGAGAAAGGAACACCCATCAGTTCTGAGGCATACATTGCTACCCTGCAGAGACCCAAGAATCAAGTACAGTGATTTGAACTAGAAAAGAAAATAGATGCACAGCAACACAAAACTGCACACCTATTTGCGAAGAACAGACGCTATCTGGAAACCACTGGTCGTGTGTATCCAAGAGACCCCAGAAAACTTCTCTGAATAATGAATACAAGACCTTGTTTCTCATGCATCCCTCGTCTTTCGTTTGTTATCCCTATTCTTTAGCTTTGCGTAGTCCATGTCTTCCATCACCACTTCTTCCCTGGCTACATCATTGATTCATCCTTCCAGTGTATTTACCTCCATTTCTTGGCCACTTGCCCTTGTTTCAGTGAGTCCGCACTTTGAAATATGTGGACTCCCTGCTGTACTATTTTTCCCCCCAAAACTATCATTAAAAGTCACTTTTATGTACTAAAACTGAAAAAATGAGCCTTTCACATTGTTGTGTATCATGGCCCTTTGGTTGCTTCTCTCGGGTATATTTGATGTTAGGTTCAAAGAAGCTAATATTTTGTCATGTACATAGCCAGACACTAGACTGGTATGTGGATTAAAATTGTCATGAGTCTTTATGCTTGGTTGTGACTTGTCAGTCCTGGAGAGACTCCAGCGAAGAAACTGCTGTCAGGTGAACAACTGCAGCATGAAGTCTGCCACACTGCATGTGAATCAGTAGGAGCCCTTCAATGTCAGAGTAAGGGAGTAGCAGTCTAGCCACCCCTCCAAGTGCACTAAAGGTGTGTACTGTTAAATGATGCTGATCGATCATTGGACTGTTTAACAACACTTTAATAATTACATAGGTATAGATCATCATACGATAGGATGGTTTGAATGATGAGTGAAAAGGAAGTGGTTGTGGCTGATTTTTCAGTGCCAGTCATCATGTGCTTTGGAGAACTTGGGGAAACTTTATGAAACCTCAGTGAGGATAGTCTGTCTCTGAACTGAGGCTTGAATCCAGAATCTTCAAAATATGAAGCAGGAGTGTCAATCACTTGACCATAATATTCAGCCCAATTATATTTTTAAAATATTAACTTAATCAGAAGTGGCTTCGGGTTTTGTACAGTGCAATGAGATAAACTGTTTTTGGTAGACTATATAAGTTCTACTTTTTTTTTTT
>NW_019744135.1:9913-21888 GCF_002891405.2 Cryptotermes secundus
TTGGTGTGTTTACAGTCATTTCTGTTTGTTGTTGGTCGTTGTCTTCTTCGTCAGTTAGGACTGAGAAGCGATTTGTAGTAGTGGGTGCGTCAAGCCAGTATGCATTTTCTTTGTTTTGTTTCGTCTGTAGCATGATGTCTTCATGAGGAACTCTACGTCGTTTGTGTGAGGCTATCGTCCAATTTTCGTTGGGTTTTGTTTGAGATAGAGACTCTCTGGTTTCAGTGTGATATTGTGGTTGTTGATAGGGTTGGGGGGAGGAAAGTTGTTGTGGAAGGGTTGGGAAGTTATTTGGTATATATTGATATTGAGAGTTGTCTAACTGTACCTGGTCTTGCGTCGCCATTGGTCTGTGTTGTGATGCTGTAGGTTGCGACTGTAACCCTCCAGTTTGCGAGGTAGAGGCCATGAGGCCTGCTGTGTATTGTCAGCTTGTTGAGTCCGACGAAATTCGTTGGTAATTGATTAATTGAATTGAAATGTATTTGACCTTGCAGTTTAGCTCGCAAGACTTCACTGCACACTGTTTCCACTATCAAAGCACTTGTTGCGGAGCGTTGCTCAATACATGTCCGCACTGTATGCTCGAGATAAGTAAACAACATAAGTTCTACTGATTTCAGACTTTCATTGACATTAATTATTGATGTTAATTCTGCCCTTGGGATGTTACTGTTTATGGATGTGGGCAGTGTTGCCGATGTTTTGGACGTACATGCTGACTCCGTCTTCAGGACTGGCCCTGAAAGTGGAGGCAGTATGTATGTAAATTTTGTAAAAGTGTCATGATATAGAAGTGTGATAAAATGTTCTTTTCTTCATATCTCCTAAAACGAAAATAATAATGTCACAATATATTTGTAATGGGGCACTTTCCTTTCGCTTTAATACAGTGTCATTAGGGTTGTAGTGCATTGAGTTACTTCTATCACCCATGCATCAGTTACTAAGGTTTGTGCACAAGGCCCAGCCAGCCAGATGCTCCATACTCTCGAAACAGTACTGTTACCTCCAGGTTAAAATATGACCACCAGACATGTAGAAGTGGGAAATTCAAAAACTTCAATTCCCTTATGTACTTATCATATGTATAAGGCATGTCTGGGGCTCCCTTCTATAATGCGCCAGGTATATTCGGCTTCCTGCCGAACATCATCTTATGCAGCCTGAAGCCTCTGGAGGTGTGTCGTGTGATGGGTGACTTCACTGTGGGAAAAATATGTTTGTTAGGCAGCCGTGATAGTAGGCACTCCCCCAACCCCTTTCCGTATGATTCCATTCTGCTCTTTCGAGATCGCCTCGCGTCGGGAATCATTGTAATTACCGTGCTAACCATATCAGCTTAGAGAATTGTTTTCACAGAAATTCGTGTTCAGGGCTGTGCGTTGGAGTTGGAGAGCGTTAGCCTACCGTTACTTAGCAATGGGTGACTCCTCTGTGGGAACGATATTTACCCAGCCGTAATGGTAATGGACGTTTACGTCGACTTCGCTATTTCGGTTTCTCTGGACGAAATGTGGACAATTGTTCCTGCACGAACTACGTTTCCTACTTTAGCTATTATAGACCTACCTGGAACACAACCAATCAGCAAGCTCCTCAACTCACTCGCCCACGTAACTACAAACTGGACGTTTTGGGTAATTTCAATAAACGATTTTTCAATATCATGTTTCAATAAATTTTCAAATTTAATGTACAAAGAACATTTATTCAAATAAAAATCCTAATTTAAATCTGTTTAACCACGTTAATCCAGGGAACCAAGTTTCCCCAATCGTTTTTTCTGACAAATTTCACAACATTTAACAACGTAATCCTCAATTTCTCATTTCGTACCTGGCTAAGATACAAACAGCTTTATTCTTTCATATATCCTGTTCATTCCTAAATGACCGCCTGTCGGGTTTTCATGCATTTCTCTGAGAATCCTCGCCTTATCTTCCTGGCTGGCTCTTGCTTTGATACCTTCGTTTTCCGAAACTGGTGTAGTAACATGGATTCCGCTGAGTGAGTCTGCATTTTTGTTTTCACAACTTTTCCATTAAATCACTTCATATTAGCGTTCTTCGAGCTTTAAGCTCTATCTTAAGAATGTCGAACTCGGATCCTTCAAACTGATTATTCATATCACGGAACGGTGATCTGTGACTGTGGTAAAATTCCTACGATACCGATTTTGTCGAAAGTGTTTGCATCCCCAAACAATAGCTAACAATTCCTTTTCTATTACTGGGTAATTCCGTTCTGCACACTTGCGTTAGCATCGTTGGTTGAGGGGCTATGCTACAAGCTGGAAGGTTGCGGGTTCAAGTCCGATGAGGCCACTGGATTTGTTCAACTGACCTAATCCTTTCAGCCGCACTATGGCCCTGGGTTGACAGCCTCTAACAGAAATGAGTACCTGGAATTAATTAAATAATTTTCCTAGGGAGTAAAGCACGGCAGGCGCGTAAGGCTGGCAGCCTTACCGTCATCTTTGAGCCGATTTTCTAGATAATGCGGGACCCTCAACGTCTCAACCCTATGGGCCTTCACGGCCTGTTACAAGGATAGCTTTAATTTCTTACTTTACTATTTAAAGTTCATGGAGACGACCATTACTGGTATCGTATATCTGGACATGCTCCAAGAGTTCCTCATTCTACAGTTAGACAAAAATGACCAAGAAGGACGCGTTCACTTCCAGCAAGACAGCGCACCCCCTTATTACCTTGGAGAAGAGCGCGAGTACCTCAACACCCGTTTCCCAGGTCGGTGGATTGGTAGAGCGGCACCGATGGCATGGCCATCTCGTTCCCCGGATCTCACTCCCCTGGATTTCTTCTTATGGGGATTCGTTAAAGTTCGAGTGTTCGTACCACCTTTGCCTGCAAATGTCGTTGAGCTCCAAACTCGAATTACTGCCTCAGTTGCAGAAGTGACGCCAGAGATGCTACGTAGCGTGTGGCAAGAGACTAACTGCAGGTGGGACGTCTGCCGCATTACCAATGGAAGTCACATTGAACCATAACTATTTGAGGTAAACTCGGTGTTTTTGCTACATTATGACAGTTCAAAATGTTGCGTATGCCCTGTGTATAAATTGATATAAGATTTCAAAGTTCTAAAGCTCTTTTTGAAACACCCAGTATATTATAGTTAGAAATTTGCAAGAGCATGTGATACGAAATTTAGCGGTCCATTTCTCAAACTCACAAACGAATGCAGGCTACGTAACTTACCTCTCATACTGCAAGCAACTTCTGATAGATATTTGCACTGATATTTAGTAGTGGGAATTAGTATACAAATGTGTTACGATCTGTTACATTTCTCCATCAGAATAAATATATAAAAATTACAATTCACATATTATAAAAATTAGATTGTCACATTTATTAGTGACTATAGACGGGGTTTGGTTTTGTTGAATAGATGTATTGACCACTTACGGGTTGTAACTAAAAATAAATAAAACTCTTGCTGATTTCTACACAACAAATATCTCCACGCCAAGTCTTCTCAGTCTGCTTTCAAAAGTCGTCACTTAGTAAGGTGAAAGAAAAGGTAAAGCTATCTCTGTAACAGGCCGTGGAGGCCCATAGGTTTGTGAGACGTCGAGGCTCCCGTATTTTCTAGACAATCGGCTCAGTGATGGCGGTGATGTCGTCAGCCTTGCGAACCGGCCTCCCTTTACTTCCAAAGTAGATTCCTGGTATTAATTTCTGTTAGGGGCTGAGGCGAACCGCACTGCCATAGTGCGTCCGAAATTATTAAGTCAATTTATAAATCCAATCATCTAATCGGAAATCGAACTCGCGGTCTTCCGACTCGCATCATAGTGCATCTAACAGTTCTCAACAATGCCCATTCCTCTACAGTGTTTTCACTAGACGTTTCCTGGTAACGAATCTTAACAATGGAGATTCTTTAACTTCCGTGGTTATGTTATTGCCTTCTGGCTAACGCTCCACACTGAAATCTGAACTGAACCACTTTGCAAGGCTCGAACAGAAGAAGCCATTCCCTTGCTAAAATTAGTACCTCTGGTGAAACTTGCGGACTTACCACGAAATCACCAGTGGACCATGGGGCTGGGGTAGCATAATTTCTGATGGTACGTTCACCTGCAAAGCAATGTCTACGCTTCACACCTTGTCCACACGTGGGATAGAGCAACAAGAAATCGTATTGTCACTCTCTGCGTATCTCATGACCACAAAGGGGAGGGAAACACAGGCTCACGAATTGGTTCTCGGGAGAATCACTATAGTCCCTTGAAGGTGCGGCACGGCTTCTTTGTTGAATATACCCTTGAGAACGGCTGCAAACCGACCCACTGCAACGTCGTCAGCGACCTTATCCATGATGGCAGTAACCTCCCCCGCCCCCAACAACAAGAATTGGTGCTCGATACAAGTTCCAAAACACAAACAGCCATCCCCTGCTTGCAGTTGTGCTGCCGCCATGACCAAACAGATAAATGCCGACATTCTAGAAATATTCTCCGAATGTAATCTGCTCTGAATTTTTCGTCAATGTAATTTGTATATGTTGGTGACGCCTCCAAATGAACCTACTTATTCGTCCGGTGTTGACCATGCTTTTCCGAGAAAATCACAGATGAACTGAAATCCTTAAACGGTTCTCGGATAATCATATACGGAGTCATTCAAGGCCATTTCTGCAGAGGCCTCGCGAGTGAGATGAAAATGGAAAATAATTTCTCACGATTCCACAAACTTACAGGCAAAATGACGGAAGAATCTCGATTTGTTGCCTGGTAATAAAAGATTTTTTTTATTTAGATGATATTAGCAATCAGAATTACATTTGATTCCATAAGCTAATTAGCTGTAGCATTCCCCGTGACGTGGAGAGGGCTTATCCAGAGATAAGTCCTCGTTAACTCTTTCTCAGGTCGGCTGGCCAATTCCTTTTTAGTCTTCGTCCATAGCGTGGTTCCAGTAACGGTTGAATTAGTACGTTCTCATGTCCTTCTATTTTGTTGACGTATCTTCTGCTTTTTCCTATTATGACTTCCTTCACTAGCGGCACTTTCAGGTCTTCATGGAGTGTTATATTGGAAACATACCATGGGGTTTAGTAATCATACGTAGTATCTTTGACTGACATCTTTGGATTATTGAAATATTGGGTTTGCTAACACATCCCCATATTTCCAGTCCATATACCCAAATTGTTTTTATTATTGTTTTGTAAAGTAAGATTTTGTTATCTAATGAGAGCCTGGAATTTCTTCCAATTAACCAATGCATCCCTCTGATTTTTAAATCAATAGGTTTGCGTTTTTTAGTAGTGTGTTTCTTCCAGGTTAGATAGTTGTCTAGATGAATACATAAGTATTTTCTGCTGGCTGATTCAGGTATTTCTATGTTATTAAAGAAAACTGCAGGACTGAAGTTTTGTTGCACTGACTTGGTTTCGTTGATTTTTATTTTCCATGTATTTGTCCACTCTTGTATTTAATTTAGATTATTTTGCAAAGAGAAGGTAGCTATTGCTGGATCTGTGTTGGTCGAGAGGATCACGGTAACATCCGCAAATGTGCCCACTGTTGTGTTGACATTGACTGATAGGTCTGCTATATACAGTAAATAAAGTAGTGGACCTAACACACTGCCTTGTGGAACACCTGATCTTATTGCAAAATTGTTAGATATGGTAAAATTGATTCTCGTTCTGAACACACTGCCATTTATATAGGATTTTAGTAAGTGGAAAAAAGTGATGGGCAGATATTTTTTATTTCCTACAGTAGTTCTGGATACCATTCCTTATCAAAGGCTTGACTTGCATCGAGGAAGACCGATGTGCAGTATTCTTTATTTTCTAATGCTTGGTGTATTTTGTGTATTATTCTATATATCTGTTGTACAGTGGAGTGGTTTTCTCTAAAACCAAATTGATGTGGTGGTATCCATTCTTCTGTATTTGGGTCAGACCTTATTCTTTTTAAGAGAAGTCTTTCGAGGGGCTTAGATATGATGGGTAGTAAACTTATAGGACGATAGGATGACACACGATTAATATATTTGCCTGGTTTGGGGATCAGGATTATTTCTGCTGTTTTTAGCTGATTTGGCCAGTATTTATATTTGAGAATAGCATTAAATACGTATATATGCGAGAAGTACCAACAATTTCTTGACATTTCTTTGAATATTATTGGAGTCACTTCGTCAATGCCAGGTGCTTTTCTTGAATTTAGGGATGCTATTACGTTTTGCACTTCTCTAACTGTAACAAGTTTTATTTCTGGTATAATGCTGACATTTTCAGATATTTGTCTTTCTATTTCTTTATCATCATGGTCCTCATATGGTGTAAAAACTGTAGCAAGATATTCAGCAAACATAGCAGCTTCTACTTCATCACTTCTTGTCCACAATTTTTGCGGCGCCATTTCATTTCTCATAGGATGTATCTGTGTCTTGATTTCCAGATAGTATTGTCATATCTGTTGAGGCTGGTTGTATAGTCAGAGAAGGATCTTTCTCTTGCCTCTTTAATTTTACACTTCAGCCTATTACTTATATGGTTATATGTTGTTTTATCTATTGGTGCTTGACTTCTATGCCACCTTCCTCTTGTTCTTGCTCTTCTCAGCTATGAGTTTTCAATTTCAATTGGAACATTCCTTGTGTTATTTTGGAAGGTGATCGTAGGTGTAGCATCTTGGGTTGCCTGTTTTATAGTGTTGATTAGAGAGGTTAGTGCGCTGTCGATTTCCATTGGGTTCTTGAATCTCACATTTTGAATTATATCTTCTTGAAGTTTCATCTTGTATTTTTCCCAATATGTGTTGTTGTTGTTGTGCAGTTTACTTGTTGGTGTTTTGTGAATAGCATGACTAATGACAGTGGCTATAATTGGTGTGTGATCTGAAGAGAGATCGAGACTGCGTACCACATACATGTACTCTGAAGAAATTCCATTAGTAACGAAGAAGTCCAAGAGGTCAGGGGTTTTATTGGGATATGTTGGCCAATATGTCGGCCAGCTTGTTGACAAGTGCGAATATTTTTGCTCTTGTGATGTTGTCAATAATTCTCTGCCTCTGGCCGTTTTTAGGCGAGATCCCCATAAGGTGTTCTTGCCATTATAATCTCGGCCTGCTACAAATTTGTGTCCCAGCGTTTGAAAGAAATCATTAAAGTTCTCTTTTTTGATGCTATATTTTGGTGGACAGTAAACTGCAGCAACAGTTAACTCGTATTGGGTCATCTTAACTTTTATGACTGTGGCCTGTAGGTGATTTAATTTGTACTTGGGGAGCTCATAATGGTTACTAGCTCTTTTTGTTAATATAGCAGTTCTTCCGTGTGCTGTAGTGTCGGGATGATTAGTGGAGTATGTTAAATACTTTGGTATATTGAAGTAAGATCTATCAGTGAAATGAGTTTCACTTATCAGTATAATGTCTATGAAGTTGCGTTCAAGGAATATCTCTAGTTCATTTTTTTGCTGCAGAAGGCCGTTGGCGATCCATAGTGAAATTCTAAGGAATGTGATGGATTTTAGATATTAAGGTTGATAGCATGCTGTTTTGTTGGGTGAGTTGTTGGAACGTTGCTTTAAATTCTTCAAGAAGTTTGGTTACCAAATTAGTTGTATTTGGGTTGTTGTTAGTATTGTGACATGTTGCGCAATGGAGGGCAACACCGCCCTCTCTAGCGGTAAGTGGCGGCATCGTAGCGCTCACGTCACACTATGTTAATAGGCAAGTTAACACCCCGACCCTCTCCCTGCTTTGACGACACATCGCCAGGCAACAGCAGCACACATTACATAACAGACAAGCACTGTGGCTGCATAAGGGAACTACACAGCCGCCGCAGTTAGGTAAAGTGTATCAGCGGCCGAAGACAGTTCTCCAGTCAGCAATGAACAAATTAAAGTGTACCTGCCGCCGAAGTTAGTTCTCAAGTCAGAAGTGAACAAGTTCTCAAGGCAGCAGCCCATAGTTGGAGTATAGCAGCGTTCGCGGAAAGAAGTACCAGACGTGTGTGTAATTGTGTATTTGGGAGTGTGTGATACAGGGACACTTACGTAGCTAAAGTATTGTGAATACGTGTAGAATACTGAAGGCAGAGTGAAAAGATTATAGCGAATAGGGCAATATTGTGTGAAACCCCCAAATTTATTGTAATTAATTGTAGCCGATACTTGTACGTTCTTAAATAAAGCAATTAACAATCCGAACGGCGTCTTCTGTAACGAAACACTTTACAGAATTTTCCCTTGCTTTTCCTAAGTATCTAATGTTTTTTTCTTGGTTTCTCTTCCCTTTAAGGGCTTCTGAATAACGGATTCCTACTTGTAACTGAGCTGGTTGGCTTTGGGTTAGTGCGTTGTGTTGAATGTTTAGTCTGTTGTTAGTATTATTTGGTTGTTTCAATAAACTGTGATAATATTCAGATCCTCTGTAATTAGCCGGATGTGCACCTCCACAGGCGTGTTTCTAGATTTTTTGCAGCTCTGTGTGCTGTGCGACCGACCACATTTTACACATATCGTACATACGGTTTGTTACAATATGATCCTGTATGACCATATTGTCGCCGTCGCATGCACTGTGGGATTCCTTTGGCCTTTCTTGGATGTTCTACTGTAATTGTTTCGTTTTGTAAGCTTGCTAGTTTGTAGATTTCTTTGTTGTTACTGTTATAAAAGATAAATCTATTTTTTTCCATACATTGTTTCAGGCTAACATGATTGTGCTCGATCTCCTGTTGCTGATTTTCACTTTAGCCTTGACAGTTGCCATCGTAATTGGTAAGTAACATATTATCACGTGTTAGTGACTAGACACTGGTTTTGTGTTTTATTACGTGATTTACTGAACAGTTATGACTCGTAACTACAAACGATTATAATAAACTCGTTAATTTACACACACTACAAATAAATACGGGACCCACAAAAAATTCGCAGTTTGTAATAGTCTTCACTGTTCGTTGCTAGGTAACATCAAAGTCAAGTCACATCGGGACCAACGATCGGTCAGTCCGTCCGTTTTGGTTTCTGACCCCCTCTGAGGTTCATGACCAAGTCTCACAGACAGTTATGGTTTCTTCGTTATTGGTCGGCCTTTCTGACGAGAGAACAGGTCTCACATCTGTCGAAGTCATTGTCCGTCTATTGTCAGTATATTCTGATTGTTTGCAGGTTTACATGTATAGTACATAATATAATAACGTACATATTGTAGCTGTGAAGTTCTATAAATATATATCTTCAGTAATTACTGGCTCGTGAATGAGTTATGCCCAGTGGCGTTTCTGTTTTCAATTAGATATCGTTTGAATGCTTGTATTGGGGTTTTACTCAGGTCTCTCTTGTAGAGTTAGGATGGTGTATCTTTTCAGTCTCTGTGTAGTTTCGCTATTGTCTAACATTTTCACTGCTAGTGCATTTGTGTGCTTTTCTAATTTTCTTAAGAAGTGGTTCTTTACTTCACTGAGCACTGTTTTCGTTTGCAGATCTTCATGGATCCTGTGGTTGTTTACGTACAAAGGTATGTTCCGATGGGTCGGAGGGCCTTGGATTGAAAGCACGGGAGGATTTCGATGGTTGAGCTTTTTTTTTTTTTTTTATTATGTGCCTTGCCCATCTCAGGCTCCTATCGAGATGCATGCCCAGATCTTCCACTTCTTTCTGGGGTGGTTCAACATGGTGCATTTGCACTGTCGGACAGGATTCGTTGCGTAGGATGAATGTAATTTTCGTAGATTTGCTTAGATTTATTTTAATTCTCCATTTCTTCGCCTAATCACGTTTATTCGCGGTGGCTTGGAGTTTCATTCTGGCTATCGCTGAAACTTCATGTTTAGCTGAGATTGCTGTAACATCCGCGAAGGTAGCAGCTGTTGCGTTGTCTGCTGTCAGGAGGTCGCTTGCGTAGATAAGAAATAGGACAGGTCCTGAGACACTTCCCTGTGGTACGTCTGCTTTTTTTTCCTTAAGTTTTTGGTTTCGTCTATGAATTTTACTTGAGAGGGTCCATCCGTTTAGGGGCACATACACGTACGAGTCTGGCTCGGCGAGCTTGACTCGGATTAATTTCACCATAACTGCATGAACTGACTCCCAACTTTGCGACACACACAGACGAGTCTGTCTCATTGGATGTCGAGCCGAGTCCCACTCGCGAGCCAGGCTCGTATGTGTATGGACCCCTTTAGATGTGATTCCGATATTCAGTAGTCTGCATAGGTAGGTTTCTCTGATTCTGAACAAGAGGCCTGGGTGCCATACTTTATCATACGCTTGTGTGATGTCTCGGAGCGCCGCATAGCAATAGAGTTCCTCTTATTATCTGTGCAATTCNGAGTATACTTGTTCTATGGTAGAGTGTTCCTGTCCGGGAGGAGTCGGGTTTCTTCTACTATCTGGTGTAATCTCTCGAGTACTGCTCTTTCGAAGATTTTGTTCGTTACTGGGAGTAGGATCGTAGGTCTATATGAGCTGGCTTCCGCCGCGGTCTACCAGATTCCGGAACCATGTGATCTGTGTGACTTTCCATTGAACTGGCAAATATTCCGTCCTGATAGTCAAGTTACATTTAATGTGTAACATGTTGCGCGTATTGTCGTGTGATTCATAACCCACAGATACGATATCCCCTTTCAGCAGTGAGACTATCAGTAGATCAATGCACACTGTTTATACTGTAATTCTAAGCATCAACACAATGGATCCACAGTTGCTAACATACATAATTTGATATTAAATATGGGTTAGTGTAGACCGTATCATAGGACAGGTGGTTAGTAGCTCACCCATGTTCTTTCACCCGGTTCCATCCCAGAAAATGCCTCTTAATATTCGTGACTGAAAAAGTGGCACTGGGCAGGGCTTTCTCTGTGTGCTCCAGTTTCTCCTACCAGTTCTCATTCCACCATTTGCCCCACTGCTGCTCTATATTTCAGAGAATTTCCGCTAGCGTTTTTGAATTAATATCCGATTTTTCGTGTGTTCGGGAGCCAGTACATGTAGTTACTTTTGATTGCACTCATCTAAACAGGCAGTGAAATAACGCTGTGGGTTTTATGGGGTTGCCATGCTGTGAAATTGCCTGGGCTTGCCCTGCTCTTTTAAAGATAAGAAATTGGCATTAGTGTAACCTGTGAGATATTTGGGGTGTAATTGTGCATCTGTGTAGCATTCTCATGTCGTTTTATTTATTATTTTTTAGGTTGGATAATAAGGCATCAGCACAATATCAATGGATTATTAAAGGTGAGTTTCAGAAAAGCAATAATTTGTGCATATCCTGTAACTTGTCTCCAAGTAGTTCACTACAAAGCAATAACAATTTTGTCTATATTGTAACGTGTTTACTGGTTACTGATCCCACTTCTGACACCAATGTAACATGTTTATGTTACTGAATACGCCGTAGAGATCGTTAACTGGTTTATTGAACAATCTACAACTATCGGCGACAATTATCACAACGTTACGGGTTTCCACAGTTTACAAACCCTACAACAAAATCTCTTAACACTGTCTTCAAGAGTCTTCAAGAGTCTTCAAGTATTAGTAACGCGGGAGCTACACAAGTCTCCCTGAAATACACTCTCCGAGTATAACTGTACTACAGCACTCACTATGCCTTGAAAGCACACAATACATCTTCCGCTCGCTGACTTCTTAGTTATCGCTCACTCGCAGGCTATGTTTCAACTGAACTCTAGCTGCTGTGGAGTCCGCTTATATAGCCTTGCGCTGTTGCTAGTGTGACGTGGCGTATAGCCTAGGGCGCTGTTGCTAGTGTGACGTCACCGCTGTTGATTAGCATTGCATAGTTACCAGGTTACGGGGGCTCGGCTATCTTCGGCTCCGCTTGCGACGTCACCGCGCATGGCTGCCAGGATTCGGGGTGATTACTCGCCTATTACGGGAGCGTTACGTTACCGCTGAGGGGTGGGAGGGGAGCGCTGACTCACCCGCTGCGTCACTGCTGG
>NW_019744135.1:22585-24512 GCF_002891405.2 Cryptotermes secundus
ATATATATATATATATAATTACATTTATCTTGTAATTCTTGCAGTAACTCAAAAATATTAACACATTTATTTCTGTTCACTAGAAAAAGTGGGCATCTTCCTTAAAAGAATATAAGATTCCAGAATCATCACATTGTATAATTTTATCAAAGTTGTCCAACTTAAATGCACTAAATCTATATACTATCCTCCTGTAGTTGATGCAGTTATTATTAGCCTATTGCTATTGTTCCTGTCATTATTATCATCGTTATTTTCAATATAAGCTTACTTTAATGTAGGTGTGGGTTTCAAAATGGTTTAGAAATATTTATTTATGGCTAAGTACAGAACTAAACGTCTGTTCACATTAAAAGCCGACTGACTTCAAATTTCATGTGGCTGTGTTTAAAAGCTTAATTGTGTTAGATATTGGCAGTTCTTTGTTTTGCACTAATTTGTATTAAGTAAAGGAAAATTTAATGTGTAAATAGTTCATACGTGAACTCTCAAAGTCAGTACAATTGATAGAAACAAGCACGTTATGGGATTGATTCTCACGCAAATGACGCTGTATCAATTGCTGTGGATGTGTGCTGTTGATCGAGATGAGAATGCAATAACGGATTACGAATAGATAATTAGTTTTAATGTTGCTGTCATGGCCTTGTTGAAAGACAGATTTTAACCTATATATTTATTGTCACGTGTAGGGTAGTACGCGTGACAAAAACAACGGGTTCTAGTTGGACTGGATTCCTTGGCACTTCGGTTACAAGTTGTCTTAATTAAAATTAGTAGAGTGCTTTCGCTGATTTACACTTTATAATTCGATATTACACACATACAATAGTCCTCCCCTGGTAACGCAGTAAAACACAGGAACTAGCAATTGCACACTCCAGATATCACCGTACTACAGTACACATAAAGTTTTCAACGTCTATTAATATTTCACAGCTGAATCCTCACAAATCATTTCCATAACGGCTTCGTGTCCTTGACTCGGTCTCTCAGCTACGACTAATTGCAAACGAGCTTCACTCTCCCGTATAAAACTTCGGCACAGATACGGACCTACAGTAAACATTTATCATGATTTATTTAATCCGTCTTGCAGTGCATACACTCATTTATTCCCTTCTCTCCCTCACACTNTAACTTCAAACGAGCTTCACTCTCCCGTACAAAACTTCGTCACAGATACGGACCTACAGTAAACATTTATCACGTGATCGCTATCCAACCAGTCTATTGGCGCGTCGACCGAATCTACAGAAAACATGGCCTCCTCTATTGTTGCATAACATTGCAATGAACTGCTTGCCAAGAATCTGGCCTTCGCTGTAACTAGTTTAGCAATTGGTGTACATGTAACATTGCTCCCAACTTAAGGATATTCATCCCAAATAGCCTACAGGCCTGCTACCTGTTCTTTTCCAAGTATTACTTCTGAATTTCCCACCAATATCCTATAAGCATTCCTCTTCTCCCCCATTCATGCTACATGCCCTTCATATCTCATCCTNACATCTCATCCTCCTTGATTTGATCGTTCTAATTATTCTTGGAGAAGAGGACAAATTATGAAGCTCCCCATTATACATTTCTCTCCAAACTCCTGTCACTTTATCTCTCTTCGGTCCAAATATTATCCTCAACACCCTCAGTCTCTGTTCCTCCCTTATGACATAGCCCTAGTGTCACACAGACATTACCACAGGCAAAATTATATTTGTGTATATGCTACATTTATGCTTTCAGACAGCAGACGGGAAGACAAAATGCTCTGAACTGAATGGTAGCAAGCATTACCCGAGTAAAGTCTCCTCTTAACTTGCTCTTGAATCAGGTTTTGATTTGTTACAATTTTTCCCAAATATGTGAACTGTGCCACATTTTGAAAACATCTGTTACCTAATTTTATGTCATGATTTATCCCTGCATT
>NW_019744136.1:0-4542 GCF_002891405.2 Cryptotermes secundus
GTGACATTCATTACATACCAAGACACTATACAGTAAAAAAAAAAGAAAAGGGTACAGTTATCCCTGTAACAGACCGTGGAGGTCCATAGGGTTGTGAGACATTAAGGCTCCCACATTTTCTAGACAAACGGCTCATCGATGGTGGTGAGGTTGTCAGCCTTATGTACCGGCCACACTTTAAGCCCCACAAAAATTCCTGGTACTCATTTCTGTTAAGAGGCTGAGTCGACCCCAGGGCCACAGTGCAGCTGGAAGGATTAGGTCAATTGAAAAAAATTAATGACTTCATCGGGACTTGAACCCATGACCTTCCAACTTGTAGCATAGTGCCTCAACCAACTACCCTACTGCTACTTACATTAAACAGTAATGATTAATGTGTTTCTACTAAAACTCCTAACAAAACTGCAGTATATGATTAAATACGGTACACCATTTATGAATTACTTAAAATATAAACGCACAATTAAAACCAATACTATCGTGTCAATATCTCTTAATATGAAAGGCCTATGTTGTACATAAAGAATCTGCTAATGACTCACCAATCTCAACTTCATTCCAAGCTCCACATTTGCCTTCTTCCTGACGTTTCTTCTCTTCAATCATTTCCCTCTCAAAGTCCTGTAATGTAAATTTTGTATGAGATTAACAGAACACAAGTGTGCAGTCCAAAAATTACCAATTCAAAATTACCTTGAGATAGACTGAAATCTGAACTGCTTACCCACCAACCACTACATAAAAAATGACTACACTGTAAAGTACTGACTATACTGCGTAGGATTTGAGCTTCTGTCAGCAGTAGTTTTGAAGAGTTCTGTCATCTGGGATATAATGCCGTGTAGTCTGTCGAAAGTCAATAGACAGTTTGCAGAAACATGTTGCCTCCATCTTTAGGGTTGAAGAATAAATCAAGCAAGAAACCAGCACTGGCAGGTAACAAAGCCAAGCTTCCTACCTGCTTCACGGTGGCTTCTTGTTTCATTTATTCTTTGACCCTGAAGATTCAGATCACATATTCCCCCGGAAATTTGGATGATACCCCAGAAGGCAGAATTCTTCTGACTATACTGATCATCTTGAAACTTCTTTGCCAAAATATCTTTTTAATATCACAGTATGCTTAAAGTTACAGATCTATTAGAAACATACTCTCATTCTGCCAAGCAATGTGCACCTGCCAAACTGACTCTGAGTTTGCAGTGAGAATACTGTGACGATTGACATTCGATTCACTTTGCAATGAATAAAATTACAAGAACTATTGGTTTTTCATTTAGTCAAGTTCTGAGCTATTTATTCATCCCTATTTCAGTTTCACATGTAATTCCTAGTAGCGTCTTTTCTACCTTTGTATCATGCACATGGCAGGGAGAAAAAAGAAATAAAAGATGTGGGGGGGGGAAATAGACTGGATTTGAGATTCCTGTAGAGGAGATTAGGAAAGGCACTATCTTCTGGGAAGTAACATCCTGTAAGTCCACTGACATTCCTTCAAAATGC
Source organism: Cryptotermes secundus (assembly GCF_002891405.2). Taxonomy (NCBI): domain Eukaryota; kingdom Metazoa; phylum Arthropoda; class Insecta; order Blattodea; family Kalotermitidae; genus Cryptotermes; species Cryptotermes secundus. Next base: position 1,507 of record NW_019744136.1, read on the forward strand.
TTATGGACCTTATCACATTACACGGCATTTTATTCCAGAAGGTACCACTTGTCAAGAAGAAGACGAAAAAGGTTTTACCATCTCAACTATCACATTCTTATTGTATAATGAGTGCTTTCATTTCTAGGGTTTCTGTTGGATGTTTCCAGTACAGTAATTTATATATCCATTATCATGGAATTCAACTGTAATTAAAATATATTCTAATACTGTTGCAGCTGCAGTAAATAACTGTACATGAGCAATGGACTGTATCTTGTCTTGACACATGCTAAATCAAAGTGCCTTGCCAAGTGTACATGTATCTGCGGATGGTTATATTGCACTCACAAGTAGTTCCTGAGCGTCGTCATCTGTTGCCAGTCAGACCATAAATGGGGACATCACCCAACGTACGGCAGAATTCTGCTGTAGCATTCAGCACAATGGAACCACCTTCCGTGTTTCCTTCTGAGTTTCTCTCCAGTACTGACTCTGCCACCTTAAAACATCACAAATCACAAACAGTTAAATTATGTAGCTATACAGCATTCTGTTTTGTAGTATCCATAAATGCAAAGCTGTCCCTATGCTTAATTAGTTATGCTCTAGATGGAGGTGAGTGACCAGCTCCATGCCACTCCCACACCTGGGGAAACAGCCCCTGGTGCCTATTTGACAGGAGGCCATAACAGGTCTCAATAACCAAAATACAAGAAAGGATGACAGTATAAAAAAAGGTAGAGCTTTCCCTCTAACAGGCCGTGGAGGCCCATAGGGGTGTGAGGCGTCAAGGCTCCCATACTTTCTCGAAAATAAGCTCACAGATGGTGGTGAGGGTATCAGCCTTACACACAAGCTGCCCTTTACCTCCCAAGAATATTCCTGGTACTCATTTCTGTTAGAGGCTGACTTGACACCAGGGCCATAGTGTGACTGGTAGGATTCGGTCAATCTAAAAATCCAATTACCTAACTGGGAATCGAACCCATGACCTTTCAGTTTGTAGCACAGTAAGAAACGATGATGATGTTACTTAAATGTGAACATACGATTTACTGGTTTGAGGCCCACCACAACAAACTGTGAGAGAAACAATTTAATAGCCCTCAGGTTAAATTACAATATAGTTTCTCTAGGGTACAATGGTTTTGTACAGTAACCAAGGAGGAAACATCATAATGAACTTTACTACAAAGTTCTGTGCAACATTTTATAACTGGAACATATGGACACACTGTGTAGGAACTAAACGTGGCACAGGATTCTGTAGCTAGGGACAATTTCATCACCTCCCACCACCTATCCATAGGGCTGCTCCTCTCTTGTCTCAGGGAGAAAAAGCAAAGAGGCAGGAAGATGGCCTTGATTGAACAAGAGAAATGACCCCTACTACAGCCAAATATTTGTGAGGATTAAAAAGGAAATCTGCTGTTGTGATGTACCTTTTCTACACTGTTCTTTGATTCTGTAACAGCTTCCTGCAGCTTCAGTCTCCATGCTTTCTTGAGGGCTATCTGTAGCTCCAGTTCGCTGTTATCAGGCTCAGTCCTGATGTTGGACACTATCTCTTCTGGTGCTGAAAGTTGTGTCCGATTATTAACAACATTCAAAATTGCTCCTGCACTACATTTCCTTTCATGATTTCACAACACACTTCGTAGCGGAAACTATATAGTATAAAATGGCCAATGATTAGTAAATAATGTATTCAAAAGTCTTGGTGCTTGTCACCTGATTAGGGATACTAAGTCCAAAAACACATGCCTGGTGGTACTGTGAAAAACCATGAAAAAACCTAAGTCAGGTTTGCCAGATGTTCCAGCGGAGATTCATGAACACAAGAACCCGGTTCCCTTTTTTGAGTTCGAACTGTGGAAGTAACATGAATCTGTACTTACGGTACGACTGGGCGCGTTTATCTCTTCTTGTAGCAGTTCAATAATTTTTTGTGCTGATCTGAGTTCTATTTTAAATTTATGACAACAAGCACTCGTTACCTCACTTGTTACACTACGATCATTGATGAAAACTTGAGTGTCATTACCATTAACCTCTGCACGACCTGCCATTTTGGATATCGATTAGGGTGATGATCGATCTCTCGGGAATTTCTTATTCAGCTCCTAATAATTTTGTAGTGATGATCGATCTCTCGGGAATTTCTTATGCAGCTCTTAATAATTTTGTAGAAACACCAAAATTATTCAATTTATAACAGCTCTCGTAAGGTGAGTGCCATTAAAATACAAGAACAAAAACGGAATTAATTGTGAACTTTCATCAAAGATATTTGTACATTTTAAACTGGATTGATAGCTCAGTCGGTATAGCGACCGATAGCGACAGGCTACATGCTGCACGACTGATGGCGCTGCAGACAGGGGGTGGTAACTCAATGCTATTGGTGGGCTATATAGCCACCGTGACGTCATGAAGCATCACAGCTAGCGCAGTGGCAGCATGCATCTCTATAGATACAAAATGGCTGCCGCCAGTGCCGAAAGCTCAGTCAGTAAGAGTGTATGCTATCATACCGCCTGCCCTGTCGGTAAGAAAGTACGCTATCATACCACCACCCTTTGTGTACTGCGCCCTCCCAAAGAATCACTGGTTCACACGAATAGCTAGAAATAATAATTTATGCAAATTAAATGTTCATATTTTACAGGCACTGGTGAGAAACTTTCTCCCGATATATAATGTTGCAACCTTGGCCTCTTGTACTGCAGAATTTCTTACTCCATCGTGTTTCCTTTTTTTGAACTGAGTTTAATATCACTTCACTTAAAACCATCTGGAGGGGCATGAGTTAAATGATATCAAACTCAGTTCGAAAACGGAAAACACACAAGAGCAAGAACCTCTGCAGTACAAGATATCAGGTTGCAAAATTATTTATCAGGAGAAAGTTTCTCACCAGTGCCTGTAAAATAAGAATATTTCATTTACATCAATTCAACACCTCCTTACTGAAATGCAATGGATATTTGAACTATAACATATATAGAATACTTGTGTTTAGGAAAGCTGATGGTGGGTAAACTTGAAAAAAAA
>NW_019744136.1:5033-9126 GCF_002891405.2 Cryptotermes secundus
AATATAATTATTTTCAGATATAGGGCAGAATGAACTCTGATCATCTTCTGACAATGATGTTCTAATACTCTGGGAAGAAGGAAACAGGTCTCCAAAGCAAGGAGAGGGAGCTCAAGATCAGAATAGGTTTCTTGTATGTAATCTGACTCTAGGTGATAATGTTATCAACAAATTACTCAATACCAGAGGTTTGAGACAAGAGCATGTGAAGGCATGGTAGTTGCAGTTGCTTGTCATCAGGGTTACTTTCTCCAACTTATGAAACATCTATAGATGCTCTTGTGAGCAATTGGAATATATTATTCCAGTAATTCAATAACTGCTCTCTGCCAATTTCCAGGGCTGGTATGGGCAGGATATTACAAGGCAAAGATGAAGAAGCATTACTTTCCTAATGACTTACTGATGTGTCAGTAGCTTAATCTCCCTCTTTGTGGCCCTCTGCCTGGCTGCTTCAGTCATCAACCTGTTTGTTCACTTACACCACCAAGGGATGTAAATTGTTGTGAGACATCTCACAATACCATCTACTATTCGTTGGTAGTGAAGTGAACAACCAGTACACCTAATCCACTTGAAGTCAATGGTGCTCTTAATGGCAGTTGTGATATGCTGCTCCACTGAATTGAAGTGGCCCACCTTTGCCACTATACACTCCATTAGAGTTACAGCAGTACCAACAGTCTCCACAAGCTTCTCAGAAGGACAGGTGAGAAACTGTTCTGTATCACTGCACTCCTTGAAATATATGAAGATAGCAGCACTTCAGATGTCAGGCATGTCTTGCATGCATCACAGCTGACACCTCGAAGAACCTGTCTGGCAATGGAACCGCTGATGTAGGCTACTGAGAATACTTCCATGTCTCCAGCATGTACTGCAGCACTTATGTCCTCCTGTACTTTCTGAGCAACATGGAAACTCTCAGGCACACCAGCAGGGGTTTCCTTGTCATGACTTGTGGAAGGATTTCGTGAAGCAACATCAGGTTCCCTGAGGAATGATTGTAGGTTATCCAGAAGAGTAGCACCATCATGCTCACAATTAGTTCCCCCCAGACATCTAAAAGCAAGGCCATTGATGATTTTAGTCTTCAAGGCATCTACAAACTGTCCCACTGTTGGGTTATTGTTAGAAACACAGTTCAAATGAACAGCCCCAAATGTGTTCTCAGGGATGCTGATTCAGGTTTCAGGTGTGAAGGTACTTAAAACCCGCCTTTCGCCTCCACCACCACCACGATGAACACCACCATGACCACGACCACCACAACCACGATAATCACCAACACAATGACTACATCCACCACAATGACCACCACAACGACCTCCACTTCCACAACCTCCACAACCCCCATGACCACCACCACCACCACCACAATCCATGTTCAATTCAACTTTCCAACTTTAAATTATCCCAAGAACATAGTTAAGCCATGCATATCCTGTTATGGGACACTCTCTATAATCAGGAACTGAAAACATTATTGAACACACCATGCATATGTTTAGTACTTGGACTGAACTGCCTGCACCACTTTGCTTGAAAGGCTCATTGTTACTCATCTGGCCAAAACATTTCTCATGTTGTATGGTACCTGGTGAGTTTCAAGCCCGATTAATCAGACGAATGCTGTTTTCTGGGATATTTCCACAGTCTGATTGATAGAAGCTATCTTCAGCTAGTAGGGCGAAGAGTACAAATTATGAAGCTCCTCATTATGCAGTTTCTCCAACCTCCTGTCACTTCATCTCTCTTCAGTTCAAATATTCTCCTCAGCACCATGTTCTCAGAAACCCTCAGTCTTATGTTCCTCTTTTAATGTCAGAGACAAAGTTTTACATCAGTACAGAATCACATGCAAAATTATGGATTAGTATATTCTAATTTCTATGTTTTTAGACAGCAGACGAGAAGACCGAACTGAATGGTAGCAAACATTCAGTCAAGAATTGATACAATAATAGACTCCTTCCACTGATCAAGCAAGTGTTCCTTATTCCATATAGAATTTATTAGCTTACAGATCTCAGAATGTAATGTTTCACCTCCTGCTTGAATAAATTCTGCCAGAATCTGAACAATACCTGGCGATTTATACATTTTCAATTTTGCAATAGCATTTTCAACCTCAAAATGGCTAGGATTGGGTACTAATGGCTCAGATGTATGTATTTCTGTCTGCCTAACATCACTGACCCTATGTACATTCAATAACAGACAAGTAGTTCTTCCACCTATTCAAAATGTTCTGGGAATCTGCAAGCAAGTCACCATTCTCATCCTTCACTAAGTTACACCTAGGTTAGTAACCCCTCTTAAATTCATTTATTTATATTAAGTTCATACATGTTGATGATTTACTGTATTTATATCCAAAGGAAAACTGGAAATCACATTATTAGCATTATGATGACTTTTCAGGAATGGTAACAAATGCATTAATATTTGAACTTACGAAGATAGTCATTAATAAAAGTTTATAAAATGTAGACAATACTTAAGCTTTCATGGAGACAGTGAAATCTCAGGCAGTCGGCTGTGTCAGTCACGGAATTGGTTTGATGTTAGAGATGCTGCCTCTGTCTCCATCATCAGGGGTTGACTGGTATTTAATTTGCACATATATATTGCTTGTGTGAGGGGTACAAAATTAGTTGGTGATAAAATACATTCAGGAAGGGCTAGTGCAAACATAAACTCAGAAATTTAGACAGTTTTAATTGTTAGATAAACAACAATAGATCTAAGCTGACTTGGGTGTAAAGCAACAAGAACTAGCATGGAAAATTTAGAACAAATTATACTGAGGCCACAGAAATAGATCCCATAAATCGCCCCCCCCCCCCCCCTGCTTCTCCAGCAGGAGATATAGAGGTAAAAAAAGTAATAGTAAAGCTATCCCTGTAACAGGCCGTGGAGGCCCATAGGGTTGTGAGACGTTGAGGGTCCCACATTATCTAGACAATCGGCTCACAGATAGCGGTAAGGTTGTCAGCCTTACGCGCCAGCCGCACTCTACTCTCCAGGAAAATTATTTAATTAATTCCTGGTACTCATTTCTGTTAGAGGCTGAGTCAACCCCAGAGCCATAGTGCGGCTGGAAGGATTAGGTCAATTGAAAAAATCCAATGACCTCATCGGGACTTGAACCCGTGACCTTCCGGCTTGTAGCATAGTGCCTCAACCAACTACGCTACTGCGTGGAAGGTGGAAGGTGTCCACCGAGAGGTTAGAACTCCTTCTGCTTTATATCTGGGACTTCCTGGGATCAAATCTTTGCCTGAAGATCGGCTATTCTGACATACCTTTGTAATTTTCATCAGCTCTTCCAGACAAATGCCGGGATAACACCCCGCCACTTCTTCCTCCCACCTCCCCTCCAATTCATTAATCAGTCTATCCAGCACCATTATGCATGAGGTACGAACAGCGGCGTTAACTAAATCACAAAAAAAATGGCCGCCTCCGGAAGAGCATGGAGCCCGAAAATTTACGTTTAAGTCACTGAAGATATTTCTACCTCCCGCTCTAGAGTATTCATGATGCAAGAAGAATTAAAAAAAAAAGTTTTAGTTTTGTATTATTTTACGCAAGGCCTCCAGTGACGAGATTAAGAATCCGTGGAGGCATGCCTCATTACCCTGAATTTTTTTCTGGAGGAGAGGATATTAGAGAGACGGATGGAGGCTCCGAGCGCCTTTATCCCCGGCATCCGTTTGAATTCTTTCCGTTGTCCCTGGTTCGGTTTGGAAATATCACGTATTATGCCCCATGCATTTCATTGCCATGTCCACATTTACCCACGATTTTGAAATTAGTTGTCCCGAACTGCCCCACTGATTGCTGTGAATGTTCGCACCTGCCTCCTTTTCAAAGCTAACCGGGTTTCTTTGAATAAAGCAGCACCAGGTGAAAACGTGATTGGTTTAGAGTCATCATTCCTAGAATTACACCGCTGTAAATACATTACATGCTGGCACTACACTAATGTTTCCGAACCGTATACAGCGGGCTACATTTTAGATTCAAGTACCCCCCCCCCCCCGCTCACCAATACTACAAACCACACAAAAACACGAGGACAGTTTAG
>NW_019744136.1:9170-10187 GCF_002891405.2 Cryptotermes secundus
GGTGCAGTTTAGATGCTGCAAATATTTAGACAGTTCTAGGTTTCAATGGTAAAGTAAAGCTATCCCTGTACCAGGCCGTGAAGGCCTATAGGGTTGTGAGACGTTGGGGGTCCCACATTATCTACACAATCGGCTTAAAGATGGCGGTTAGGTTGTCAGCCTTACGCGCCGGCCGCGCTTTACTCCCCAGAAAATTTATTTAATTAATTCCTGGTACTCATTTCTGTTAGAGGTATCAATGGTAGGATTAATAATGAACTGGAAAGGTTTTGGAAGGAAGTAGTTGTGCCCTAATTGAGGTACTATCCCTGGGGTTTGGGGCACGCGGTACTGTGACTGGTTTAGGCTCTATGCTACTAGTTGGAAGGATGCGGCTTCGATTCTCGATGAGGTCATTAGATTTCTCAATTGACCTAATCCTTCCAGCCGCATTTTGGCCCTGGGGTGGAATCAGTCTCTAACAGAAATGAGTACTAGGGAACTTCCTGGGGTTAAAGAGCGACCGGCGGGTAGGGCTGACAACCTCACCGACATCTGTGAATCGATTGTCTAGAAAATGTGAGAGCCTCGACATCTCACAACCCTATAGGACTCCACGGCCTGTGCTACAGTGATGGATATAATAATAATAAATAAATAATAACACTGAAATTTACCTGGGAGGACTGAGAAAGACCACGAAAAACTTCCTCCAGGGCAGTCGCTTATTGCTGCATCAACTTCCTCGGTGTGTTCGTTCTTCAGCTGTCAGTATCTCGGATAAAAATTTGTTAAAGCGTCCTTCTTCATAGGAGAGATTTGAAGTTTTTGCGGTCATAAATAATATTACAATGTTCTGGGATGTGACGCCTTGTAGTGTAGTAGACAGATACCAAAATTTCGGAAGAATCTGATGCCCTTCTCTTCATCTTCTACCCTGAAGATGGAGACCTACGTTCTACTCATCCACAAAACCACACGTCACTTCCCAGAACCTTTATTTATGTTATATGCAGGGCCCGAATTTTGATGACATGT
>NW_019744136.1:10302-138658 GCF_002891405.2 Cryptotermes secundus
TTTTTCGGTCATTTTTTAAATATTTTCAGATCATCAAAATCCGGGCCCTGGTTATATGAGTCTACTATAAGAATAACATTTTTAACGCTTTAGTATTTTATTTCCTACATTAGAGATAGTTCAAATGGCTTTTTGAGATCACTACTAGGTTTCACTAGAAGAGACCACGAAAGTAAAGTTGACTCCAAAAGAAAAGAAAAATATTTGAACAGATGCAAAAATGTCAACAAAAGTGGAAAAATAATTTGGTGAGAATGCAATGGAGAGAGATCACCTTCCATAAATGGCATTCCGTGACCGACAGTGGGGACGCTGACGCCTCAAATATGTACCTGATGACTATGGTAAAGTAAATTTGTTCCCGTGCTTAACTAATTAAGCACTACGCCATGAAGCTGTATGGTGGAGTGGATGTATATATTCACATTTTCTTGAACTCGGCACTAGTTGGAGGTGAGTGATCAGCCTCACGCCCTTGCCGCTTTACTCCCCAGGAAAGAGCCCCCAGTAACCATTGGATAGGAGGTTTTGTGGGCCACATAGCCGGCCTGGACGACGTGGAGAAGAGAAAATTCTTGACCCTACCGGGACTCGAACTCTGACCCCTCGGCCGTCCGGCCCGCAGCCGGTCCCTACACCGACTGAGCTATCCCAGCTCCTATGATAAACATAGTAGTGATACTTATATTGATCTTCCTTAACTATAATTCGCATAGTGGGTTTCAGTTGGGTCCACTAGACACGCGGCCACTGATCGGCTTATTGTAGCCTGCCCCGAGTGATTATTATGATGGAGAATTTGGTGGAATGAAGATTAAAAGGGAAAATCGAAGTACTCGGAGAAATCCCGCCCCAGCGCCACTTTTTCCACCATAAATCCCACTTGACCAGACCCGGGATCGAATACGGGCCGCCGCGGTGGGAAGCCAGCGACTAACAGCTTGAGCTATGGCGCGGCCCTTGATCTTCCTTACTACTCGTTCTAAAAATGTTCTCAATCTTTTAAAAGTTTCTATGTACTGTAATGCACATTACAATACAATTACATTACATAATTACATAATATACGCATCAGACGAGATAAGCAGTTATACCTAATCAACCAAGATTTAATTCCCAGCAGCAGATATAAAAAGTGAAAGTCACGCGACTGCCAAAGTGAAATTCATAAACTGATCACGTGTCTGTCAATTAAGAACTGAACTGTTAGCGGCTCCTTAAATTCACGTCGTCCTGATGGGTACAGTTCTTTGACTTACACTGTGTTCACTAAGGCTCCGGACGCAACAATCCGAGATAAACCCTTGCTCTGCCGTCACCATTAATTATTGTACTGAGAAACGACCGTGGAAAAAGAGGGTTGGAGCTTGAGTGGTTCAGATATGTAATTTGTACTGGAAACTCTTCTCCAGAGGTTAAAGAGGCGAGAGAGTGATCCAGTGATGGCTGAATTTCACGGTTATCGAACAGACATGATGCAAACCATAAAGAATATTTGTCTTTATCCCGGAAGATATGAAAATCTTTAGCCGTTTAAAAGCAATGTATGTTATTGCTAAGACAAGCAATGAGCACCAGTAATTCTCCTTTCTACATGCAGGGCTACTGAACAAGTTGGCTGTGGTTTACAATGTAATATATTCGAATTTCAATCCGGACGCCGAGTGTCCTAACCGAAGTTTTGTACCGTAGGTTTCCCATGAATATCTTAACAAAGAGTACGCCTACGTCAGGCTAGGCCACATCTTCTTTCCTCATCTCTTCAAATTCAGTTCTAGTACTTCAGCTGTTCAACTGTCTGAGCCACCGACACCGCCAGGTGGACCATAAATAAACGTTGCATTATTCTGTTTACGTAACCTCGCATAGAAATCAGGTCTAGTGATTATGTTCTCGGTTATATGTAAGATCAAAGAAGTACACGTTAATTATTTCAGGTTAATAACATCGTCATATTCTTCTTCTTCTGCCTTGACGGGTTCGGTTCTCTGGTCTGTTCGCATTCAGAATTAATTAAGAAATGTGGATCTTATAGAGTCGTTAGGACTCCTTTGACGGGTGATCAGCTCGTCACAAGGCTTCTACCTACACAGGATAACACAAACGGAATAAAAGCAGACATCATGTCTTGAGCGGGATTCAAAACTACGATCCCAGTGTATGAGCGAGCGAAGATGTTTGTAATATTTTTCGTTTACTTAGTGTAGATCAGTCTTTTAAAATTTATTAAGTTATTCACTTTAAAAGTCTGTCACTACCTGTTTCGACCGATGTGGTCATCATCAGGTGTTAGAATTATTGGGTGAGGAAACTGCTGCCTTCTGTTGTTGCTTGCGTTGTTCATATGAAAGTCTTCTCGATGTGACTGACTGTAACGTGTGTACATTTTCTATTAGAATTCATATACGCGAAGTTCTTTACTTGTCGCGTAACTACTTATTTGTGTACTTGAATTGATGGGTTGTGTTCTCTCCTGTTTCGTGTTGTGCTGCGTGTCTTGTTCTCGAATGATGATGACCACATTGGTCTAAACACGTAGTGACGGACCCTTTAAACTTTTCAGTGAATAACTTTTAATAAATTTTATAAATTGCGACGAGCTGATCACCCGCCCAAGGAGTCCTACCGTATGTCTAAGATCTAGAAAAACCGAAGTGAACGGAGAAGTTCATGGAGGTAGGCCTAGGCCCACTGGGGCTGTAATGCCAAGGGGAAAGGAATTATAAAACATAATATTGCATGTGAGACTGTAAAAAACTGATCGACACTAAGCAGAAAGTGCAACAGGATGCTACAATATAATATTATCTTTTGTTTACATTTCATCCTCCATTTTGTATGTTTTATATTCTTGCTTGTTTCTCTGTGCCACCTTTCTTCCTATCATCTCTTCCTTTCGTCCGACATTACCAGTATTCAGTACTTAAAGGTAAGTTGTCCTTGCGCTTAAATAATTAAGTACTACGCCATGAAGGCGTATGGAGGAGTGGATATAGAGAGCTACATACTCTTAACCTTGGCACTAGTTGGAGGTGAGTGGTCAGCTTCACGCTCCTGCCGCTTTACCCCCGGTGAAAGAGCTCCCGACACCCATTGGATAGAATGCTGGGTGGACCCCAGAGCCGGTCTGGGCGACTTAGAAAGAAACAATTTTTGACCCTACCGGGACTTGAACTCCGACCCCTCGTTCGCCCAGCCTGTACCGACTGCGCTATCCCGGCTCCTACGAGTATACTTACATTTTTTTTTTATTCGTTTAGTGGGGGCATAGTCCAGCTGGGTTCACTCGGCACGGCGGCCACTGATTGGCCTATTGTAGCCTGCCCCGGTTGATTATGATGATGGAGAATTTGGTGGAATGAAGATTGGCAGGGGAAACCGAAGTACTCGGAGAAAACCTGCCCCAGCACCACTTCGTCCACCACAAATCCCACTTGATCAGACCCTGGATCGAACCCGGGCCGCCGCGGTGGGAAATCAGCGACTAACCGCTTGAGCTATGGCGCGGCCTATAATGAAGAGTTACAAATCAGTTTATACTAGCACAAAGGGCTGTTTGGGGGACAGACGTTGTACACTATTGGACAAGAAGCATTCAACTGCTACGTCAGAATGTACGATCGGTTTGTTTTCAAAAATGGTTTGACTTTCTAGAGCTCGCAATCTGCATCCATACTGCTGGCAGACATGGAGGTCTGCGGCAGACTTCATAATTACAAAAACCTATTAATACAGATTAGGAAGTGAGCTTCCAGCATGAAGCCGAGAGATTAGGGGAGTAGCAATAGACTGATAATCAGATCCCCCGGAAGGAGGTCGGTTTTAAAGGGTTGAGTGGGCGGACACCGAAATCTAGGACCGAACTCACCGACGTACGTTGAATATGACAAATGGGAGATTGGTACTGGGGCTCCGCCCCCCAGCGACCAGATTTTACACCCTTTCCTTGTAAGCTGTCTTGAGCACGTGCCAGATGCATGGCTTCGGGAAGACTTCCTCCGACTGTCAGCAAGTAAGATATTCTTCTTGTAAAGTTGCGATCGTTTTGTGACTGGCTTCGCAAATGTTCATACCGTTATATGATTTCAATGTGCAAAGTAAAGTAAAAAAGTAAAGCTATCCCTGCAACAGGCCGTGAGACGTTGAGAGTCCCACATTATCTAGACAATCGGCTCAAAGATGTCGGTAAAGTTATCAGCCTTACGCGCCGGCCGCGCTTTACTCCCCAGGAAAATTATTTAATTAGTTCCTGGTACTCATTTCTCTTAGAGGCTGAGTCGACCCCAGGGCCATAGTGCGGCTGGAAGGATTACGTTAATTGAAAAAAATCCAATGACATCGGGACTTGACCCCACGGCCTTCCGGCTTGTAGCATAGTGCCTCAACGCTACCGCGTGCCCCCATGATTTCAATACGTTGAAATATAAATGTAAAATTATAATTTGTCTGGGAAGGCGTATGGGGAAATGGAGCTGTAGCTCCGACAATCGTAACCTCGGCACTAAATGACGGTGAGAGATCAGCTTCACGCCGCCGCCGTTTTACCCCCAGAGAAACAGCACCTCCGTATCTCTTGCATAGGAGGCTGGATGGGTCCCAGAGCCTGTCTGCATGTCATGAAGGAGAGAGAAAGCTCGTCCCCAACGGGCATCGAAACCCAAATCCCCAGCCATTCAACCCGTAGCCTAATCACTATACTGACTGAGCTATTCTAACCACTTTCACATAGTAAAAGGAAATATTCAATTGATGTCGATATAGTTTTCAATACTCAAGGATACGCGAAAGTCTAAATTTTATGAAAATCATTTTAACATTAACCTGCAATTCAATAACTCCGTAATTTTTTATTTCGAACCACCTGATGATGATCCACTAGGATCGAAACATGTAGCTATTTAAAGTATATCCACAATACACTAATCCTGACAATACAGTATGTTTTATTCTCTTGTCAATTACTGTCGTGAGGACGGCCCCGTGACACGAGAAATATCCCTCCAAAACCGCTTAAAAACAGATCAACTTTCTCCGAAGTTCGTCACAATAACACACAATTCCTAGACTCTGCGATAGATACCGCCACAGATGCCGGAAATAGTGAGCGCAAGAGTGAAAGAAATCGCTACAAAACTCTAGTTGGAGCCGGTCACTACACTGCACCTAACGTGTTCAGGTGGTCTCGATGTGAACACAACAGCAGAAATTTAAATTTCTCTTAAAAAGCACATACACAAAGAGGGGGGAGATTGTAACGCATGCCACCTTGTGCCATCGGTTTGGCTCAGAACTTCTTCATTTCGAAGCTTACTGTCTTTGGGGGCATGCGGTAGCGTAGTTGGTTGAGGCACTATGCTACAAGCTGGAAGGTCGCGGGTTCGAGTCCCGATGAGGTGGATTTTCAACTGACCTAATCCTCCCAGCTGCACTATGGCCCTGGGGTCGACTCAGCCTCTAACAGAAATGAGTACCAGGAATCTTTCTGGGGGTAAAGGGCGGCCAGCGGGCGCGTAAGGCTGGCAACCTTACTGCCATCTATGTGTCGATTGTCTAGAGAAAATGTGGGAGTCTCGACGTCTCACAAACCTATGGACCTCCACGGCCTCTTACAGGGATAGCTTTACGTTTACCTTTACGCTGTCTTTGTGTGATCTGCTGTCCCTACATATTCCAACCAAAATATTAACCCACCTATGGGGATCAGTGTACTGGGAGAACTCAGCAAATCCTAGGTCACATTTCAACAAATTTTCTCGTAGCTCTTTCAGATAGTAACCCCCACAGTACAAATTATATTTGACAATTTTATAGTTACTCAGCTGGTCAAAAATTCAAGCTCCCTCTTTAGAAAATCCTAGGTTCATCGTCTTGTTCGCAAAAGTTCATCATTATATCCTACACATAGACGCTGACAGGGTGGGCCAAACTAAGCATCTACGCCCTATGGTTTTAGAAAATAATTTTAAAAAGGATAAATATGTATTGATAACAGTTAAAATTGTTTTAAGCAACTAAAAACACATGTAAGTTTTGAGGTTTTTACGGCGATGACTATGAAGAAAGTCGTCTTCTGGGTTTTGGCGCCGTGTATTCTTCGGACCTTCCTCAGAAACGTCCGAAGAATACACGGTGTCAAAACCCAGAAGACGACTTTCTTCAACTAAAAACACACTTAAACGACTNCCCTAACTGAAGTGTTTCGTGATTTTTCTCTCTCCTTTCTGACGGGTGAGGGGGCACGCGGTAGCGTAGTTGATTGAGGCACTATGCTGCAAGCCGGAAGATCGCGGGTTCGATTTCCGATGTCATTGAATTTTTTTCAATTTACCTAATCCTTCCAGCCGCACTATGGCCCTGGGGTCGACTCAGCCTCTAAAAAAATTAGTACCAGGGATTTTCCTGGGAGGCAAAGGGCGCCAGGCGCGTAAGGCTGACAACCTTACCGCCATCTGTGAGCTGACTGTCGAGAGAAAATGTGGGAGCCTCGACGTCTCACACCCCTATGGGCATTCACGGCCTGTTACAAGAACAGCTTTATGTTTTTTACCTTTATGTTAAATAAAATACACGACAAGGCATCTCCTTACCTCAGGCACTGATGTTCAAATGGTTCTGATAGATTATTCTATAGATCACTCGAGTCGGTTTTCTGCACAGCGCAACCGTGAAGTGAACTACTTATGGGTCGGCTTGACTTGATGAGGAGGAAGGTCTGCGCAAGTCCGCGCCAGCAAGAAGCTCACTGAAAGCAATCCTTTGATAACGACATCGCATTGAACAAGTCGGTTGAAATGATAACGATTCTGACTCGTTTTTCGGGAGGTAGCTGGTTCGAATCTTGGACTTGACTCCGGCTATCCTGGCTGTGGTTCCTCAGTCCCTCATAACAGACCACGACCACTTCCTTTCAAATGTTTTCCCATGTATTATTCATTAATCATGCCACAATGAGACGCTACATATTCTAGGTTACTGATAGCGTTGTTATATCAACCATAATTTATTAATAACCCCGCTCTTTGTGACCTACAGTTAAATGTGTACAAACACGCTTTAATTTGAATGTTGCTACACATCAATCAAGGAATATACACAGATTGATTTTTTACTCTCTCGAATCGCCGCTCCCGTATAAGCCACGTCTTGTTGCCTCAATTTAGAAAGAGGGCCAAGGAAGATGATTCCTTTATGTACGAACGCATATTTTTGTGTTTAGATCATAAATACACAGGAAAGTGGCCATTTCGTTCGGTCTCACGTCATCGCGGCCACAAACAGTCATTAAGGAGGGAACAATGTACGGTGATTTATTCTATACCAGTGGCGGGCGCCCTCACCTCCAGGCGCCTGTATCCATGTTTTAATCAAGCATTGATAGCTATAATACTGGAAGTATGAAGAAGAGAGACTGTGCCCTAGCTCAGAGGGTTAGACCCTGGTTTCTTACTTCGGAGGCCTGGGTTCATTCCTGAGAGACTTCACGTGAAATTATCGGTGGACAAAGTAGCACTCAAGCAGGCTTTTTCCCAGTTTTTTGGGGGGGGGGATTTCCCACGAAAATCATCATTCCAGAATTGTTCCATATTTATACGTCACCGTCCGTTAAGTTGTGTAACGGTCCTCAGCAGGCAGCACATTATCACAGTCACTGTCTTAATTTAGGATTTTCAGCTCTGATCTGGGAACTTGCATGGATACAGTCTAGGAGAGCTCTTTCATACCGAATTATAATAGTAGTGCTAGGCTAATGTCCGAAATAATTGCACAAAATTGATTAATATACAATAATGTTACAGAACCAAGCCAAATGAAAGCTCTGGGGTGAAATGTCTTTTAAACTGCCAACCTATTTTTTTATTGCTAGTGGGGTGGGACTAAGTCCCTTGTACTGCGGCCACTTCTGGCCTATTGTACCAGCCCCAGATGATAGGTGAGGGTGATTGTGGAGCAATTGGTGGAATGAAGATTGGCAGGGGAAACCGAAGTACTCGGAGAAAACCTGCCCCAGCGCCACTTTGTCCACCACAAATCCCACTTGACCAGACCCGGGATCGAACCCGGCCCGCCGCGGTGAGAAGCCAGCGACTAACCGCTTGAGATATGGCGCGGCTAACTGCC
The DNA here is from genome assembly GCF_002891405.2 of Cryptotermes secundus. Taxonomy (NCBI): domain Eukaryota; kingdom Metazoa; phylum Arthropoda; class Insecta; order Blattodea; family Kalotermitidae; genus Cryptotermes; species Cryptotermes secundus. The sequence goes on from NW_019744136.1 coordinate 18,421, forward strand.
AACCTATGTAGGATATAAAATTCTTACGATGATTATGACGTCATGCAGTCTGGTAAACATTTACTGAAGTTGCTCCGAAATGTCGGCCAAATTTTACCGGACAAAATGTCGTCACATCCCAGAACTTCGTATTCGACTAATCCATTTTTTTGACATATCCTACATTTCTGATTTAAATACTCATCACTTCCTTCAGGTTTGTGGCTTTAATTCTTTTCCTATCCAATGGGCAACGGGGGTCTTTCCCCGGGGGTAAAGCGGCCGGAAGCGTTAAGGTGACCACTCACCTTCAACTAGTGCCGAGGTAAAGAAAATATGGATCTATACAACCACTCCCCCATACGCCTTCATAATGCAGTGCTGAATTAGTTAAGCCCAGGGACAACTTTACCTTTACCTTACTCGGGGTTTGCGCGGGACGGGATTTGGCGGGCTCGATCTTCAGGACTTCCCACGGGCGTACAAAGGAACGCGTAGAGAGGCGACTGTCGTTCTTATTTCCGGGTGCGAAACTGTAAGCAAAGAAATCCGACGGGAGCAAGAAGCAGCCAAGTGATTTAACTGGAACAGTCTCCACGTAAACTGTCCATTAGCTCAGTTAAAAAGATGTCTCTGCCAAACGCTTAAATGACTCTTAAGGAATATGCACGCGGATGGGATTGTGCATTGCGCTACTTTTAACACGCGCTGTCAAAAGGCTCCTGTAAACAGGGGCTAACTGCAAGGATAATGTTGAAATGTAGACTCAGTTGATTGGTGGTGGTGGTGGGGGGGGCAGATACCGGTGCGTTGCGTCTGACTACGCCCTCTTGAACATTACGACGTCGTTATTGGAGGGCGTTCCTCACACCTCCAACCTTCACTTATCACTAATCACTTAACAGCTCCTACCCTTTCATTGTCGCCATATATCCCATGTTATTGTCTAGAAGTTTTAAGTGTTTAGACATCATCCTTGTTACGAAAATGTTAAAAAAGGCTCGGACCTGGCCTGATCCTCTGGATAAATGGTAGGATGGGATCGTATGGATTGGATTGGGACCAGTGGAGAGCTCTTGTGAACACGGTAATGAACCTTGGGGGTTCCATAAAATTTTGGGAAATTCTTGAGTATCTGCAGAATTGGCGGCTCATCAAGAAGGGCTCAGCTCTATGAGTAATAATAAGACATTAGCAGTAGAACGTCGTTTTCTTATGATAGTAGATAAATTACATGTGCTGCGTGACTAAAGGCACGTGACTTACTTCGTGAAATGTGTCCGTAACTCAGTAATGACACCGAGAGCCGGTTAACTGAAGTTCGGGCCCTGCATAACGAAGGAATGACCAAAGTTCCATAAATCGACTGCCTTTATTCAAATCGAATGCTCATGGTGATAACACAATCCGAAGTCGGTCCCTATCGGCACGTTAGTGGACCCACACCTTCACAATTCATTTCTCTGGTATTCCTTTTATTATTATTATTCTTCCATCTATGCTTAGGTCTCTTAATTGGCCTATTTCCTTAAGGTTTTCCTACCAAAATGCTACAAGAATTTCTAATTTCTTCCCATGCCTCTTACATATCATTTTCTGGTCAATCCTTTCATTACTTAATTATCCTAAGAATGAGAGGCAAAGGGCGTTTACTTGAAGGTTCCGTAAAGTATACTTTTCTCCAGTACGTTCTTTGTTACGTCATGTCTCCGTACTTACTTACTTATGGAGCTTAGCCCTTCTTGAGGAGCCGCCAAATATGCAGCTACTCAAGAATTTCACAGCATTTTATGGAACCCGAAGGTTCATTACCGTGTTCACAACAGCCTTCCACTGGTCCCTATCCTGAGCCAGATCAATCCAATCCATACCATCCCATTTTATCTCTCTAAGATCCATTTTAATACTGTTCACTCACCTACACCTTTGTCTTCCCAGTGGTCTCTTTCCTTCTGGCTTTCCCACCAATATTCTATACGCATTCCTCTTCTCCCTCATTCGTGCTACATGCCCTGCCCACCTCACTTATTAATCCATAAGAAGTTCAAATTGTAAACCTAAATATACTGCAAGTATTTAGTTACAATATTAAGTTCTCGTCTTCATCATCAACTTTTGAATCTGTCCCTCCCGGAAATGTCGAGGGGGAATGCACGTCATGGACCACGGGAAAAAATATTCTCCATATTCAAAAACCTTAACTTAGTGGCGAAATTAACATGAAATCAGACAGATCTATGGAAGAGGACATGTTTCGAAGTACCTTTGGAATAGGGCAATGATTCTCAGCTTCTGACGTCTTACGTCTAAACTGAAATTTTGTAAAAAGCTCTAGTTTGACTAAAGCAAAAAAAAAAAAATGCAATTTCTTTGTCTCCTAAGAAGCGTATTTTTATAATTATCATGCGAACATTTACTATTATATTAATTACTGATGGAAGGAGCTTCTCGTCCCACTCAGCGAACCGTCGGGCCTCACCAGTGGAATGCGCCGTACCAGCTGGGAAACTTTGGAGGCGGGGGTTAAATTACAGGAGTGAGTAAACTATTGTTTCCGGACCTCATGGGCTCATTGCCAATACAGACCACGTTAAACATCCAAATATTTGATTTTGAGATCTCTACAAAACGTCATGTAACTGTAGCATCTCTGATTTTTGTGCTAGTTTCCATGGCCCGTTCTCACGTTTACCCACTCCCGGCAAGATCACAAGAACCAGAAGCTACAGATGATAACTCTTGTGTATTTTCTGATCCTTTCTATACACCGACTGGACCCGACGCTGTCACACACACAAAACAACTGAAACAGGAAGGACTTAAGGACATGATCACACCGGGACAAATTTCCGCTTTCCCAGGCTCTCTTCTTCGGCCGCCACATCCAGCCTCTTGCGTTTCCTCAGAGGGCGGTCAGAAACGGAAGGTCTTGTCGGGGTTAACGCAGGTTTCGGCTTCGGGTCCAGTAGGGACTGTGCCGCAGGGGGCGGACTAGCGGAAGGTGCAGGTGGCTCGGCAGACTGCTCTTTGCGGCGACTCTGCACCACCACTGGTGACGTCGTGACGGCCGTTGCCGTGGTACTGACGCTCTCCGGGCATGTCTTGCTGTTCTTGGGGGGGAACAGCGGGATGGGTATGGGGATGGGGATAGGAATGGGGATCACTATGGGGTAAGGGACCATCACCGTCACCGGAGGCAGCAGGAAACGGGAAGGGGGCTGCGGTGTGGGATGTAGAGGTGGCCCCCGTGGAGGCCGAGGTTGTAAGTGAGGCATAGGAAGGAGTGGCGGTGGATGAAGGGGTGGAGGTGAAGTTGAGGAGGTTCGTGGTGGAGGACGGAGGACGGCGGTTGGAAAGCGAGCTGGGTTGAGGTGAGGGTGTTGGTGTGGGTCTGGAAATAGATGAGGAGGGGGCAACATACCCGGGGGCAGGAACGGTGGCGGAGCGTGTCTTGGTAGGTGGTGGTCTGGAGGCAGAAGGTGGGGAGGAGGGTGGAGGATAGGAGGTATCTGAGAGGAAGGAGGGGGTAGTGGGTGGAGATGTGGCAGGTGATTTTGTTTCGGAGGCGACACGCTGCCTGCACTGCGAGGAGAAGACGAGGAAGTGGTCCTCAGGTCTGACGTAGATACTGACGTCACGGTGGCGGTGACAGGTGTCCGGTTCCCTCGCCTGCCGAGACGTCCAGCCCGTCGCAGCTTTCCCGGGGCGTCCTTGTGCTCTGCGATCAGCTTGTCTGGTGGCGGTGGGGGTGGTGCGGGCAGTGGGGGGCTGTTCACGCTTCGGGGCTGCACTGTGGGGGCAGCTATCGAGCTGGTAGGTGGAGACAAGGACCGGTCCGATGAAGGAGAGTCGGACCTGCAATCCCTGAGCCACAATTCCGGAGTTATGAGGCCGCCTCCCGAGCTGCCGCCCCCGCCTCCGGCCCCGTCCTGCAGATGCGGGTGCATTTGTAGGTGTGCCTGGGTCTCCTTGCAGAAGATGTTCATTTTGTACTGGTTCAGGCATTTGTCACTGCAACAAGACATCGTCACGTGAAGCGGGGTCGTGCACTCACTGGTCAGTGTAGCATCGCATTCATCTCTCAACAAAAACAAAAACAAAAACAAACTCCGTGATTTTAGTCCGCAAGCGAGTTATACCGACCGAGTGACCGCTATTGTAGCGAAGTTTAGTGCCAACTTTTGCGGATAGAGGGTTTCGCGTGGTCAGCGCAACGGATCCCCACGGCCGTTAATCTCGGTTTGCTAGACCGGAGCCGCTATTTCCTTGAAATAGCTCCTCAATTATCATCACGAGACTGAGTGCACCCCGTTCCAGACTCACTACTTCTCAGAAAAAATCTGGTAGCGCCGGGAGTCAAACCCGGACCTCCGGATCTGTAGCCAGGAACGCTGACCACTAGACCACAGAGGCATTCGTCTCTCAGCAACGTTAATTTCTTTCAACAATCAAAGACGCAGTTCACATGGCTACATAATTCTAAAGACAAGTTCAGAGGTCGAAGAAAAGTTGGAACTTCATTTCTTATCTCAAATAAGTAGATATATGTCTATGATTGGGAAATACAGTAAAAGTTACAAACAATTTTAGATTGATTTCTTAAACCTTCGTGAATTTTGCTCCGTTTTATACTTGTAGTGCTAATCGGTAGCTACTAAGTATTGTACAGCAAGGCCAAAGTGTACTGCTGACAGACGTTATGATTTCAAAGTATTTGACAGGCGCGGAGTGGGTTAATTTATATGTAATAACTGTTGCAAAAATATCAGATACCTTCTAACACTACTCAACTCTCCAGCAATGTTCCTTAAAATTATTTGAACTTCAAATTTTTGTCATCTGGTTATATCTGCTATGTATGTTTAATGAAAACCAAGGATGTATTTTAGCTCCAAATTATACGAGGAAGAAAACAATGCCATACAAATCACTAAATAAACGGAAGTGTGAAATTCTCAAGTGAGGACTCAATTGATGAGAGATTTTCATAGCTGACCCGAAGTGCGTTTGAGGGCTGCATGGCACGTGAAGTCTCGACACGAACAGTCCAAAGGAACAGAAGAGAAACGTAGGAAATTTTCTTTAAGAGCAGTGTCTACTTATATACACGTCCGAAATGAAACGGAGAGTTTCTCGGAGGTAGGCCAAGGCCAAAATTGGGGCTTCAGCATCAAATGAAAAAAAAAAGGTGTGTACGTAGACAAATCAGCAAAATATTAGACAACTGTGACATATTCACCATAAGAAGAGCAGAATAAGAACTCTACGCTACAGAAAATCCTATATCTATTGTATAAAAATTTAGGAACAAGCCAAATAAATCAACTGACTTTCAAGGAGAAAATGGAACTCAAGAAACAGACGAAAAATGTTTTGTATTCAGTCGATGTTTTCAGCGAAGCAAGTACCACCAGCTGCAAGGAACAGATTCTTACTACACGATGAATAATAATTGACCAGACCAAGTCATAGATGAAACAGCAGGTGCAATATGAGATTTCCGGTTCTCTCGGCTGTGAAAATTTTGTTGTGATCTGCTGGATTATAACACCGTGTAGTCTGGTAGACATATTTCTAACGAACCTCTTACCTCCTCCTCTCAGGTAAGAGCAGGCGTCAGGTTTTCCAGAACTCGGCTGTCACCCATAAGACAAGGTGCCACAACCTAGCAGATCACAAGACATTGATTTCCATTTTATACTGCATAAGTTTTCTTATATAGTGGGGGGGGGAGTACGTATCTTGTGAGCGGGGCCTCACAGGGGACCACCCTACAGCAGGACGAATGGCAAAAAGTTGTCGCTGCCTGATGCCAAATTTACATAAAAAAGTTACCGATAAGAAATTGTGACAGCCATTCTAGTTGCTGCAGTAGCACCTCATGCGTATAATGAGACAGCAGATGCTGTGATTTTGTTATTTATCTATAGCTCTATAGTCCTTTGTTAGGCCTTGGCCGCTTTTCACTTTCTTAATTATATACACAGTCGGTAGGACATCTTGGACGGGGATCAGCCTGTCGCAAGGCCTCTATCTATACCTAGAACAAGACCTCTGAGCAAAATTAGGCAAAAAGTTTCCCGCCCAAGTAGTTTCCAATGCCTCTGGTAGATGGGGGAAGCATCGGGTACCGAGGGCCGACCTCGTTGGCTGAACGGGGCTGATAGCACGCACCAGTTCTATAAAATGCTGGGAAGTTCTTGAATAGCTGCCTAACTGGCGGCTTCTCAAGAAGGGCTCAGCTCCGTGAGTGAGTGAATTTTCATCCTTAATGATATTCAGGGTGCAGACATAAGAGTAAAAACATTTTACGAAAAGGGACTACGGCTTCCATTATCAAATGACCCCAGCTCTCAGTCGCTGTCTTAAACTTATATGAGGTTACGTCACACCTTACGGAAGGGGTTTGTTCAATGAGATCTCAGATATAATGTGACAATCTTACGTTGAAAATAAAATTTATTAATGTTTTTAATGGTGTAAGTATCTGAGTCACTGTCTCGTGACAACAGAAACTTAAGGCGTTTTACGAGTAGATAACACAACAATGTTTGAAATCACTTGATACGTAGGTAAGTCAATAAGTAAGTTACAAATGGATATAGAACTTAAACGAATAAGAGTACTAATTTGAAAAATGCTTTTATTTCTGTACATTGAGGCATTTGTCCCATCGTTTCACAAGCCCCTGAAAACCAGCAGCATAAAATTCTTTGGGCTGCTGTCGGAACCAGGCGGTGACTTCACTTTCTACAGCTCCATCGTCGGGAAAATGTTCAGCCGAAAGATGATGTTTAAGAGGGCCGAACAACTGGAAGTCGCTTGGAGCAAGGTCGGGGCTATACGGAAGATACTCGAGGACTTCCCACTTGAAATTTCGCAGTGTCTCATTTGTCTTGTTGTCAGTATGGGGACGCGCGTTGTCATGCAAGAGCAACACGCTTTTGGTGAGGAGTCCTGGTCGCTTCCGTTGAATGGCCTTCTACGTTTCCTGAGGATGTTACAGTAGGAGTTAGCATTTACGGATTGTCCTTGAGGCTGGAATGCGGTGAGCAGTATGCCTTCGTGATCCCAGAAGACGGTGAGCATCACTTTCCTGGAGGTTGGTGTCACCTTAAACTTTTCTTTTGGCAGGCGACACAGGATGTTTCCACTGCATTAACGCAAGCTTTGTCTCGGGCTGGTAATGGTGAACCCAAAACTCATCACCTGTGACAATTCGGGCTAGCATATCGTGTCCTTCATCGTGGTAGCGATTGAGATGCTGTAATGCCAGACCCATTCTTTGCATTTTGTGTTGTGGGGTCAGCATGCGCGGCACCCTTCGAGCACAGAGTTTGTGAAAACCTAACCTGTCATGCATTATGAAGCAGGCCACGCCGTATGAACACGCCTGGTTCCGAGAGCAGCCCAAAAAATTTTATACTGCTGGTTTTCAGGGGCTTCTGAAACGATGAGACGAGTGCCTCAATATACAGGGAGATTATGTTGAGAAATAAAAGCATTTTTCAAATCAGTACTCTTATTCGTTTAAGTTCTATATCCATCTGTAACTTACTTATTGACTTACCGTCGTATTTCAACAGTTCAGGGCAGCTGTACTTCTTTTTCGTAAAATCTGTTTCTGCTATTACTTCATGTGTAATACTGAAAACACCTGCAATCGCCGGTGGCAACGGTTCTGCATCTCTGCCCTACTACTTCACAAACTGAACCAATCCGTCACGCTGGTTATATCGTTCGCAAGGGAGCGGTGCAACTGACGCCTGGGACGACATCACACACAAGGCAAATCAACTAGGTGTGCCACTGTGCACTAAATGTTAGCAAAACCAGGGGCCGCATGCTTATGTTGTACCAGGCCAAGCTCTTATTCACGTTTCTCAAAAAGTGATGACATATTTCTGAGATTTTTTTATTATTGGCGTTTCGCATTTGTCCGTCTGTAGACTATGTCCGGAAGATAAAAAGATATAGGATATCTTCCGAAAAGTAGAGCCTCATAAGTCCGATTTCAAAATTAAAGTTTTAGTTCCGAAGCAGCACACTTTAGACTTTACCCAAGTTAAAAGAATGTCTTTTCTGCATTCTGTTATGTATCATGTCTCAAATGAATACTTAGGAGCCGGCAAGAAAGCAATTGATCATAAACCGATATTAAAATGTTTAATAATCGATTATTTTATTTTCATCCCATCACACATTTCGATCTATCACGATAATTATCAAGTGTCTTTTTGTGAATTATACATGTCGTTATTGACTTATTAAAATGGAACAATTTTTTACATTTATCAGTAATATTATATTTTAAATTTCATTTTTAAATTTAAGTTTTACGTGCGATATGTCTCGAATGATGTATGCTACAAGTTAAACGCGTTTTAAGTTAACATCTAGTAGTTAAATAAAATAAAAAGGGATAAAAACGGAGTTTCAATTTTGGGATATTGGTTATTAGGTAGTCGCCCAACACACAAGCACACACAAAATCCCAACCGGCATACATAACAAAGCTTAAAAACACATACAGAATAGCTTCCTATACACACATCAATATATTTAATGCGTATTGCAAATCACATATTCACCTAGGGTACCACGAACTGCGCACGCCGACCAATCACCTACACACACCAAAAGCACGTTTTCGTGTGCCTAATTAACATCAAAACCCACGGAGTCCGTCTATACTACCTAATAACCGGTACCCTAACCTCCCCATTTCAAATATACAAAAATTAGAATTCCACTTTAATTTCATTTAACTTTTAACCTGTAGTGGGATGAAAATAAAATAACCCGAATATTAAACATTTTAATTAACTGTTGTGATGACGGCTCCTGAGTATACCATCTATATGCAATACAATTGCAGAGTTTTATTTTATGTATGCCCAGTAAAAAGTAAAATAAAGCTATCCCTGTAACAGGCCGTGAAGGCCCATAGGGTTGTGAGACGTTGAGGCTCCCACATTATCTACACAATCGGCACAAAGATGGCGGTAAGGTTATCAGCCTTACGAGCCGGCCGCGCTTTACTCCCCAGGAAAATTATTTAATTCATTCCTGGTACTCATTTCTCTTAGAGGCTGAGTCGACCCCAGGGCCATAGTGCGGCTGGAAGGATTTGGTCAATTGAAAAAATCCAATGACCTCATAGGGTCTTGAACCTGCGACCTTCCTGCTTGTAGCATAGTGCCTCAACCAACTACGCTACCGCGTGCCCCACACAGAAGTCGTTCTATTTTAGAATATAAAAATCCACACTATATATAATAATTTTAGAGAAAAACTTTAAAGCAATATCTTGAAACATACATCGTACATACATGTTCGAAAAACTATAATAATATATTTACTGTGTACAACGTTCGCTACTAGAACCTTATAGTGCAGCTGGTGTATCCAGTCCATACCCTCAAAAAATATTTGTTTACTATCCATTTTAATATTATCCTCGCAATTACGCTCAGGTCTCCAAAGCGGTTCTCTCCTTCATGTTTTCCCCCACTAGAATTTTGTATACATTTTCATCTCTTCAATTTGTACTACAAGCCCTGCCAATATAAACCTCCTGTTCTGATCAACCTCAAAATTTGGAAAACTTTATAAATTATTAAGATCCTCATTATGTATTATTCTTCGCCCAGTAATTTCTTCCTCCCTTTACATCCACACATTATTGTCAGTACTGTTCGTAAAGTGCCACAATCTGTTTTAACCTTTACGTTTTCTGACAGGCCATAAGACGGCAAAGATTCTGAACACACCCCTTCTACACTGCCATACTGGAAAGTGTGGAAGAGATGTTACAAAACTTTGTCCTCCAGTTCTTTTGAATTACAAATTGTCGCACCTGCAGAACTGCAGCTGGTGCTCGCCGTCCTGGAAGTCCACGTAGTTCACGGTGTGCCTGACATGTCTGCACCAGTCACAAGTCTTATTCCGTTTGAAGTTGGCACGCCGACACTGGGTGAAGCACACCTCGGAACAAAACGCCTTTTGTCCAGTCGGCGTCTTCAAGGAGAAGAGTTGCTTGTTGCTGGCCACCTTCTGGCACCAAGCGCACACAGTGCAGCCCGCGGGGACACTCGCCACATCTGCCGACACAACGCAATAGACATATCAAAAGGTAAAGCTTTACTCATAACTAACTGCATATAACACAGGTCTTCTTCAGAAGCTATGCCTTTATTACCATATTCACAGAAGCCTAAAGAGGCATATTAAATTTTTGAGAAGAAAAAACGTCGTTCCTGAGCTCAAAACCACGCTATATGGCGTAGGGGGCGGGAGTAAAGCTCCACATATTCTGAACTCTATACTACGTGGATGAGCGAACGGCGGGGTATACACACGAACAGACAGGCAACTGGAATATTAGTGCATGGGTGGACTAATACGCAGGAAGGGAGGTGGAAAGGCACACACTAAGAAAGTACGTTCAGTTACTTACTTTTATTTATGTAAGCTCTGAGGTCTTCGAGACTCTTGACCACTAAGACTACTATCGTCTCGAATATGACGCCGAATATTGTGGTAGTTATTTATTAATCATCCTGAATATTGGACCGCCTCTGTGGTCTAGTGGTCAGAGTTCGTGGCTACAGATCCAGAGGTCCGGGTTCAATTCCCAGTGCTACCAGATTTTCTGAGAAGTAGTGGGTCTGGAACGGGGTCCACTCAGCCTCGTGAGCATTACTTAGGAGATATTTTAAGGAAACAGTGGCTCCGGTCTAGAAAACCGAAATTAACGGCCGTGGGGATTCGTTGCACTGACTACGCGACATTCCCTATCAGCAAAAGTTGGCACTAACTTCGCCGACAAGCGGCCGCTCGGTATAGTTCGTTTGCGGACTAAAACCACGGAGTTTTCTTAGCAGGCTCCCTTTTATGGTTTATTTTACGTCGCTGTACCTCAGACTATATATAGCGTCAAATGAGAGAGCGATTTACGAATAAACTGGAAAGAACTTGGAAGGAAACGGCACTAGCGCGGAATTTGCCTGCAGGGAGTGCGGAAAGCCTCAACATGGACATCAGTTGTCCTGGCCAAGATTCGAACTGACACCTTCTGAATATAAGTCTAGTACTACTCCAACCTGCTCGGCAGTATGCTGCTACGAAGCGCCAGGAAATATCTACCAGACTACACGGTTCTATTTAGTTAGCAGCAATCGTAAGGTGGGAACAAAATTTTGTTTCATCTCTAAAATGGACATCAGCCGCAGTCTGATAAAAAAAGCCTTACTTATTGCAGATTTCAGGATAATATAGTTACTAAATTTACTAAAAGGTAAAGTTGTCCCTGTACTTAACTAGTTAGTTAGTTAGTTAGTTATTGGAGAGGGTGGGTTTCCCCATGCACTTAGACCAGTATTGGTCCATTGTGCTTCCCTCTATGATATTCTACCAGTCTCTATATCCTACCGATATTGGTGCGTACCATCAGTCCCGCCGAGCCAGCGAGTTCGGCCTCACTAGCTTGGTGGTGTCTATAATGCTTCCCCCATCTATCAGAGGCATTAGAGACTACTGTTGGGCGGGAAACGTTCTTGAATTTGGCTCAGTGACCTCCTTTGGAGATATGAGGTTCTTTTACGTGCCGTAAAGCTACGACACGGGACACACGGCTTAAAGTCCCTCCCGGAGGACTTGTTCCCTGAATTTTTCCGCCCTTAAAAATTCGACGACCTCCGCCGGGTTTGAACCCGCGTACCACGAGTCATGAGGTGGGAACGTTACCTCTAGACTATGGAGGCCGCTCTGTACTTAACTAAGCATTACGCCATGAAGGCGTATGGGGGAGTGGATGTACAGATCCATATTATCTTGACCTCGGCACTACATGGAGGTGAGTAGTCAGCTTCACGCCCCGGTCATCCTACCCCCCGGAAAAAGAGACCCCAGAGCCGGTATGGACGGTTTGGAGAAAATTCTTGGCCCTATCGGGACTCCCCAACCCCTCAGCCGTCCAGCCCGTAGCCAGTCGCTATACTGACTACGCTATCGCGGCTCCATCGCTAAAAGTTACTAAGATAATCATATTTATTCCAATCGGAGCAATGCTAGAACTGCTGTATTATGGAACAGCCTTGTTAAAGTCTGGAAGACACTCCATCACTTTACGTGGCTGCAACATAATACTTCACACAGTGCTGGTATCATTTCCAGCAGGAGTTTGCAGCTCTGAACAGGCACATACTTTGGTCCTGCTGCCCACTTCCAACTGGAGTTCATAGCAATCTCGAAAGTTCTGGGGGGCAACAGTCCCTTACCTTTGATTAGCAGTAAACCCGCCTAAATGCTGTTGATGCAACCCCCATCGCTGTTCGCATTGGTAGATCCAGTTTCAAGACGTGTCTCACTCATTCCATGAGATATTTTTAATTGGTTCTAAAACTTTGGCTCCTGCTCCACTCTCTTTCTCCCAGTGCATCAGTTTATACAGCAGGGCTCTGATTTCACCCGTTGGCTTCCCAGAGAACAAATGAAACACGATCGTGCGCAGTGCAGCACTAGTAATATAGGCGGCGGTGAAGTTTATGTAAATATAAAATAAAGTAATATAATCATGTAGAATACACATTACATCCGGCTAGAAGGGGAAGATGAAGACTATTTTCAAGCACGATTGGAGATAAAAAAGGGGCTAAAAGATCAAAAGAAAAAGACGAAAGCAAACAATACCCAAGAGAACAATATATACAAGGTGTGACCGAAAGGGGACTGAGATGTTTTTCCAGTGAAGGGAAATATAAAACCAACTTCTAAAAGCATGTGTTGCTTCTATCAGCTGACCCACTCGGGGTCACTATGAGTCTGAAACGCAATTTACTTACCTCTCTCGCATATCGTCATAAGAGGCATCTTGGACCGTTATACCTCTTAACTACATTAATAAGCAGCAGAACGAAATAAGGAGTAAGTAAAGTTGTCCCTGGGCCGGTCACGGTAGCCGAGCGGTCTAAGACATGTACTGTCTTCGCTTGCTTAGAAACCGGGATTGTGGTTTCGAATCCCACTCAGGGCATGGATGTTTAGTTTGTGTGTGTATGTACAGGTAGAGGCCTTGCGACGAGCTGATCACCCGCCCAAGGAGTCCTACCGAATGTGTAAGATCTAGAAAAACCGAAGTGAACGGAGAAGTTCATGTAGGTAGGCCTAGGCCCAGTGGGGCTGTAGTGCCAAGGGGAAAAAAAGTTGTCCCTGTGCTTAGCTAATTACTGGGGACGCCATGAAGGCAAATGGGGGAGTGGATGAACAGATCCATATTTTCTTGATCTCGGCACTAGATGGAGGTGAGTGGTCAGCTTCATGCCCCGGCCGCTTTACCCACGGGGAAAGAGCTCCCGGTGTCCATTAGATAGGAAGTTGGGTGGGAGAGCTGGTCTGGTCGACGTGATGAAGTGAAAATTCTTTACGAGACTGGGACTCGAATTCCGACCCCTCGGCTGTCCAGTCTGTAGCCAGTCGCTATACCGACTACGCTATCCCGGATCGACAGTCAATTAAACGGAAGCGTAGTTGGTTGAGGCTCTATGCTACAAGTCGGAAGGTCGTGGGTTCAAGTCCCGATGAGGTTAATGGATTTCTTTCAATTGACCTAATCCTTCCAGCCGCACTATGGCCCTGGGGTCGACTCAGTCTGTAACAGAAATGAGTACCAGGAATATTCTTGGAATATTCTTAGGGGTAAATAGCGGCCGGCGCGTAGGGCTGACAACCTTGCCGCCATCTATGAGCCGACTGTCTATAGAAAATGTGGGAACCTCAACATCTCTCAACCCTATGGGCCTCCATGGCCTGTTGCTGAGCTAGTCTTGTCAGTTGTGACACCAAGTTGCGCTGTTTCAGAGGAATATATTCCCTGCATCTTCGGATTTGTGGCGAATGTAATCACTCAGATACATGCGAGTGGGAGAGGAGATGGGGCTCTGTCCAAGCAAAAAAAAAAAAAACTTACAAAGGATGGCAATAAAGTGTAACTACTTTAATAGGAGTAACACAAGTGTCGGCAATTACCGGCCATGATCCGGTGGCATAGCCAACACTATCACTATGAAGGAATTACTTTACATATGCTGATTGAACATAAATTGTCATTCTAACATCATAAAGGAATTTAGAGTTAGCTAAGAAATGCAGGCCGGTCACGGTAGCCCAGCGGTCTAAGCCATGCACTGTCGTGGTTTCGAATTCCACTCAGGGCATGGATGTTTAATGTTTGTGTGTATTATGTGTTTGTGTACAAGTAGAGGCCTTGCGACGGACTGATCTCCCGACCAAGGAGTCCTACCGAATGTCTAAGATCTAGTAAAGCAAAGCGAAACGGAGAGTTTCATGGAGGCAGGCCCAAATTAGGGCTGCAGCGCCAAAGGATGGAAGAAAGAAATGCTGATTAAGTTTTTGATACAGCTAAAATAAGTTGTGCACGTCAGGAGTAGTTGTTCAGTGTAAAAGCTAAAACCGCTGCCTCTGCGAACACTGACTGATTCTTGGGGCACTAAAAAATCTGCTGGGAATGATAACGCCCTGAAAATGTGGCAACGCTCGAAATATTCTAAAATAATAACAACAAACCAATATTTCATTTATAAATAAATCAGGAGAATATTAATTTTGCGAAACTCTTTGCTACCAATCAATTCAGAGCCGATCGCAGTTGCCGCACTGTCTTCGCCCGCCTGAAAGCTGGGATCGTGGGTTCGAATCCCACTCAAGGTATGGATATCTATGTTTGTGTAGGTAGCAGCCTTGAGGTGGGCCGATCCCCCATTCAAGGATTTCTACCGACTTCTTGTCAACGCTTATGTCTTGCGAGAGATATATTCTCTTCATGTTATCCGATTACAACTCTGTATGCAGTTTGTATCAATTCTATATATGCTACATACCCCGCTCTTCTAATTCTTCTTGAATTAATCATTGTAGTAATATCTATATTTGGTGAAGACTAGAAATGATAAAGCTCCTAATTATGTAATGTTCTCCAGTCTCTTGTTTTGACCCAAAATATTTTGAGAATCCTATTCGCAGATGCTCTCAATCAGTGTTCCTCATAAACTGTGAGAGACCAAGTTTCACACACATAACGAGCAAAATGTAAAACTACACTTTCGTATATTTTAATTTCTTTCGCTTTCGAGAAACAGACGTGAAGACAGATGCTTATGGACTGATGCATTCCTCGTGAATGTAATTTATATTTGTTGTTCCCAAATATCTTAATTTGGTCAAATTTTGGAACGATTTATTGGGCACGTTTATATTAGGATTTTACTCTGAATCCCTGTGACGAGACATGAATATTTGCTTATTTTTTCCTTCCTTTATTTCTAATAATAACAAACGACCTTTCACTTTTTCACATGAAGTCTTCTGTGGATTATAGCAGAAAAGATATAATTATGCATCCTGCCTATCAAAAACTATAAAATCCTTAATAACAATTATTCAGCGATATACGATATGGACTCCATCTTCTCTGACAAGATTGAATTCTTATAATGAGGGCGCGTATTGTCAGTACCCGATGTGTTCATTACAGAGTCTTCATCTTCCTTCATTAGTTTCAAATAATTAAATAAATACTGTGAGGGTCTTCAGGATCAAGGCACACAGTATTTAATTGCCAGACAGCGTGGGAAGCTTAGGTTACAGCCATTAGCATTCAGCAATCAAATTAAATGCCGACCCGTTCCACTTCTTCAAGACTTTTAAAAATAGCACACGATCCTGTCATTATTACATCCAACTCTTAGTCGCCTTCTCCCATGATTAGAAGTCCTGCTGTCTGTATTTCCTGCAGGACTGAACAGTTCTTAGAAATATTTCCCATAACTTGCTTCCAAAAGAACGTGAACACAATGTGAGGGATATAGTCTGGATACAGGCTGATTGGTCAGCATAATATATGCTTCTTCCAGCAAAATAAGATGGATTACATAACAAAACAAATAAAATTCCATGGTTTTAGTCCACAAGCGAACTATACCGACCGATCGACCGGCGCTGGTCGGCGAAGTTAGTGCTAACTTTAGAGGATAGAGGGTGTCGCGTGGTCAGCGCAACGAATCCCCACGGCCGTTAATTTCGGTTTTCTATACCGGAGCCGCTATTTGCTTGAAATAGCTCCTCAATTATTCTCACGAGGTCAATTGGACTCCGTTCCAGACTCACTACTTCTCAGAAAATCTGGTAGCGCTGGGAATCGAAACCGGACCTCTGTATCTGTAGCCAGGAACTCTGACCACTAGACCACAGAGGCGGTCGATGTAAGTACAATAATAAAACAAACTGGAAATAATTCCCGGAAGCCGAATTCCGAAGCTCTTCCTATTAGTATTGCCGAAAGGCATGATATATCATGGATGTCACTGTAACAGACGGAATAGTTCTGTAACCGGATAAATAAGGAAACTTATTCCGTGTTCATGACATAGATAAGGGAACAGACAGTTTACTGGGTGGGGGAGGACGTCCTGTAACTGGAAGATTCACATGCCTTGCTTGTTAGTCCTTCGGACCATGGCAACACGAAAACGATGACGCTACAGTGACAAGATGTAGTGTCCTGAGTCAATGGGCGCAGAATTTCTATTTTCTTATTAATGACGAGTTACATATAAAAATAATTTAGAGGGATCCAAAGCAAGGGGTTCAATTTCGATTAATGTATATATGAAAGGATGGATGAAAAGCATGCAATAGGGACTTGGAACTGCTTAATCCATGTTGCTCTTGATGACGATGCTGATGGAAACCTGTTCTGACCTCCAAGAAAACATAGCATGTTTATACTACAAAAATCAATTCGCTTACATTTAGGAATTCTATCGATTTGCTCTGCAAACGAAATGAAAATTATAAATACAGTTCCTTAAGATTAAATATGGCGGTATATAGAGTTACCACCTATCCTTCGAGAATTGATACCGAAATCTACCTAAGTCTCAGATCCCTGACAGATTTCTCCAGAGGGAAGTTTCTTGATATTATTCTAAATTTAACCTCAATTTTAGTTTAATAAAAGCCTGTATTGTGTTTGACTGCTAACTATACGGCAATCTGTTGTATTTAAAGTAGCAGTAAACCTCACTCTCACTTTCTAATTCAACAGCTGCAACGGATATTTTGTACCTGAAGCTTTCCTAGAATCACTGACATACACGAAAAATTTGATTGCATTCTCCACGGGTCTTAAAATGAATTGACAAGACCAGAATGGAAGCCTCGCTATTGTATTGATAGCACCCAAGGTTTTGTCCGCTTTTCCGTATATGATTGGCTGATAGGATTCTCTCATTGTCATGTTTCGTGGAAAGTCAGGTGTTTCATAAATGAAGGCGGTACCAGGCAGTGATAGAAAACCACCAATCAAAACCGTCAATGGGAGATAAAACGAGGATTTAAACCAATCAAGTCAAATGAAGTACTAACAATGAACCGTCATACATACAAGGGACTTTCCATGATATAAAGGATCATTGAAAATGTAGACTTAATTATTAATGGGTTAGTCTAGTTGATGTATTGGGTGGAGCTGTTAAAATAGGGTGTGTTACAAAAAACCGACACTCCACACGAGGCTGCGGTAGGCCTACTTACAGCTAATGCCCGTCTCGAATATTGAGCGTAGCGCTGCTGGTTCTAAACTTGTTGGGGGAAGTTCCTCAGATGCGTGCATAAAAAGGGCAACAGGAAAGAAAAAGCTAAAAAGGAAAAAGAGAGGAACGAACGAAGTAAGGAAGGAAGGAACAGACAAGGAAGATAAGGAACAATATAAAGAGAAGAGGTGACAGAGAAAGAAAATAAGGACAGAAAGAAAATACAATAAAAAGGGAAGAGGAAGAAAGAATGTAATGAAGAAAGGATAAGAGAGAAAAAGGAGAAATAAAAATAAAAAACGAACTGCAAGAAAGAACAAAGCAAGAATAGTGAAAGAATAAATGACAGAAAATTTAATAGAGAAGGAGTGAAAAGAAACACAAGGACAGATAGAAACGCTTATGACATAGAAACAAAGAGAAAAACGAAAAACGCAGAAAGAAACAAAGGAATTGAGCAGACACAAGAACGACGTGACAGAGGCAGAAAGAAATGCTAAATGGAGAACCGGCCGTTCCATATCTCAGGCGGTTAGTCGCGAGATTCCAACCGCGGTAGCCCGGGTCCGATCCCAGAGCATCTGAGATTTATAGTGAACAACGTGGTACTGAGGTGGGTTTTCTATGAGTACTGCGGTTTTCTTTGCCAATTCGCATTCTGAATTGCTCCAAAATATTAATTATCCTATCATAGCCGCTGTATAGTCTCGCTACTGACAGCGTCGTTAAACAACCAACCTGATACAAACTGAGACACAAATAAACAAAAACGGAGAAGTGGAAGAATTTATAAAGAGAAAAGAAAAACTTGAGAGAAAATTTCAGAAATAAATATTAAATAAATGGAGAAAACTGACGATAAAGAAAAGGAAAGAACAAACAAAGAAGAGAGAAGAGAGACCACACGAGACATAAACTATTTTAAGACGTAACAAATTGCACAGAAGTCTCGCTTGGTCAGCAGGAGGTACAAACTGAACTCACAGCCTGGACACGCAAATACATTTCTTATTATTCCATTCGGTTTGCATTATATTATTATGTTCCAGAATGTATTGTTATGCGCGTAAAAATAGCAATTCATAAACGTAACGGAAACGAATTTTGGTTCTTTTTTACCTAACCTAAATTCATTTATACAGTAGCAATATTAACAACTTAATATAATACAGACTGTTATTTCATCAGCAGCAAAGGAACATTTAGATTAACAAAGCTGCCCCCCAATAATATTGGCTCTTTCGTTTGGTTTTCGTCATAGCAGTAACAGCGAGAGGCCTAGTTCTTTGTCACCCTCCGTTCAGGGATGGGAGAGCTCTGGACTCAGAAGGGAAATTAGTTTAGGTTCCGAGAACCGTGAGCATGCAGATTTCTCTGCTGGCACATAATGGGGGAGGGGGGGGGGAAGCTTGTCTGTCTCTACCCTCATTTATATGAACCATAAAATAAATTCTCACAGCCTGTTTCGTATTCACAATTAAGCGTTAGTTTTCATAGCCTGCAGTATTCGTTTGCCACTAAGATCATTATGATGATGATCATCCTGTCACATATTGAACCATGCAGCCCTTTACGATTTCCTCTTCTGTTCCTAAACTTCTCGTTTGTTGTCTTCTGTTCTTCTCACGTGTTATTTTTTTTCAAATTATTTGATTTATTTTATAAAATAATAAATGACTGGTTGAATTATTAGTTATGTTAAAATGTTTTCACTTCGTCTAACGGTGTGTAAACTGTGGACGGTCCTCATGCACGACAGTTATACTCATTTCCATCCGAAGGCCACTATTTTTCTGGAAGATGCTGTTAAATTAGATATAAGTTTTCCATCGTTTCGGAGGAATATACTGTCTCCATCTTCATGGTCGAAAAGCAAGCCAAGCAACCAGCAAGGGACGAGCAGCAAAGAGAATTTACTAACGATCCTAAGTGAATATGTGTCTGGGTCAATGCGAGATGACGTAAGCAAACCGCTGTCTTTAAAATAAATTCTAGACGACCGAGAATGCTCAAACAATAGTCATGTTTACCGCTGCACACCATCGTCAGAAATATTTAGACTTAAACTATTTCAAGATTATAATGAGATGCTGCTTCCGTGAAAGTAAAAATTCAAGAAGCTCAGTTTATCTTGGTGGCATGCGGACGCGTAGTTGATTGAGGCCTTATGCTACAAGCTGGAAGGTAGTGGGTTCGAGTCACGATGAGGTGGATTTTTCTTTCAATTTACCTAATCCTTCCAAACGCACTATGACCCTGGGGTCGACTCAGCCTCTAACAGAAATGAGTACCAGGAATCTTCCTGGGGGTAAAGGGCGGCCGGCGCGTAAGGCTCACAACCTTACCACTATCTGTAAGCCGATTGTCTAGAAAATGTGGGAGCCTCGATGTCTCACAAGCGTATGGGCCTTCACGACCTGTTACAAGGATACTTTTACCTTTCTTTTACCTTCCGTTTACCTCAGCTGCTTTCTTTCTGCTTGAAAACGTGAAATGGATTTGATTTGGATGTTAAACAATATCAAATATCCTATTACATGTTTTAGGGCGAACGAAACGGGAAGGAATGGGAAGAATTCGTAGCACGCATGGCGATATAACAAACTCAAACAAACATAAATTTTATAAATTTGGAGACACACGTGCAGACGGGAAGACAATATTAAAATTGTTTTGAAGATAAAAGACTGTGAATGTAGGCTGGATTAAACTGGTTCAGGATAGTGTCCAGTGGCGGCTCTTGTGAGTTCCGCCCCGAACTCTACTTTATTCATTATTAACATTCGTAAATATTTGGATTAAACTCATGCAGGCATTCAGGCTGGAGTGTAGAGGCGGCTACTGTGGACACGTTAATGCTCGTTCGGGTTTCAAAAGGGGAATTTCTTGATTAGCTGAGCGACTATCAACTTCTCGGTAAGAACTTTGCTCCATGGAGTGTATTTGTTGCTGTCCTACATGACGAATAATAAACTTGAAATAGGTATATAATTTATTTCCTGTTTCAAGACTTACGTGACTTCACTGCTTGTACACGTTACTTCTGGACGCTCGATATGAGGAATTCAGACGTCTGTCTGTCAGTCGTCGCAAAGCATCCACACATCGTGGTTAACATCTTGCTGAAAGCTTTGAAGTAACGACAGGCCGAAGGAATCAATATGTACGATACGTACATAAGTAAGTAATATATATGTATATATGTAAGTGGATACGAGAGTGTAAACGCGCGGACAATTAAGACAGAAAATCTACGGCTAAGCATCGCTTCATGAACACGTATTGGGGAAACAGATGTGAAACTCCACGTATTCCTGAGACAGAGCCTCCAAATGGGTTGGGGTAGCGGCAAAGCTCTTGACTAGTTTTCGGGAGGTACTGGGTTCGACTTTCGGATAGGATATAGGCTATTCTGACATGATATTCCTGTTTGTATCCAGACAAATGCTGAGATAGTACTTCGATCCTTCCAATTCATCATTTATCTTTCATCCCACTCCCCCCCCCCCCCCTTATAGAGAAGAAAAGTAGGGACTAGTTGGAGGTGAGAGTCCAGTTTCAGGCTCATACAGCTTTACATCCGAAGAAAGAATTCCCAATGCCAATTACGTAGGAAGATGTGTGGGCCCCAATTTTGTTTATTCATTTATTTGTAGTTTATGTAACGACACTGACAGTAACTCCGGCGATATACGAGGGTGAGTCAAATGAAAACCTTAAATTTGTAATAAAAAATCGAAATTTCATGCCATTATCCTGTAAATTGGTAAGCGTGCTATAAACAGCGTGCAGAATGGCCTGTAGGTTGCAGAATAGTGCAGATGCACGAACACTGTCACAGCACCAGTATAAGATGGCTGTCCCACTTGAGACTTGCACCAAGGAAGAACGGCGTTCTGTTATTCGGTTTTTGTGTAGTGAAGGTGTGAATCCTATTGAAATTTATCGAAGAATGAAGTTTCAGTATGGTGATGCATGTTTATCACATCAGCAAATGTACGAATGGAGTAGGAAGTTTGCAAATGGTGTGACTTCAGTTGAAGATGCTCCTCGTCTGGGTCAGGCACATCGAGTTGTGACTCCAGAGAACACTGCAGCAGTTGAAGCCACAGTGAGTGAAAACCGCCGAGTGACATTGAATGAAATTGCAGCAAGTTTAAACATTAGAGGTACGCCACGCCGTGCATGAGTGGTTGCGCGGACTACCAAAAGAATTTGTTTCTAAATGAATTCATACACTTTGTAAGCGCTGGAGGTCTTGCATTGAGCGTGGGGGAGATTATGTTGAAAAGTGATACAGCTTTGTATCACTCGTGCACAATAAATAATACTCAAAAAAATATTTAAGGTTTTCTATTTTGAATTGTTTGATATATGTAATAGTTTCCACAAATAATTACATACTGTGGATGTTGAGCTGAGCCAGTGTTTTCATGATTTGTTGTAAGTGCCTCTGAAGATGGTTCCTTGGAACCGAAACATGTAAGGCGATGAGATAATTAAGTGACCAAAATATATATTGTTGCACTTGACGGAAAATCTATTGACAATTGGTGTTTAAGGTTTTCATTTGACTCGCCTACGTAACATCGAGAATAACCGAGTGTTAGTGAATAATAAATTACAAAGGATGTGGAAAGAAACTGTTATGGCCTAATTTAATGTAATTTTGCGTGAAAGGACTGAGCAATATCATAAAAACCTTGAGCAAGGATATAGTTAGTGTTTCGGCAAAGGTTATAACCGTATCTCTTCTTCTCTCCGTGACCTGTAGTTCGCAAAGAACTATACCGACCGAGCGTCCGTCGCTTGCCAGCGAAGTTAGTGCCAACTTTTGCGGATAGAGGGTGTCAGGTGGTCAGCGCAACGAATCCCCACGGCCGTTAATCTCGGTTTCCTAGACCGGACCCGCTATAAGCGTAAGCACTCACTTTATTAAGAATATAACGAAATAAAAATTAACAGTAGCAAATATATTCACCTTGATGACATAAAAAAATCTGTCAGGAAATCACTGCCCCTAAATCAGTGGCACATGTGACATAAAAGACCGTTATCCAATACTCTGTCGCCTAGTGTTGCACACAAGTAGCTCTTGTAACGCGAGTATCCAGCGATCGAGCACCACAGAGACAAAAAAGAGCAAGGGTTATTTAATGTTAATAAAAATATCGTATGATCACATTACTGAAAATCGTGTGGTCTATTAAAAACCACGTAATGGATACATGACCATTGTGGCTACAGATATGATATACTATACATTTCTCTGTATTGTAACAGGCTGGGTTAACGCCTTTCATTTGCAGTAGTGACGTACCGGTAGCAGTAAATTACACTTCGGTACGGAAAAAATGAAAAAAATCATGAAATGCGTTAATAACAGAAGTGCTTTTAGGCAACAGCTCAATGGTTGAGTGTAGGGCTTCAGAAATATGCCCGGCAAAGAGACATGACCGAATTGACGGACAGGGTGGCGATTATATTTTTATCTTTAATATAAATATATTATGACCATTACAGAGAAATTATTTAGAAAGTTATAAAATTGCTTTAGACAAGTTTTATGGTGAATGCTTAACTACGCGGAAGAAATAAATATACGAGATATATGATTTTTCACAAAGAGAATAACTGGTCGTTGTTAAAACGAAAGATTTCGTTCACCGATTCTCCACGTTTTCAATGCATTTCTCACTAACGGAGAAAGGGAATAACTGGTCGTTGGTAAAACGAAACATTTCGTTCACCGATTCTCCACGTTTTCAATGCATTTCTCACTAACGGAGAAAGGGAATAACTGGTCGTTGTTAAAACGAAAGATTTCGTTCATCGATTCTCCACGTTTTCAATGCACTTCTCACTAACGGAGAAAGGGAATAACTGGTCGTTGGTAAAACGAAACATTTCGTTCACCGATTCTCCAGGTTTTCAATGCACTTCTCACTAACGGAGAAAGATGTATCGTTTACGTAACTGAGTATACCGATTTGTATCTGAAATAATCAGAGTTTTCCTGTTGTTTGTTTAAACACGCTGTCAATATCCCAGACTATTCAGCGTCGCACGAGTGGACGCTTGTTCTTCTCAGGTTATTCGGCGACGATTTCAGTATTCAGGTTATACAGCGCTGTATTCCCGTCTGCTGTCTAAAATCGTAAAACTTAAATTTACGAAAATATAATTTTGTCCGTGGTTGTGTATGGGTGCGTAACTTCATCTCGACATTAAGGGAGGAACATATGTAGACTGAATGTGTTTGAGAACGGGTTGCTGAGAAGAATATTTACACCGAAGAGAGATGAAGTGACAGGAGGTTGGAGAAAACTGCATAATGAGGAGCTTCATAACTTCTACACTTCTCCAAGATCAATTAGAATGATCAAGTGAAGGAGGATTAGATGGGAAGGGCATGTAGCACGAATGAAAGAGGAATGCATATAGGATATTGGTGGAAAAGCCCGAAGAAAAGAGACCACTTGGAAAACCAAGACGTAGGTGGGTGGATTCGCTTAGTAGGGGGTGGTGTCCAGCTGGGTCCACTCGGCACGGCGGCCACTGATTGGCTTATTGTACCTGCTCCGGGTGATTATGATAGAGAATTTGGTGGAACGAAGATTGGCAAGGGAAACCGAAGTACTCGGAGAAAACCTACCCCAACGCCACTTTATCCACCATAAATCCCACTTAACCAGACCCGGGATCGAACCCAGGCCGCCGCGGTGGGAAGCCAGCGACTAACCGCTTGAGCTATGACGCGGCCCTTGGGTGGGTGGATAATATTAACTTGATCTTAGAGAGAGAGGATGGGGTGGTATGGACCGGATTGATCTGGCTCAGGATAGGAACCAGTGGAGGAATCTTGTGAACACGATAATAAACCTTCGTTTTCATTCATTCATTCCTCAATGGCTCTACAGGCCTTTGTTCCGCCCTTCTTCAGTTTCGCAATCTTTTATACACAGACTCCTTGAACGAGAGAACAGCCCGTCGCAAGGCCGCTACCTACACATAGGACAACACAAACACAGACATCCATGCCTTAAGTGGTATTCGAACCCACGATCTCAGCGTTCGAGCGAGCGAAGACAGTTTATGCCTTCGACCGCGCGGCCAATGTGAACGGCAATGAACCTTCGGGTTCTATAAAATTCCGGGAAATTCTTCATTAGCTGAGTGACTGGCGACTTCATAAGAAGGGCCCAGCTCCATTAGGTTAGTTCAATTTTATATCGTCAGTGACAGTGAATTATGAATTGTAAAGGATGTAAACGTAAGCGGTTGTCCAGTATTTTTTACAGCGTTACCGCCACGCCAACCTGCTCCATTCTGCTGAGTGGCATGAGCAGACTTCAGTATCTGAAGTACAGATTCATTGCAGCAACTATTTTTCTCGTACATTCATCCTCGCCCTGTGGCACACGAAAGGGGAATAAATATCGTGGGTCCTGTTAGGTCCCCCAAAATACGGCCGCTGGCACCTCTCCTGCCCCAGTTTTGGTGGCACTTCCTACGATACCATGCGGCACTAAATGCACTCGCATAGCTCAGTAGGTGTAGGTAGATAAGCTAAGAAGATTCTTAACTAATATATGGCAGGTAAAGGTAAATGGGAAAGATGTCTCTGTGCACCAAGTATGAAGCAGCCTACTCACCTCTCTCTAGCTCCGAGGTCTCTAACTGTGGAGCTACATCTCCAGCCCTACGTCTTCATGGCGTCGTGTTCAATTAAGCATAAAGTAAAGTTAAAATATAAAGCTGTCCCTGTGCTTAATTAATTAAGCACTACGCCATGATGGAGTATGGGGCAGTGGATGTGTAGATCCACATTGTGACTTCGGCACTAGCTGGAGGTGAGTGGTCAGCTTCACGCCCTTGCCTCTTTACCTCCCGGGGAAAGAGCCCCTTGTACCCATTGGATAGGAGGTTGGGTGGGCCCCAGAGCCGGTCTGGACGATATGGAGAAGTGAAAAATCTTACCCCACCGGGACTCGAACTCCGACCCCTTGGTCGTCCAGCCCGTAGCCAGTCGCTATATCGACTACAATTAAGCATAAGGATGGGGCCGTGCCATAGCTCAAGCGGTTAGTCGCTGGCTTCCCACCGCGGCGGCCCGGGTTCGATCCTGGGTCTGGTCAAGTGGGATTTGTGATGGACAAAGTGGCGCTGGGGCAGGTTTTCTCCGAGTACTTAGGTTTCCCCTGCAAATCTTCATTCCACCAATTGCTCCACAATCACCCTCACCTATCATCTGGGGCTGGTACAATAGGCCAGAAGTGGCCGCAGTACAAGGGACTTAGTCCCACCCCACTAGCAATAAAAAAATAAGGACAACTTTATCTTACCTATACTTGATTATAATATTGGTCAGGATTTTATTATGGCGCTGTTCCGTCGCGTTGTGACGATGCTCCGTCGCGATATGCTACAAAAGAATGCCGTGTTGCTGGTTACAGTCTAATTTAACCCGCCATGACAGACAAACAAAAAAAAACAAACTCCGTGGACTGTGGTCCGAAAGCGAACTATATCGACCGAGCGACCGCCGCTTGTCGGCGAAGTTAGTGCCAACTTTTGAGGATAGAGGTTGTCACGTGGTCAGCGCAACGGATCCCCACGGCCGTTAAGCTCCGTTTTCTAGACCAGAGCCGGAATTTTCCTTCAAACAGCTCCTCAATTATCCTCCCGAGGCTGAGTGGACCATGTTCCAGACCCACTACTTCTCAGAAAATCTGGTAGCGTTGGGAATCGATTCCGGGACCTCTGGATTCTAGCCAGGAACTGTGGCCACTAGACAACAGAGTTGGTCCATAATCGTGGTAATAATTATTATAATAGCATAATTATTATTATAGTAATAATAATAATCATTATCAATATCATCATAATAACAAATATAGTGTAAAGATTTTGTCACCTGGAATAAAGCTTTTTAACATGTAAATAATTCAACGTTGATTTATAATTGCAAGAAAAACTGTGCTGATAAATCTATTATATAGTAGCACAAATCTGCAGACTTCCTTGTATGTTTTCTAGCTTATTAGAACCTGCGAAAGTACGGGTATTTCTGACAATGCTCTCAACGAAATAAGGTTATATATAAAACTTTCAGACTGTACAAAGATCAAAACTTATGTGATGAAAAGAATAATGATAACAAGAAATGTGTTTTTAACTGAAAAGACTATGGAATTCTCTTTCGAGTAGGATTCAGTCTTAGTTCAGTTACACACCAGCCTATCACACCAAAACATTAGTTATATATGCTCTTATTAGGATTGTAATATTATGAATTACGCCATCTAAACATGATATTAAGGGCATAAAATCTATATGATTCGAAGTATGTACAATAGGAAAGTAGGATTTTTAAGTTCTGCTCGGAGATCTTTGTTATTAGTTACTGCGTTCATTGATGTTTAGACTTATCCACCTTCCAGAATTATTTATTAATACGTACGTGTCACGATTTTCTCCTACACTCCCGCGACAAGACAGGAACACAGGTGCATAGGCTCGCTTAATTTCCTTACGACTGTCTAGTAACAATTGTATGTCTTTCTTTATGGTCTTCATAGTTTTGCCCGATAAATTAACATAATCAGCATACATTAGAAGCTAATGCATACCACTCAAATATACTGTGACGTGCCACCATAAAGCCGGAAGGAATGGGTGAGATTAGAGTTGATTTCCTGGGCAACGACCAACGTTCCCACGGCAGCGACTAGGAAGCAGAACGCTAGAAGTTCCTAGCAGTGGAGTTTCCACCGTGACACACGAAATGTTGAAGCAACGTTTCGATAGCAGCGTGCGGAATGAAGCCTTCGAGATGGTATTCCCTATGGTGTCCGCATGGAAGTTATAAGAGTCCAACTGCGACAAGAGACGAGTTCAGACCCGTGTGGGGGAGGGTTCTAATACCTCCACCGTGACCCTGCGAGACGTAGGAGGCGACGAAAAGGGAAGTCTCAAATCTGAGACAGTAAAATATGGTCGCGAGTACCAAGGGACTCGGACCCGAGAAAGACTGCGCTGGCATGGGCCAGCAGTATATACAAAAGACATACCCGTCCTCTCGTCAGAGAGGGCGCCCCACAGAAACAAGACCGTAATTGTCAAACAGTAATAAATATCTGGGCATGAGCCCCAGATGGGTGCTTTATGCTAAGACAGACTGGCCGACTGACGTCAGTCGTAACATAAGACTCAGGCTCAGAAACGAGCTCAGTTTGTAGTTGACCTTAGAAGAGTAGTCAGTCTTCAGTTTGCTTCGAAGGAGTAATTGTGATTGTGAATAATTGTACTTGTAAGTGTAAACGTGAGTGTCCAATATATATTCGCTCAAATCCGGAAACCCACGTGAATTATTGTCGCGTTACCTAGGAAACACGTGACAGTACATGCAATTTAGATCAAGCCAAATAAATAATCCTATCTTCACAAACCGCGTGGGCAGAAAGATAATTTTTCTGATAAAAATGTGACTTCAGAGCTGGGGAAAGAAACCAAAGGCATCGTAAAAAGTGGCAAACGGCAATATAATACGATATAGGCGGGTGCCATACACTAGGCTACTTTCAGGGGACATAAAAACATCCCTAACTGCCCATATATACTGAGCGCGACGAAGTTACTGCCGTACGTGCATTAGTCAATACCCAAAACGCTGACTCACTCCGTCTCTTTCGAAACGCGTAAACCTCTGTCGCGGTCCAAAAACAAAAGATTAAAGTAATGATACGAACACTTAAATAACTTCGAAAAAGTTAAAAAGTTTGTAACTACAAACGGACAAAGCAAAAATGTTCTAGACCTTCTTAAACATTAGTTTAAATGTTTATCGCTCAAACTTAGAGATGGTATTCAGGATTTAGATTAAAGAACTTACTTTATTATATAACATTTGGGATTTCATATCGGTGAGAATTTAGATCATTGTCGTCTGAGTTTTGACACCGTATAGACTTGTGCAGGCAGCATCTTCATATTTGGTTTTTGGATAGCGAATGAGAAATATCGTCCGGTCTAGAAAACCGAGATTAACGGCCGTGGGGATTCGTTTCGCTGACCACGCGACACTCTCTACCCGCTAAAGGTGGCACTAACTTCGCCGACAAGCGATGGTCGCTCGGTTGGTATAGTTCGCTTGCGGACTAAAACCACGGAGTCTATTTGTTTGAGTGAGAAGTATCGCGCGATAGTGGTTGCAGTTGTACTGTCGCAAGGAAGGTGGATGACGCACTGTAACTAATGTTTTTATAAACCATACATTCATTCATTCATCAGTAATCTGTCAAGACGACAGGTCCACAGTCTCTTCCAAAACAGTTCCTCCATTTGATGCGATCTAGAGCTTTCTCCTTCAAATGAAAATATCCTCTTCTGTCCCCAAGGTCATCCAGCATCTTCTTACGTCTTCTTCCTCGTCTTCCGGTAACTTTATCCGCCCCTCTATCTTTCCTTTAATAATTTCTTTTAGAAGGCAGTTACCGCGTAAGATATGACCAATCCAATTAGCCTTCCGTTTTCTTATTTCGTGTAGGATATTCCTCTGCTCACTGACTCTAAATAACACTTCTTCATTTCTCACATAATCGGTCCAACTGATCTTCTCCATCCTTCTCCAACACCACATTTCGAAGCTTTCCGGGTGTTTCTGATCTACTGCCCTAAGTGTCCAAGTTTCAGCCCCATACAAAACGACGCTCCAAACGTAGCTTTTCACTAGTTTCTTTCTCAAATTTAAGTCCAATTTGCTGGTAAAAAGATTCTTCTTCTTGCTAAATGCAGCTTTTGCCATGGCAATCCTGGATTTAATTTCACAAGTACACCTTCCATCATCTGTTAACAAGCTACCCAAATATTTAAAACATTTCACATTCTCCACTTGTTTTTGGTCTATCTTTATTGTGACTGGGGTTGGTTGTCTCGAAATTTTCATTACTTTTGTTTTCTCCACATTCATTTCCATGCCATAGCACCTTCCAATTTCAATTAGTCTATCAATCATGCCCTGTAGCACAGTTTCTTCCTTAGCCATTAACACAAGGTCATCTGCATATTTCACAGTTTGAATAATTTGCCCTCCTACTTTGAAGTCACCGAGCCCATCCAGAGCTTCCTTGGTAAGGCATTCGCTGTACAAGTTGAACAGAATTGGTGATAAACAGCATCCTTGTCGAACTCCTCTTCCAATCTGCACACTTCCTGTCTCCCCCGTGTCCAGTCGTACTCTAACTTTCTGATCCATGTACAATTTGCTAATCAATCTTCTTTCATGCCAATCGATACCTGTTTCTTTCAGGATCTGCATTAATTTGGTCCAGTTTACCCGGTCAAATGCCTTCTGCCAGTCTATGAAGCAAACACACAGTTCTTCATCTATCTCCAAAGTTCGTTCCGCTATAATTCTCATCATCCCAATTGCATCCCTGGTTCCTTTTCCTCTTCTAAATCCAAACTGATCTTCTCCAAGTACATCCTCTATTTTCCTTTCAATTCTTCTTTTAAGTATCTTTGCTATTATCTTTGCTGTATGTGCAATAAGACTTATTGTGCGATGGTCGCTGCATTTTGTAGCTTTTGTCTTTTTCTTTAAGGCAATCATTGTAACTTCTGTAAAGTCCTTGGGCCACTCTCCACTTTCATATATGGTGTTCATTAGTTTTGTCAGTGTTTTCAAACCACCTTCTCCCAGCAACTTAAGCACATCTCCAGGTACATCATCTCCTGTAGCCTTTCCATTCCTCATGTCCTTGATAGCTTTTTCCACCTCACTTTGTAAAATATATGGTCCTTTCTCGTCTGTATCTACTTCTTATTCGGGTTCCACTTCCAGGGTTTCTGGCCGATTAGGTCGATCATATAGTTCTGTAATATAGTTTTCCCAAATTTTCAGCACTTGCCTCTGACCTACTATTCTATTCCCCTGGGAGTCTTCGATGTCAATATTTTGAATCCCATGGTTCTCTTTCCATCCTAGTTCTTTTGTCTTCATGTATATCAAATCATAACGTCCCGTCCTTTGAAATTCTATAATCTCATTACATATCTTCTCAAGATATTCCTTTTTGGTCCTGTCCGTGGCTCTTTTCAATTCATTCCTCAGTCTCCTGTATTTCCTCCTGCCTTCTTCATTGTTTACATTCTTCCATTTCCTTCGCTCCTCCATTTTACTCATCATCTCTTGTGTAACCCATTGTTTTCTTGCTATCTCCTCAACTTTACCAACCAATTCGCTAATAGTATCTAACATACATTCTTTTATATTGTTCCACTGCACTTCAGCATTTCCGCTTTCACTTTCAATTGCACTGAGTTTCTCTTCTAGGGTCTCCTGCATGCTTTGTCTTTGAGCATATAACTTCTCCAAATCCCATCTAGGTCTGCGCTTTTGGAATCTTATAATTTTCTTCAACCTGGTTCGAAACTTGGCAACCAGTAAGTTGTGGTCAGAGTCAATATCTGCCCCAGGCAGGGTCTTCACATCTTTCACGCTGTTTCTGAATCGATGTTTCACAAGGATGTAGTCCAGCTGATGCCGCCTCCAATCCCCAGGTGCCTTCCAAGTGTAAAGTCTTCTCTTTGGCTTCTCGAACCAAGTGTTGGTAACAATCAGTCCATTTCGTTCACAAAAGTCAATATAACATACATAAACCATACAAGCCAACAAAAATTCCTTATTTCGGTTAGTGGACTGGACCAAATGGACTGAGAATTTTGCTGAGAAAGGCGAGGACTACAAACACGCACAGCATAGGGTTCCCATCGATTCGGACAAATTTGTTGCCTCCATCTTCAGAACAGAAGTACACAGGACACCAAAATTTAAACCGTAAACGAATGAAAGATTTTTTATTAATTTAATAACGCTTTTCCAGCTGAATAGATTATGTTATATGATGATTGTGGATGATGTGAAGGAAAGCAGTCGTCACTATTTGCACCACAGAAAACATCAATCATGTCTCAGGGGCCAAAATGTCCCAAATATGAAGAAGGAATGCCGGCATCTCGACCTCGACGCTGGGTGCCCATAACTACGCTCACTTCTGTATTAATATACTCGCTTGATCCTGTTGGCGACCGAATTGTCTAGTCGCAGACAACGTTTCTAAGTATTTTTCTGATTCACAATTTGTTTGTACAAGTTTTTCGGTAGAATATGAGCCCTGAAACGCGCTAAAATAAAACTCCGTGGCTCGAGTCCGCAAGCGAACTATACCGACCGAGCGACCGCCGCTTGTCGGCGAAGTAGTGCCCAATCTTGCGGATAGAGGGTGTTGGTCAGCGTAACGAATTCCCAAGGCCGTTAATTTTGGTTTTCTAGACCGGAGCCGACATTTCCTTGAAATAGCTTCTCAATTATCCTCACGAAGCTGAGTAGAATCCGTTCCAGACCCATTACTTCTCAAAAAATCTGGTAGCGCCGGGAATCGAATCCGGACCTCTCGAGCTGAAGCCAGAAACACTGACCACTAGACCACAGAGGCGGTCCTCCTTCCAGCTAATTCATTTTTTTAATTCGCTTAGTGGGGGGTGGAATCCAACTGGGTCCACTCGGCACGGCGGCCACTGATTGGCCTATTGCAGCCTGCCTCAAGTGATTATGATGATGGAGAATTTGGTGGAATGAAGATTGGCAGGGGAAACCGAAGTACTCGGAGAAAACCCGCCCCAGTGCCACTTTGTCCACCACAAATCCCACTTCCAGCTAATCCTGTCCATATTCTTTTTCTAAGTTAATCTTTCTTTGCCCATTCTTTTTTATTCTCATTCTCGAAACTCGGAGAATTTCACTAGTCTAACTTCTCTGACTCCCAACCACTGGCATTTTCTTAGGATATAAATATACGTGCGAGAATAGAACGATTAAGAAAATGCTTAATACTAAACCAGAAGGAAATAGGAGAGTGGGAAGACCAAGGTTAAGATGGGAAGAATGTGTGTGGCAGGACATAAGAATTTTGGGTGGAAAGAACTGGAGGAATCGAATGGAGAAGAATGGCGAGCAATCCTGAGGAAGGCCAGGGCTCACAAAGGTCTGTCGTGCCAGTGATGATGATGATAAATACACGTAACATTAGTTGAAAACGAATATTGCAAATGAACGAATTCGAGATTCGAGTAGCAATGATAGTCGATTCAACGCAGTGAAGATACACGGCCAATGTCAGGAATAACCACCACATTAAGCAACAGCAGTTGCTGAAAAATACGTTCGTGAGTTCTGCAACAGAAATTCAGTTTTTGGCCGAGATGATATGAGGCGGCATATGGCATGCAACTAAGATTTCGACACTGCACATAGGAAAGAAGTAGGGTAACAGGGGTTACTATTTCAGTCGACCAGTAACCAGAGATCAATCTCATTAATCCGATCCACAAGCAACTGTACCCCCTCCAAGTTCCCACTGGTACTTCCCAATCTTCTGTCCAATCCCACTGTGTCTATTCATGTTACTCTGGTACATCCGCTACTGCACACTGGAGGCAGTACAACTCAGAAGAGCGGCCATAGCTTTTCTGAAGTTCCGGTTAGATTTTCAGTCACATGAAATTTTACACAACTTATTTTACACGCTTTGTAATCCTACTACTTTGTCTTTCGTTCACTTCACTCTTCACGTGACCTGACTAAATGATACCGAAGCAAAAAGACGTCTTCAGGAAACAGATAAAGCGTCGCTACCTAACGTAACAAACCATATCATGTAGTAGAACTATGAAACTTCCCACAAGGCCGCGCCATAGCTCAAGCGGTTAGTCGCTGGTTTCCCACCGCGGCGGCCCGGGTTCGATCCCGGGTCTGGTCAAGTGGGATTTGTGGTGGACAAAGTGGCGCTGGGGTAGGTTTTCTCAGAGTACTTCGGTTTCCCATGCCAATTTTCATTCCACCAAATTCTCCATCATCATAATCACCCGGGGCAGGCTACAATAGGCCAATCAATGGCCGCCGTGCCGAGTGGACCCAGTTGGACTCAACCCCCACTAAGCGCATTAATTAATTAATAATAATAAAAAAAGTTCCCACAGCCGTTTCCAATCATTTGAATTTCCGTTTTCTTCTTTTCTTGTGTTGCCTTTATTTTTTCAGCGATGTGTATTTCGTGGATATCTACGTTATGTGCAGTCCAGTCACAAGAAAAACAATAACAAGACACACACCATTTTACATAATTTTAAAACATTTTAATATTATTTTAACGGGGACCAATTGCATTTAAATGAAGTGGCATGTAGACCATTTGACAGGAAACGACCGCAAAATAAGTGACTATACAACAGCCGTTGACAGGTAAAGGTTCCACTAACAGACACGAAAGCAATAATTCCATGGGAAAAATTTCACTGCAACAGAGAAGCGGCATTTTCTATGCGGTCAGTGTCGAGA
This sequence comes from Cryptotermes secundus, assembly GCF_002891405.2. Lineage (NCBI taxonomy): Eukaryota > Metazoa > Arthropoda > Insecta > Blattodea > Kalotermitidae > Cryptotermes > Cryptotermes secundus. The sequence continues at coordinate 52,411 of NW_019744136.1, forward strand.
TGTCACATGCAGGACAAGCGAGGAGCCAGAGTACAGTTGCACAACTCCCAGAGTTGTGAGGCAATAAACTATGGTCCTTAGTCTCGTGGGACTCGGAACCAAGAACCACTGTGCTTGTGAGGATCAACAGGAATTTACCTATCTGAGTCAGTCAGTGAATAGTTGGTTGTTGAGTGAATGAGTGAGTTAGTGAGTTACAGAACTGCTGCAGAACAGGCGTGGTGAGCTGTTGCTGTTAGAAGCTGGTAGCTGAAGCACGAGGACAGTTCGATAACCCAGAGGAAGGAGAAAGTCCGCCGTTGGAAGCCGTTACCAAGCAACCGTAGTGAAAACATGAATGTGGACACTAATGTGCGTTTGATTATCAATCCAAAACCCGTCTACAGTCCAAATTTATTACGTGACAATAATAAATTTTTCAGGCGTTCAGCCCTCGCGGGCTATATAATAATTAAATAAAGCTTAACGAATTTCGCAGATCATGTATAACTGATGAAGACCCCGTGTGTCCGAAACATGGCGCTGAATTTGCATGAAGCAAGTGGTGATTCGGCCAGTAATCCGTGAAGCTGCACTGAAAGTTGTACTGTGTTATATCAAGTGACCATTACTGCAAAGTTTCAATCCCGACACTAGCGCCGCGGTGGTGGGAGGTCTAAACACGGCTGCTAAAGGATAACAGAGGGACAGACCGAGGCAATGCTTGGATAACTTTCCGGAGACGAATGGTCTTAGTTTGCAGCCAGATGGGGCTACATCCTGCACTCTCTCTGAAGACATGTGACCCCGACACTTCACACAATTCAACATCGACCCATCCCCCAAACATTTTTAGAAGTATCGAGTTGAAAAAAAAGAAAAATATATTCCGTCTTGTTATGCTATCAGTTAATCTCGAGATTATGTACCCAAATTCCTGTTTCTAGCTCAGTCGGTAAAGCAAACGGCTCGTCGGCCGGTGTTCGACTCCTGGCAGAGACAATAGATTTTCCTAACTCCACAGAGTCCAGACAGGCTCTAGGGTCCACCCAGCGTCCTATCCAGTGAGTACCAGGGGCAAAGCAGCCGAAGCGTGAAGCTGACCATTCACCTCCATCTAGTATGCCGAGGTCCCCATATGTCTTCATGGCGTTGTCCTTTTATTTAATTAAGCACAGGGACAACTTTACGTTTATTCATAGCACATCTATTGCGAGTTTCCTATCCATTCGCATGCCCCCGTCCCCTACATTTCTCTGCTGAATCTCGACCTGTATTTTGCTGTACCCCTCCTCTTTCCCGCACCCTGAAGCCACGCGTGACGTCATCACTTTTATATCCCTTGCTAATTATCACCTTTCAATTCGAGGTTCAGTGTGATTACTAGGTTTGGCCCATGTATCAGACCGCAGAGCAATCTGCTACACCGCTCTGAATAACACCCTTCTTACAGTGACTGCTGCAAGGTGTATGGAGCTGCGGAAAATACACGTCCTGTTCGAAATCAATTCGTTCGTCTTCTGTCGTTCTGTATGACACGACAGGCAAATGCGAACCACGACATGTTTTCCGCGCTCTGGAGACTTATTTATAGGGCAGACATTTGACGGCATATTAAGATGAATCAAAAATACATACCCCCATAGACCTATATACGGTATCTATGCCTTACTTACTCACTCATGGAGCTGAGACCTTCTGGACCGCCAATTCTGCAGCTACTCAAGAATTTCTCAGCATTTTATGGAACCCGAAGGTTCATTACCGTGTTCACAAGAGCCTTCCACTGGTCCCTATCCTAAACCAGATCAATCCAATCAATACCATCCCATCCTATATCTCTAAGATCCATTTTAATATTGTCCACCCACGTACGCCTTGGTCTTCCCAGTGGTCTCTTTCCTTCTAGCTTTCCCACCAATATCCTATACGTATTCCTCGTCTCCCCCATTTGTGCTACATGCCCTGCCCACCTCATACTCCTTGACTTGATCATTCTAATTATACTTGGAAAATAGTACAAGTTATGAAGCTCCTCATTATGCAGTTTTCTCCAACCTCCTGTCACTTCATCTCCCTTCGGTCCAAATATTTTCCTCAGCACCCTGTTCTCAAACACCCTCAGTCTATGTTCCTCCCTTAATGTCAGAGACCAAGTTTCACACCCATACAGAACCACAGGCAAATTATAGTTTTGTATAATCTAATATTTATGTTTTTGGACAGCAGATGAGAAGACAAAAGGCTCTATGCCTATGAGAGAAAAAGATGACCAAGACTCAGAACACTGTCGTAACTCTGCTATATTCAGGAAAGATGTGATTATCTTTGTCCAATCTTTAACTCATCTTCAGCATCATTAGCTGCAAGGTTTACGCCTTTTGACGTGTTCCGACCTTCGGGTTAGACGATGTGATCCTTCCGTCCCATTGGTGGCCGACCTCTCTCTCTCTCCTTCCTTGAGGACATAATAGTCATATGACTTCTGAGGGATTCGACTAGTTGTCATTTTTAAAATCTGCTCTAAATAATTTTGTTGGTACTCTTTTATTTTTTCTTAGGTTACATACATTTTTTTCCTCTAGCTCTCACTTTGGAGTATAAGGTTGATTTCTCAGTTTCATTTATCATTTTTACAGACGGTAGGGCTGCTTGGACGGGTGATCAGCTGGTCGCAAGGTCTGTATCTAAACACAGAATAAACGCAGGCACACAAACCAAACATCCTTGCCTTGTGTATGATTCGAACACGCGAGCGAGCGAAGACAGTACATGCCTTACACCGCTTACTGCTGTGGTCGGCTTAAATATATTTAGTTCTTGTCTAATATCCGTGCTTCTTTTGTCTGTTCTTCCATAGCCTGCTACTGATCTAGGAGTCTCCCATGTGGAGGCGGGGTTAGAATACGATCACCGTAGCCCTGCGTGTCGTAAAAGGCGGCGAAAGGGGAAGCCGGTGCCTGGGGGTATAACTGGGACACTCTGTCACTGGGGGAATTAAATACAGAAACCTCGTCCTCCAATTATAATAATATCTATATTATTATATGGGTGTGAAACCTGGTATCTGACATTGAGGCAGAACATTTAAGATCAGAGTTCCGAGAAGAATATTTGTACTTACGAGGGATGAAATAAGATACGGTTGGAAAAGGGAGAGTGCACAATGAGAAACTTCAGGATTCGTGCTCCTGGTCAAGTAAAAGTAAGTAAAGTAAAGCTATCCTTGCAACAGGCCGTGAAGGCCCATTGGGTTGTGAGATGTTGAGGCTCCCATATTTTCTAGACAATCGGCTCAAAGATGGCGGTAAGGTTGACAGCCTTACCCGCCGGCCGCGCTTTACTCCCCAGGAAAATTATTTAATTAATTCCTGGTACTCATTTCTGTTACAGGCTGAGTCGACCCCAGGGCCATAGTGCGGCTGGAAGGATTAGGTCAATTGAAAACAAATCCAGTGACCTCATCGGGACTTGAATCCGTGACCATCCGGCTTGTAGCATAGTGCCTCAACCAACTATGCTACCGCGTGCCCCCCCTGGTCAAGTAACGTACGAATGATCACGCCAAGGAGAATGGGATGAGCAGGGGAGGTAGCACCCATGGGAGAAAAGAGAAATGCATGCAGAAGGTTGGTAGGAAATCCTGAAGGAAGGAGGTCAGGGATTTTGTTGAGTAGTTGCGCAGTTATTATCTTCTCAAAAAGGATCGACTTCACAACCCTGAAACCCAGTATCTGATGTTATTAAGGACATAACTTTTCTTCGTAAGTAGGTGGGTGGACAATATTAAAATGGATCTTAGAGAGATAGGATGGGGTGGTATGGATTCGATTGATTTGGCTTAGGATAGGGAGCAGTGGAGGGCTCTTGTGAACACGGTAATGCACCTTCGGGTTCCGTAAAATGTTGGGAAATTCTTGAGTAGCTGCAGAATTGGCGGCGTCTCAAGAAGGGCTCAGCTCCATGAGTGAGTGACATAACTTTTGTTATCAGACTCTCCGACCCTTGTCCACTTCAAAATAGCTTTATTTCTCCCCCAAAATACAACATAGTTGTTCACCTATGCTATGGGAATATCCAGCTAACGTTGGAATTTCGACCAAAAGACGTCCAGAATCAATGTCAACATAAAACATACGAGATTTTTTTTTTTACAAATTTATTTTAAATCTTGGCGATTTTGCTTGCAGGGATGTAAGTTTACATCCAAAGATCTGTGTGTTTATGGCGCCGACTACAGGATGTGACACCGGTTGTTCACATGTGGCGTGCGAACGGCCATAGCCAAAAGAACGAACTCTGAAATGGCATCATCATATTCTAGAAAAACTAATATTTACTTAGTGAATTCTTAGAAGTCATAGCACTCGGAGAAGAAAACAAATAGGATAATTTTTTTAGTTATATTATTATACGTCACTCTTTCACCCCAAGAAAAGAACATACATTCAGGGTGGTTCAGAACAAATGCGGAGGACAGCATTTGGACCTACGAAAGACAGGCATAACAGGAGGAGGAAACAAGACCGCGCCTGTTATGCCCAGCTGCAGAATCTGTACTCTCCATCAAATTTTCCTATGACACCGGATCAATGAAGAATTTAAGCTGGGTGGATATGTAGCACGTAAGGGAGAAAATGAATGCATTGAAAATGTTACGCTGAGAACTAGAAGGGAAGAGACTATTTACTAGACTTAGACGTAGATGGGAGAATAATATTAACGCTTTCCGTTCCAAGGCATCAGAAAGAAGCCAGATCTTCCTCGTAATTATTTATCTATTCTTTACTCCTTCCCATTTCCTTATTTTTGATCTATTACGCTATTATCCTTTACTTCTCTTCTTTCTACTTTCATTTATTTTCTTCATTCTCTTCCTTAACCTTCACCTCCTTATTCTTCTCCTCTCACTTACCTTCCTTTCCTTTCTGCTCTTTATTACTCGACCCCCCCCCCCCCCTCCCCTCCTCCCCCCTCCTTTCCCTGCCCCCTACACTCTACGTTACNCTCCTCATTGTCCTGACCCGTATAACCGTATGTACTGGCTCCAGGGCGCAATGAATCTAGTGGCAAAACGAATTGAAGCTTTGGATTCAACTTTCTCACCACGGATTACCTTTAGTGGGGGTTTGAACACAATGGATTTTCGGGTTTCATAAAAGGCAGGGAATTTGTTAACCAGCTGAGCGACTATCATCTCGAAAGAGTGATGCTCTCTGGAATTAGCCTGTTTTTAGCTCTGGCCGTTCTCATCAGAATATGTTGTGGATCTGCCCAACTATAGGGCGTGTACAGGTTAATCACCCTTCCTCATTCCCTCAGTACAGCTGCAATCACCTCGTTTCTTATGTCATCTAGAATGTTACGTAGTCACTATACTGACTGAGCTATCACGGCTCATTCTCTTTACCTACAGGACCAAGCATCGCGAACTTTATGAAAGTCATTCTTTAACTTCAGCTGCTTAAAGTCAATGTGGATTCTCATATTTGATACTGTCACGTGATGGAGGTACTATAGACGGGGTTTTGGATTGAAGACTGGATTTATTGACCACTTTAACACTCCACCCGGGACCACACTTAATTATAGCGCCACTGCTGATCTCCACACTTTACAAATCACTAAAGCAAACGCTAAGTCTTTTCAACCTGTTATGTCTTAACCAGTCGTTCCTTGGTAACGGTTCTTAACAATGGAGATTCTTCAGCTTCCGTTCCCAACTTCACCGACAAATTCTTCTATTCACATACTCCCTTACAACTCTCATAACTGAACTAAATCCTAAACTTGTCCCATTAATAACCCCCGGGCACGGACCTCGTAGAAAACACCGTTCCTGTCGTACTCAAATCGTTTCCGTGGCGACATGTTTATTTGCGAAGGCGTTACTCAGTAACGGCTGCGTAACTTGTATATTAGGAATCTGTTGCGTAGCAGCGGATGTTGTTTGGAGGTCGCCACCCAGTAACGGATCCACAAGCTACAATATTAAGACATTTTTAACAGTGTTTGTTTTGGAGGCGCGTTCCAAGAGGACGAGAAGGGGGGGGGAGATGGCCTCTACTGCTGTGAGAAAGATGCCGACCCTGGCCACAGCTGTTCATAGTTGTATATTCTTTGTTTCTCCGTAAGCGTCCAGGTCATACAAACGCCTCGATTATCTCCACTGATTAGTTTGATTCAAAATGTAGTTTAGCGCAGCAATGAAAGAGAACACTTGTACAGTCGTTACAGAGAAGAGATACAATTCATAATTCCAGCAAAGTTCCTTAGAATGTTACGCACTTTTACTCCGAGCCAAATTGCAGGATTGCGTGAGATTCTCCTTGTTCGGCAAATTTACATGTTCTTCGCCCGGGGTACGGTTGTTTTTATTGCCAGGTTTTTTTATTGCTTATGGGGTGTAACTAAGTCCCTTGTACTGCGGCCACTTCTGGACTATTGTACCAGCCCCCGATGATAGGTGAGGGTGATTGTGGAGCATTTGGTGGAATGAAGATTGGCAGGGGAAACCGAAGTACTCGGAGAAAACGTGCCCCAGCGCCATTTTGTCCACCACACATCCCACTTGACCAGACCCGGGATGGAACCCGGGCCGCCGCGGTGGGAAGCCAGCGACTAACCGCTTGAGCTATGGCGCGGCCTCATCGCCAGGTTACTATATATAGTACTTAAAATTTAGAAGAAGAAAGAACAGTCAATACCGCATTTATTGTTAATTAATTACTGTCTGGTGAACATATACTCGCATTTGGTCCCGTATTAAAAATGCAAGACAAATTTAACAGTTCCCAAGTTTTAGCTGCGTGCTGGAATAGCGTAGTCGGTATAGCGACTGGCTACGGGGTGGACGACAGAGGTGTCGGAAGAATTTTCTCTTCTCTACGCAGTCCAGACCGGTTCTGCAGTCCAACCAACCTCTTATACAATGGGTACCGAGAGCTCTTTCCCTGGGGGTATAACGGCCGGGGCGTGAAGCTGAGCACTCACCTTCAACTAGTGCCGAGGTCAAGAAAATATGGATCTATACATCCACTCAACCATACGCTTTCATGGCGCAGTTCTTATTAGTTAATCGCCGGGTCAACTTTACCTTTAACAAATTTTGGATTTAGGTGTTCAATGAATAACTTTTCACATTTTCTTTTATAAAGCACGGCGATAACCAGCCTAAACAGGGCACTTAATTCAACACACGTCAGACACGCACACACTTTGGGTAAAGAAAATATGATATACCGAGTAATGCAAAATTAAGTAAACAATTTCAGATACTAACAATAAAGTTTCACAGTGTTGACACACATACCGATGGGTAGTTAGTTATTTAGTTAATTATTTAGAGAGGGTGGGTTTCCCCATGCACCGCGACCAGTATGATCTATTGTGCTTCCCTCTGTGATATTCTACCAGTCTCTATACCCTACCGATAAATGGTGCGTACCATCAGTCCCGCCGAGCAAGCGAGTTCGGCTACTTGCTTAGCGGTATCTATAATGCTTTCCCCTTCTATCAGAGGCCTTAGAGGCTATTGTTGGGCGGGAAACGTCCGGGAATTTGGTTCAGTGACCTCCTTTGGAGATATGAGGTTCTTTTACGTGCCGTAAAGTTACGACACGGGACACACAGCTTAAAGTCCCTCCCGGAGGACTTGTTCCCTGAATTTTTCCGCCCTTAAAAATTCGACGACCTCCGCCGGGTATTTGAACCCGCGTACCACGAGTCATGAGGTGGGAACGTTACCTCTAGACTACGGAGGCCGCTTACCGATAGGTAGCTGATCACATGAAATATTGTTGTAATACTAACCGAGAACAGGATTCTGTTCCCATCCGCTAGAGGCACAGGTGTCGTGAAAATGGCGACACATTCAGCATGTGGAGACGTATTCTTTTATAAGTGTGAAACATGAATTTTGTAAACGTTGTCGGAAGGATCCACCACAAGGGAAGTCTACGAGTATTTACGCGTGGTGTCAGCAGTTTTTAAGCACTCGATAAATGGGAAGTGGAACCGATGATGAAAAGTGCATTTCGTGGCCCCCCACGTCACCGGATCTGACACCACGTGAAGGATGCTGTGTCTGTACGACAGACATTCAGGGTACGAAGCGTAGGATCGCTGAAGCAATGGCGAAGGTTGCAGATTTTGTGTGACGTTATCTGTGTGTTGTGTCTTATTGCAGTATCACTGTCACCGGATAAAAACCTATTCGCAGTTTAAATAATAATAATAATCGCAACAAACACTGGTTAACTTGTAAGATTTTAGGTTTTCACGGCGGTGACTATGAAGAAAGCAGTCTTCTGGGATGTGGCACCGTGTAGCTGTGGTGTTATCTGACGTCTGCTTGTACCGGTTCTCACGGTCTCTTCGCTTGTGGATTTNGTCTGCTTGTACCGGTTCTCACGGTCTCTTCGCTTGCTGATTTTCTTATTTTTCTTTTTCTACCCTGAAGATGGAGGCGATACGTTCCTCCGAAACGTCGGTTAACACCACATCTACACGGTGCCACATCCCAGAAGACTACTTTCTTCATAGGTTAACCTTATTTGCTAGTGTGAGATTTCAGAACATGTCTTTCTCTAGGTCACATTTAAACTCTAGATAATTCTTTAACTTCAAACTCAGTTTCCCGAAAATTGGTGTTGATGGGCATACACTACAATCACATGATTATTTATCTATAGTCACGTGGACAGTAGAATAGGCTACTTCAGATCGTGCCTTTAGGCTAAGTATATCATTAGTCTATCTAGAGCCCACAGTTCAAAACAGTCACTGGCATACAGCTTGATATCAGAATGTTATGCCACACACAAGTCAGTAACATAAACTGTCAGGTAATATAAACAGGGTTTTATTTCTGCAGTAATTCCAGGCTGTTGCCCCCCCCCCTGAAACACGCTGGGAGGTATTCCATTACAAATTTAGATCTGCTTCAACCCAGCAACAAATTCTCATTTTCCTTTAAAAGATCTTGACATCTGCCATTTTATTACGTTGTAAACGTCCGTCAGGTCTCTCTCTGCAGTCTCTTTCCAAGAAGTGCATAAAATTAGCACACGATGTCGATTCGATACACAAATTTTCCTTACAGCACGCTCAAATCGAACTTGGTAAATTTTCTCAAAGCGGCTTGTCGTTCGTAAAGCTGATACATGATACCAGCTGATACCAGTAAGATTTACAGCTTCTATCTGGAATGTAACACTAATTTTCTCTAAAAAGGTCATAAATATGAAGACCTCTGCGTATATAAATTGAACTCATATAAGTTGTGCAAAACATAACAAAAAATCAGTTCTGTTTGAGTTTTTATGAAGAAAAATATTTTAAATTCTGAATGTTAAACAAAGCCATTTCATTTATAATTCATTCATATTTTTAATATGAATAACGTTAAATAGGATATACTTCTTCTTCTTCTNATCTTCAGGGTAGAAGAAAAAATATAAGAAATCTGCAAGCGAAGAGACCGTGAGAACGGGTAAAAGCAGACAGACTGCTGCTGCAAACGTCGGTTAACACCACATATACACGGTGCCAAATCCCAGAAGACTGCTTTCTTCATAGTCACCGCCGTGAAAGCCTCAAATCTTACAAAATATTTTAAATTCTGAATGTTAAACAAAGTCATTTCATTTATAATTCATTCATATTTTTAATATGAATAACGTTAAATAGGATATACTTCTTCTTCTTCTGTGAATTTAACACGTCTCTTCCGTTGGGGGATGAATGATCAGATGCCATCTTGTGATATGAGAGGGCGCACACAGCGAATTATTACGGGCTGGACGACCGAAGAGTCGGAGTTCGAGTCCCGGTAGGGTCAAGAATTTTCTCTTTCCCATGTCGTTCACACCGGCTCTGAAGTCCATCCAACTTCCTATCCAGTGGGTACCGGGGGCTGTTTACCACTGGGGTAAAGCGGCGGGGGCGTGAAACTGACCATTTGCCCCCGTCCAGTGCCGAGGTCAAGAAAATGTGGCTCTATATATCCACCTCACATACACCTTCATGGTTTAGTGTTTAATTAGTTAAGCACATGGACAACTTTACCTTTTACCTTTACCTTGGGCAGTAACTGAAAAGGTTCTCTCTGAGTTTAGTACACAGACTGTTTAAGTTTGTTCCAAACGTGACAATATGTGGGATAATACTTTGAAGAATTTGATGGTGGTTCTTTAGATTTAATAAATTCAATTGTACTATTACCCACCTTTTTCAAGGAGCGGGTGTTATTAACGTCATCAACATCATTTTCATGGATTGTTGCCCGAAAACGATTTAATATATTTCAAAACACATAAAATCCCCGAGTTTCATAACTGTTAGTTACAATCCCCCAATACCTGTACCTCGTGTCACACGGCACACATCCAGCGGATGGTCTATTTCTTGCCACACTTGTTGCAACATGTCCGTTCTTACTCCTCCCAAAGCAGCCACAATTCGATTCTGCAGCTCCTGCAAATTCCTGGGCAATGGTGGCACGTAGACAGTGCCTTTCACATAGCCCCCACAGGAAGAAATCTAAGGGTGTGGGGTCCGGAGACCTGGGTGGCCACCAGAGCAACGGATTGTCATTTGGTCCATGGCGTCGTCGGATTCATTGCTGAGGAAACACAAGATTCCAAACTTCGCGAACACCCTATGAAAATGAGGCGGAGTCCCATTTTGCTGTAAGATTCTCGATGATAATTAACATAATTACAGTAATTTAAAATTGTAGCATTGTCTTTTGGAAGAGAATCTGAAAGGATAAGAAAATTTGTAGTTTAACATAGGTCTCACTACCGCATAAAATCGAGCACAGTATGTTACACCCCATGTACAGTCTACGTGGATTTATCATTATGCTACGTAAACCATATATATATATATATATATATATACACACAATATATATATTGAAATATTACTGAGTAGCACGTGTTTTCAGTCACGTTTCTTTTGTTACGTTGTTTCTTTATTTCTCCCCTCTCTACAGTTCTTTCTCTTTCACTCTCCCCCTTCTTCCAATAGCCAATTAAGTACTCTTCCTTAGTCGAAGACAAGGCCAATATATTCTCATTTATTATAGGAATATTCCATCTCAGATAGAACTTCGTAAGCATACACCTCTTTTTGTATGGCAGGAGAGGCCAATACGATCCAAATCTTCCAGTTTTTCCGGGTTTCGCAATCTTGATTATGGAAATTTTATAGGACTCCTTGGACGGTAGATCGGCCAGTAGCAAGGTCTCTTCCTCGGTCATTCATTCATTCATTCATTCACTCACTCACTCACGGAGCTGAGCCCTTCTTGAGAATCCGCCAACTGTGCAGCTACTCAAGAACTTCCGAGCATTTTATGGAACCGGAAAGTTCATCACCGTGTTCACAAGAGCCCTGCTCTGGTCCCTATCCTGTGCCAGATCAATTCAATCCGTACGTTCCCATCTTTCTAAGATGCACTTTAATATTGTCCATCCACCTACGTCTTGGTCTTCCCAGTGGTATCTTTCCTTCTCACCAATACCCTATATGCATTCCTCTTAGCTCTCATTCATGCTACATGCCCTGCCCATCTTATCATTCTTGACTTCATAATTCTAATTATACTTGGAGAAGAGTACAAGTTATGAAGTTATGGTTTCATATTTAACCATGTATTTTAACCAACATAACACCCGTTGGTACTTTTACGGGAAGCGTCACCATTTGCTACGTAAGCTTTCCTACTATCAACTTCCCTGCTTTCTCCAGCACTCATTTACAGTAAGTAAAGTAAAGTAAAGTAAAGCTATCCCTGTACCAGGCCGTGAAGGCCCATAGGTTTGTGAGATGTTGAGGGTCCCACATTATCTAGACAATCGGCTCACAGATGGCGGTAAGGTTGTCAGCCCTTTACTCCCCAGGAAAATTATTTAATTAATTCCTGGTACTCATTTCTGTTAGAGGCTGAATCAGCCCCAGGGCCATAGTGCGGCTGGAAGGAGTAGGTCAACGGTACTATATTGTTATCGAATGATGCGTCGAGGCCGTCGTTTAACGTGAACTCCCATCAGTAAAAAGGTAAAGGTATCCCTGCGACAGGCCGTGGAGGCCTATATGGTTCTGAGACGTCGAGGCTCCCACATTTTCTAGACAATCGGCTCACAAATAGCGGTGAGGCTGTCATCCTTAAGCGCCGGCCGCTCTTTATCCCCCCAAGAAGATTTCTCGTACTCATTTCTGTTAAGAGGCTGAGTATGCTCCAGGGCCATAGTGCAGCTGGAAGGATTACGTCAATTAAAAAATCAATGACTTCATCGGGAATCGAACCCGCGACCTTCTGGCTTGTAGCATAGTGCCTCAACCAACTACGCTACTGCTACTCCCATGAGTAACACGCAAAAATAGTTAATCGTAAGCTGTCTCCTTTATATAACACAAAACGCTTCACATATCCACATCAAACACTACCAGTACTCATGAAATACACACGGAACACTGAAATAAGAAAAAAACTGCTGGTTCATTTCTTACATATTACGCAACTTATGTCCATGCATCGTGTTAACACTGGAGAGTTCGTTGCCATGACAACATAAAACTGCGTACTGATAATGACAATCTTACACAAAATGTATTTGCTTATATTGCAGGATAGCCACACGAGTGGAGGTTGAGAAGCTTTGCGGTTTCCATTTTTCACAGAATATTATGAACATTATGACTTACCGAAACGAGGTGAGTTATATAGGCGGGTCAGGTAGTACTCAAGGCAAAGATGAAAAATGAATACGAAATTGTATCCGGAAAACCTGAAGAGAATTATATTGTATCTTAATCTTACGGAGCACAGGCTGTTTCAGAAGCTGGGTTCGGTGGGCCATGAAGTTCCCTGCCCTTCGTGTTGACTTAGGCTCATCCTATTCTAAGTCACTTTGATCCAATCAGAACATGTAAGACTCACTTTAATCCTTCTCTCCCATCTATGCCTATATCTTCCCAGTGGTCTCTTTCCTTCAGGTCTTCTGACTAAATGTTTCTACGTGTTTATAATCTCTCTCATGCGCGCTACACGACCCGCTCAGCTCAAACTTCGAGACCTGATCACACTTTGCCACTATGTGTAGGCCCATACAAATAAAAGTCCAAGAATTTAATATTATAGCATATTTAATTAAAGTCGTCCCTGAACTTAAATACTTCTCTATGAAGACGTATGGGGGATAGGCGGATACCTCCACACATTTTTATTCTCGGCACCAGATAGAGATCAGCTTGTCGTTCCGTCCTCTTTATCCCTGGCGAAAGAGCTGAGGGCATTCGTTGGACAGGAGGCTGGGTAGTTTCCAGAGCCAGTCTTGACAGTGTGGAGAGAAACCACTCCCTCTGTCGGGAATCAAACCCATAGTCCTCTGGCGTCCAGCCTGTAGCCTAGTTACTGTAACGACTGAGCTATCCTAGCTCCAACCTCACTGGACTATTCTCTATCAACGTCAGCACCGCTGCAATTCTGACCATTTTTTATGTTAATTACACGTATGTTTTAAGATCGGTAATTTTTAACAAACTTACACGGCTGATAACCCAAGAAGATTTATCTTCTTGAATTGTTATATGATGTGGGAGATGCTACTGACGTTTCGAAAGCACATGCTGCCTCCATCTTCAGTCTCTAAGTCTGTACGATGGTAAGTTTCTGTGTATACAAAATATTATTTTCGTTTTCAAAACCGAATGCTATATATACAGCTACTCACCAACCTAGATACTTCGATAGTGAAGATGGAAGCAGCCTGTAGCTCAGAAACGTCGGCAACATCACCCATAATCACATAATGTAAAAAACTAAGAACGGAATTAATATCAATAATTGAAATAAAATCAGTAATCTGACCATTTTGTTTTTGGCGTTCAGAGTTCATGGTTTTCTTCAAAAGAAAGAAGCGGAAAAAGGAGGAACGTTTATGCAACCCTGTTACACACATCCTTGTACATTTTAATTGCCTATCCTTTTCATACTATCATCTTCCGTAGACCCTGTTTCTTTGTAAAATCTCAGTTGTTAATTACAGTGATAAATACAAAGAGTAACTTGAGGTAAGCAATTTTTTAATAGAAAAATTACATAGTAGTCCGTGTAAGATTGTATCGCGCCGACATTTTTAGCTTTTGCCTGCCAAGAGACCGGAGAGGCAGTCCGGTCGTACAAAAAGACTACTATTTAGTTAGAGGGAGGAGTCACTGATTCCCCCACAGGGACGGTTAGCGAGACTTGCTTTCTACAGCAAAGGAAAACTCACAGTGCGAGTTTCTTGTGTTAAATAGAGATTTGTTCTTGGAAAAGACGGCGCGGAAACACCAACAACCAACTCAGGCTCGCAGGAATTCATATACTACGGATTCTGACAAACAATGTCTGAAAAGATCGTATGAATCCAATCCACATACACAAATTCTATTAAAGCATATTTTAATATTATCCGGGAGCTGGAATAGCGAAGGTAATAGAAAAATGGGTTAGGGTTGAAGCACTTAGAAGGTGAAAAAAAAAATCTTTTCTGCACATCGTTCAAGCCGGTTCTGGACGACACCAAGTGGGTACCAGGGGCTATCTTCCCGGGGGTAAAGAGGCAGAGGCGTGAAGCTGACCACTCATCTGCATCCAGTGGGGAGGTTACGTATTGTCGAGCTATACATCTACTGCCACATATGTCTTCATGGCACTGGAATTTTTTTTTATCTTTTAATATTAATCCCCTGTCCACGCCTAGATCTCTTATCTGGTCTGTTCCTTTTGCGTTTCCGACTGAAGTTTTCTACATTTCTGAAGTTCCCATGAATGCAGCCGCCATCTTACCTCAGCGATCAGCTTACTTGAAATATTAGTTGCAGGGAGTCTGCTGTTTGAACCAATTTGTTCTATTACTACTCCAGGAGCCGGAATAGCGAAGTCGGGCTGGACGGCCGAGGGATCGGAGTTCAAGTTCCGGTAGGGTCAAGAATTTTCTCTTCTCTACGTCGTCCAGACCGGCTTTGGGGTTCACCCAACCTCCTATCCAATGGATGCCGGGGGCTCATTCGAGGGGCGTGAAGCTGACCACTCACCTCCAGCTAGTGCCGAGGTCAACAAAATGTGGATCTATACATCCACTCCCCCATACGCCTTGATGGTGTAGGGGGGAGTTAAGCACAGGGACAGCTTTGCCTTTTCTTCTTGTTCCAGGATTCAACAGTCTTCTACGTTGTGGCCAGCACGTTGGAGGCAGCATATACTTATGAAACGTTCACACCCAATTACAAGACTACACGGTATCGCAGCCCAGAAAGCCACAGTGTGGACAGGAATGATAATTATGTAGAATTTAAGGTTCTCACAGTGTGGTTATGAAGAGTACTATCGTTTTGGGTATAACACCGTGTACTCCGTTGAAAGACAACCGACGTTTCGGAGGAACATATCTTCAGGGTTGAATAAGCCGAGCAAGATACCAGCGTGAAATCGGGTGGCTTGCTCAGTCTTGCTTGCCACCTGATTTCAAGCTGGTATCTTGCTCGGCTTATTCAACCCCGAAGATATGTTCCTCCGAAACGTCGGTTTTTTTTCAACAGGCTATTACTGTCATAGAAGTTAACTACTGCACCGACATATTTCGTTCACTTCTACACGTTCGTGTCCTACGCTGATACGATTTCTCGTGCCGCGTGGCTCTCTTACAGCGCATCCCTCCCCCCTCCAGAGAGGCAGGTACCGCGACTGGTTACCGACATACGAGCAACATCCGGTCTGTTTAACTTCCTTACTCTTCCCCTACTGCTTCAGCACCCCAACACTGCCAGACAAGAACATCGCCATTAAACAACGAGGAGTGTCATCTGAGGCGCGGATTTCAGATCACATAACTTGCTTATAATTATCGGGATTCTGTGAGGAAACGGATAAAGTAAAATAAGATTCATATTGTCATGTGTTGGAGTGGCTCTCGACGGGATTTTGGATTGGTGATCGGAATTATTGACCACTTACAGGTCGTAACTACAAATAACTATGACACTATCACTAATTTCCACACTTTTCAAATCACTACGCACACGCTAAGTCTTTTCAATCTGCTGTGTCTTCACCAGTCGTTCCCTGGTGACGACTTCTAACAGTGGAGAATCTTCACTTTCCGCGCTCATTTCGTTACTGTCCGGCGAATATCCCACAACTCTCATAACTGCACACACTAACTCCTTTCTTTAGACACTCACTTATACTTCTCAGTGCTTCAGCTGACTAACTCCCAGGCTGGTGGCCATTCACAGCAACTCTCCTATTCATCTCTTCACAGACTGACATTCGGCTGATTCTAGCACGGCTGGTGTCCTCGTTATATAACTCCTTGGCACGGACCATCAGAAAACACAGCTCTTCAATTGTTGCTCCAATCATTTCCGTAGGATTCCTTTTTGTGAAGGCGTTACCCAGTAATGGCTGCGTATACTTGCTTATTAAAAATGTCTTGCCTAGCAGCGGACGTTGTTTAAGAGCCGTTCGCTAGCAACGGCTCTTTCTCTGGCGCCATAGTTCTTGCTTTGAGCAAATATGCACAGTATTACTAGCTTGGTTTATATCGTTAAATGGAATTTATAACAATTTGTTCATGTTTAAACACTGTATTTAGCAGAGTGAATGCTGAAATTGTAAATTCGAAATACAGGCATCTGTCCACTCTCTGTTTTCTTTAAGAAGCTGGGAACAGAGCAGTTTGGTTCAAATATAACTCTTGTGATTTACGTTCAGGTGGTTCCCGATTCGAATTTTGTTCAGGACACCGACTACAATAACTGACGTCTTTCGCGGTTTTCCTCGATCTCTCCAGGAATATGCCGAGATAGTACCTTAAATTATGGAATCTCCGCTTCCTTTCATATCCATTACAATTCATTATTTTCTACCATCAAACCATTCGACGCTATATATTTTTGAGTTACTGACAGCGATATTGAATCAACGAGGAATGACAAATACGACACCACATGCAGTTAACTGGTTGGTCCTATTCTGGCCTAGTATTTGGGAAACGAATATAAATTCTCAGTTCTGGGATAGATGATTCTATTCTACAATTGTCGTGGTTATTTCCATACATACCAACCAATACATAAAAACAGACCCTACGTCATAGCCGTCTTTACCCACCTGCTTCCCAGATCATAATCTCTTACACTTTTGAAGGTGGGGATTCTGCAAAGAAATTATGGACTACTACAATGTAATGACCGTTTCTAACCACTTCCAAATTCGCTCTCTCTCTCCCTTGTTTTAAGCATTATGTCATAAAGGCATATGGGGAGTGGAGCTATAGTTCCAAAATTCTTCTCTTCGAGACTGGATGTAGATGACTGGTCATCTTCACGACCCGGCCGATTTACCCCTGGGGGAAACCCCCAGTATCCACTGCAGAGGAGGCTGGGTATGAGCGTTATGAAGAGAAAAATCTCTTGCCTCTGCAGGGAATCGAACTCCGGCAATCCAGCCTGTCGCTATATCGACTGAGCCATCTCAGTTCGTTAAAGGTACCTAATATGAAAATTTCATTTTAACGCATAAACTGCGGACGGAATTTAGAGAAGCCCAGTGCGGGAAAACTGAAACGGAAAATCCCAGTTCTTACGGGTGGCGTCATTGAAAGTGAAAGCGCATGAAACGTGCAGGCTATTATTAACGCTGGACGCACCCCACTCTACTCCCAGCCGTTGACTGAACCTCGTACCGAACATAGCGATCTAGTAGCTTTATATTCGGGAGATCCTGGGTTCGATTTTCGGCTTGGTGTTCCGGGCAATTTTCCCAGTTTCCTCCAAACAAATGCTGAGACGAATTTCACAGCCATCGACGCTTTACAGCCTACGGAGATAAAAAAAAATAAAGCGCCCGGATGCTCGTTTTATCTGGTTCCCATTTCTGTTCGATTCAATTTAGGGATATCTCTTCATATCGATATATCGATGCGATATAGGAGATATGTACTCCATATAGCTGCAGAATAAACGCGTTCATATAAAGCGTAATTTCTAGACAAAAAAGTATATATTTTGAAGAAAGCAGTCTTCTGGGATTTGGCGCCGTGTATATGTGGTGTTAACCGACGTTTCGGAGGAACGTATCGCCCCCATCTTNTATTTTGCAGAAAATGTTGATGAAATGCAATTCTGTCCACTGCAGAAAATTACAAGACGATATTTCATTCAGTTTAAGAGGATCGGGGTTCTGCACTTTGTCCCTCCTCCAGTAATTCTAATCAGAATCCTATAGAACTTGTTTCAGTTGCTCCTTAGGAAGAAATAGAAAACTGTATGAATATATTTTCTGTTGTAAAATGCATATAAAATCAATCTATAATGTTTGAGACTGAATTATAATAAACGTGAAAATTTGTCATTAGAAATACAGCTTACCGTTATTATTTATAAATAAGTACAACAATGTGCAATATGAATAAAATCAATATGAATTTAATTAGGCCTAAGTACTAAATCGATTAAAGTTTCGATAACGATATAAACGTCACCGATATCGACCCAGAATTCCATATCGACTGGCATCGTTAATTCAAGGGCCCACCCATGCGTAACGTGCGACCGTAGTGTAAAGCTGACCACTCACCTTAATTTAATGCCGACTTTAAAAATACATGGAGATCTACCTCCACTTCCATATATATCATAATGGGGTAGTATTCAAATACTGACACAACTTTAACTTGCTCCTAAAGGATTCTGACGATGGTGGATGACACACAGAATTACTGGGGTTTTGGACTTTTTCAATTGTCCGGAATTTTGGGTAATAGATGACACAACTTTTAGGAAATTGGATTTGTTTTCGTCTTCAGGTGAGAAAGGAAGACACCTAATTAGTTGGGCCCCTTAGAAAGTGATTGAGAATAGCTCTTTCTAAGGGGCCCAACTGAGTATGTGTCTTCCTTTCTCACCTGAAGACGGAAACAGATCCAGTTTCCGAAACGTCGTGTCCTCTATTACCTAAAATTCCGGACGATGGAGAAAGTCCAAAACCCCAGTACTTTTGTGTGTACCTTGCTTGTCTAACAAATGTTAACAGAGGGTTTCAAGAAGGTAATATACAGTTTTCCTCGCGTGGAGGCGGGTTTGAATACCTCCACCGTAGCCCTGCGAGTGGTAGAAGGTGACATAAAGGGAATCTCGTGCCTGGGGGTATTTCTGGGACACCCTGTCACTAGGGGACATAAATACAGAAACCTGGTCCTCCAGGTTGGGGGATGGTAGCAAGGCTGAAAACCTTGTTCAGTAAAAGGAAAATATTCTTGCAAAATCCAAAGAAGTGAAAACCGGATCAAATATGGCAGAATTTTATAAGGAAGGTTATGGCTCAAAAAGGACTGCTTTTCCAATTATTATTATTATTGTGGTATTCTTCGTTCTGACCCGTTTAATATTGTACGATAATACTGATATTTCGGAGGAACATACTTGACTTCATCTTCAGGGTTAAATCCTGGAGACATAGGCAGTGTGTTCGTAAAAGGGGGGGGGGAGTCTGCATCGGCCTATAGTGCTACACTATCACAAGCCGGAAGACCCCAATAGAACGAAATGTCCACTTTGCCTGTCTCCATTAGCCTCGCGGCAAATCAACAGGATGCTGGTTTGCAGCAGACACGGTGTGATGGCTGTGCTTGAGGTATCGGGCGCCCTACTCCGATGTCTCATCTCTATTTTGGTCTCTCTTACTACCCGTAACAGTGACTGGCGACAGTTGGAGAAATGGGCTACCAGCCATCCAACACCGTCCGCCTTCTTCTCGCGAGCTATCTGATACCCTCACTGCCACACCATAATGTTAGCCCAGTATTATATATAAATATCTACCTACCAATATATACGGCTAACAGCAGCAAAAGCTTGAGCTAATTTCAGTATCAGCCTGTGTTCAACGCCATCTACACCTCCCACTCCACTCCACTCCCCCAAACTTAGTTCCAACCAACAAGGCATTTCCTCATATAAAGGGAGTTGTAAACATTATTTCCACTATATGAAAACGTCTGGAAGTGAATATTCATGGAACGAAGCCCAGTAAGTAGTTAGCATGGGTTTTGATTCTTGGATGAAATGTCTGCTTTCCTGTTGGACAGGAATCGAATACTGTGAACATTATTTTTGCTCTAAGCACTCTCTGTATGTCAGAGGCTCGTCGAATTTTGCACCTACGCAGTCCACTACGCGATAGCTTGAATATAACTGGCTGGGTAACCACTAGATAGGAGGCTGGGTGAGCCCCAAAGCCAGAGAAAAATCTCTTGCCCTTGATGGGACTCGAACTCCGGCCGCCCAGCCCTTAACCAGTTGCTATACCGACGAAGCTATTCCGGCTCCTAGATGATATTATAATAATAATAATAATACTAATGTAGTACAAAAAGAAGCAGAGAAGAAATTAAAATATAAAAATTTAAGCATCGAAATTCAGCGAATGTGGAACATGAAATGTTTTGTGATACCAGTAATTATTGGAGCCACGGGTACAGTCACGAGAGGGTTGAGAAAATATCTGGAACTAATTCCTGGTAAGCACTCCATAGATTCACTGCANGGGCCAGAATTTTCTCTTCTCCATATCGTCCAATCCCAGCCTCTTATCCAATGCGTACCGGGGCGTGAAGCTGACCATTCATCTCCAGCTAGTGCCGAGGCCAAGGAAATGTGGATCTATACATCCGCTCCCCCATACGCCTTCATGGCGCAGTACTTAATTAGCAAGCACAGGGACAACTTTACCTTTACATATACCTTCAATAATAACAATAAACTTCTCAATAGTTCTTACTTCCTTTTAGGTTCATACAGTACACACAAATCTCTGCAATCACGGAAATAAATTAAACTGAAACAGTGAAATTGGTACATTTTGGAAATGTTTCTTGTGACCTCTCAAACAGGTCTACTTACTATTTTCATTTTCTGGCACAGCTCAGTCACTTAAATCACTGCCTACTGCCTGATCCTGCAGCTCTCCTTGCTGATTGCTTGGTTCAATCTTCGATCCTGAATGTTGAGGTAGCAAATTCCATCTAAACGTCGATAAACATTTACCAATCTAAACGGCGTGATATCAAAAAATTATAGAACTCTTCTGATCCACAAGATCGACTATCAGTTTGTTGATGGAGCAAGTCACTTTTGTTTGATAGTTACAACGGAAGCCACAGGTCTGTGTGATGGACGCGCTTCCTGCTTCACACACGAAACTGTTTTAAATTAATCAGATTCGGGTGTCCTGGGATTTTGACGGTTTCCTTACTCCTTCTTTAGTTTTCCCTTAAGTGGCATCCCATCTCTTTCTATTATTCTGTTAATTCGTTCATTCATTCATTCATTCATTCATTCATTCATTCATCAATGCCTCTACAGCCCTTTGTTGGGCCCAGGCCTCTTCTTCAGTTTCGTAATCATTTTTACACAGACAGCAGGACCCCTTGGATGGGGGATCAGCCCGTCGCAAGGCCGCTACCTACACACATGACAACACAAAAACAGAATAAACGCATACACAGACATCCATGCCTTGACTGGGATTCGAACTCACGATCGCAGGGTTCGAGCGAGTGAAGACACTGTGCGACCACAGTGATCAGCCTTGTTTTCTGTTATTCACCACTAAATAACATCTAAACTAACTTCATGGAGCTGAGTCCTTGAGTAGCCGCCAGTTCTGCAGCTACTTAGAAACTTCCCAACATTATATGGAACCCGAAGGTTCATTACCGTGTTCACAAGAGCCCTCCACTGATCCCTATCGTAACTCAGATCAATCCAGTCCATACCACCCCATACTATCTCTCTGAACAATTTTAACATTATTCTCCGACCTATGTCTTGGTCTTCCTAGTGGTCTCTTTCCTTCTAGCTTTCCCACAAATATCCTATATGAATTCCTCTTCGCCCCCATTCGCGCTACATGCTCTGCCTGTCTCATCTTCCTTGACTTGATCATTCTAGTTATATTTGGAGAAGAGAACAAGTTATGAAGCTCCTCATTATGCAGTTTTCTCCAACCTCCTGTGACTTCATCCCTCTTCGGTCCAAATATTCACCCTGTTCTGAAACACCCTCAGTATACGAGGCAGTATACGTATGTTCCTCCCTCAATGTCAGAGACCAACTTTCACACCCATACAAAACCACAGGCAAGATTATAGTTTTATATATTCTAATTTTTATGTTTTATACAGCAGACGAGAAGACAAAAGGTTCTGGACTGAATGGCAGCAAGCATTGCCCGAATTCATTCTCCTCTTAATTTCCTCCTGAATCAAATAACCTCTGAGTCATGAACAAAACTACAACAACGAACAAACAGACAACAATTTTAATATCACAAATTCATCGTAAAATTTATTTTCGTTTTATAATGATAAATTTGATGAAACGTATCAGCAAAACTCGCCCGAAACTCGGTTAGTGAATGAAATTAATTTCCATCGCACGAAATCACAACTGAAACGGTATTATTCTGCAACAAATTATTGCTATGAAACATGTCAACTTCTACGCTTCTAATCTTTTGTCCCTAATTTCGACTTCCGTGATTAGTTATAACAGCATTCAGTAATTATCTGCTCCTCGCACTAATGGGTAGCAGCATGGTACCTCCGTACAAAATACAGTCGCTAACTTCCCTGACCCTCCTAATCGATACCTTAATTATTGGAATTAAAATGAGCTTGCAGAATGTTATGCGTAAAACTCATAACATTGCAGAAAGAGTATTCTGTGTTGCTCTGTATCAATACGGCGGCAGGATTTGAGGTTCTCATAGCGGTGGTTAGGAAGAATTCTATCTTCTGAGATATAAATCCGTGTAGTCCGTTCAAAGTCAACAGATGTTTTGGCGTCACATGTAGCCTCCGTCTTCAGGATCGAAGAATAAGCCAAGCAAGAAACCAGTCCAAAGAAGGCAGCAAGCCACGTTGCAATGAGAAGCCTCCCCTTGGAGAAACGCTATGTAGGATTAGATGTTCCCACAACAGCGGTTTCTTGCTTCGTTTATATCCGACCCTGAAGATGCAAGCAACATCGTCCTCCGAAATTTCGGCTGAACTCTTCAGAATCTTTCTAGTCTTCACTGCGTCAAAACCGGCTCTGGGGCCCACTTAACCTATTTTAAAATTGGTATCAATGATTCTTTCTGCGGGGTAAAGCGACCGGGACATGTACGAGGAAGATCAGTAAGCAGGACACAGATGGACATAAAACGTAAAGTAAGTGACATCCGAACATGAATAAAACATGTATTTCTCGACATATCCTCCACCACTTGTCTCATCGCTTTACCAGTGCGTCGAAACCCGCAGCACAGATGTCTTTTGCCTGTTATCTCAGTCACTTCTCCGCCTCCGTTTCGACGTCTTCGTCATTAGCGAAACGTTTTTCAACCAGTTATGAACCGCTTCACGCGATAAACACTTCCTACCATAAAGATGAAACATTTCTTTATGAATATCCTATGCACTGGGTCCTTTTGCCCACAGGAAATGCACAACAAAGCTCTGCTCTTCGGTAGTATTCTCCTCAAACACAGTCGCCATTTTGGCTATCGAAACCAGCCTGTGACATGAGCATGCGCGTCTGCTACCTAGACTGTCATGAAGCTGGACTGTGCTGCTACCTAGTGACGCACATAGAAAACCTATTACATCCGTTACAGCTGTTTTACTTCCATTTGTGACCTACTGACTCTCACTCGTAGTAGACCACCTCCAACTAGTGTCGAGGTTAAGAATACGTGGAGCTATACCTCCAGTGTGTTGGAGGTAATGCTGCGTTCTGAAGTAACTAAATTCGAATCTCGGTGGGGAGACAAGATGTCTTGAGAGGTTTTCGAGGTTTTCCTCAGTCCTTCCGGGGAAATGTCGGGATAGTGCGATTCCTTCCAAACCCTTTCCAATTCATTATTCATCAATCGTTCTACTATCCGACGATACGTAATTCAGATATTGAACGCGTCAAATAACCCATAACATTCAGTGTCGTGTTTAATTACGCACAGGGGAACTTTACTTTTTTCACCTTTATTTATTTATTTAACCTCGACCGTACTGTTACGTAAGCATCTTTGTCCCTTTTACGACAAAGTCCAATTGTTTTCTATTATTTTCTATTTACCTCAAACTCTCTGCTCTCAGCTCTCATAAATCATTCTCTACATCTATCAGCCATTACAGCCTGGGTCTTCCCATTCGTCTTGTATTTTCTAACTTACTTTAAAAAATGATCCTAAGTGCCCATGTTTCGTCCATTCTAATCACAAGTCTGAACCACCTTTATCTTAGCTTTTTCACATTTGTTACCTGATCATATAAATTTTTATATAATTTCCTCAGTTCTTAGTTTGTTACCTGTACCTAACACTAATTATTGCAGCCGTAAATACCGTTCGCAAACTGACACAATTAGGTGAAGGCCACACGGGCATTGCTCTGCCGCCCGTGCACGGGCGTGTTTCTAACCCGCGCTGTGCTCTCAGACAAGAGACTGCAGCCACAGGCAGTGACATCTGAATCAGGCTGTAACTAAACGGAAGACGGAAGAACATAAAGAAAGAACAGAAAATAAAGAAAGAATATTATAATTTTCAACTGGACATTTGGATCTAAGATAGAAGACGTATTAAGATAAAACGGTAAAGCTATCCCCGTAACAGGCAGTGGAGGCCCATAGGGTTGTGAGACGTCGAGGCTCCCACGTTTTATCTAGACAGTCGACTCACAGATGGCGGTAAGGTTGTCAGCCTTACGCGCCTGCCGCCCCCCCGCAAGAAGATACCTGGTAATCATTTCTGTTAGAGGCTGAGTCGACCCCAGGACCATAGTTCGGCTGGAAGGATTAGGTCAGTTGAAAAATCCACCTCATCAGGACTTGAATCCGTGACCTTCCGGCTTGTAGCATAGTGCCTCAACCAATTATGCCACCGCGTGCCCCGAAAACGTATTAAGAAACTTGAGAAAACTGCATAATGGGGGGCTTATAATTTGTGTTCTTCAACAAGTAATATCAGAGTGAACAATTTGTGGAAGATTGGAATGAGGGGGAATGAAGCAGGCATGGCAAAGATGAAATAGAAAACCCCAAAGAGAAATCACTTAGGGGTCATATACCTAGATGGAATTTCATAATATTAAGATTGATCTTACAAAAAAAAAAAAAAGGAGGGGGGCTAGAATCATCTGTTTCAGAATACAGGATTGTGACAATTCTTGTAAGACAGTAATGAACAGTCAATATCCATAAAACGAGGGCATGTTAATGAATAGCTGAACGTCTACTCGCTTTTCTAGACGGAAGCCGCTCCACGAAGTTAATAAAAATTACATGGACTCTAGGGTCTAATGACACAAATTATATATAGGGCCTATCATAAAATCGTAACGATACCGCGTGACATCTAACTGCGCATGCGCTGACTGTAAGTAGTACTAATTCCGCCGGTGGGTGATGTACCAATAATCGCTCTGCCGTCATTTTAATGAAAAATACTTAGTTAGAAGAACTTCTTAAAACCTGTATTTTGTATTCTTTCTTTTCATGGAATATTGGATAGTATTGCCGGATTGTGGGCACGCGAATTGGAGCCTGTGCTAGTGTAGAAACATTTATAATGCAGGAGAGATTCGTTTCGAAAATCAGAAACGTAGAAAAGGATTAAGAGTGTGGATAATGTACTGTCTTTTGGATTGTGATGCTGTGTGAATACTTCCCGGCGTTTCGGAGCATAGCAGTATTCTTCAGGGTCACAAATGTGAGAATATCACATGAATTCATAGAGTCTTAGATATGAGATTCACACTGCTACGCTTGTAGCCACCCGCGATACAGGACATCAGGCTACAACCTAAATTAAGAGTGGTTTGTTAAGTTTTATTTTGTCTAGGTATGTTCCATACAGCCGATCACAGTGGCCGCGCAGTCTAAGGCTCGAACGCTGGGATCGTGGGGTCGAATCCCACTCGAGGCATGGATCTCTGTATGTATACGTTTATTCTGTGTTTGTGTTGTTCTGTGTGTAGGTAACGGCCTTGCGACGGGCTTATCCCCTGTCCAAGAATTCCTACTGACTGTGAATAGGATTAAGAAACTGACAAATCAGGCCAAGTTCCACATGGGCTGTACAGCCATAGAAGAAGAAACAAATGTTTCAAATGTGAGGAGCCACTACATGGCGACTACGCTGCTATGGGCTGGGCGAATGAGGAATTGGGGCTACAGCCCTGGCGGGGCCGAGAATATTTGCTCCTGTCAGCGGCGTACACAGCGGCTCTGGGGCCACAACCAGCGCATCCTTTGGGTAGAGGGGCTATTTTCTCTTGAGGCAAATCAGCTGGTACGTGAAGTGAATATCTGCCGACTTTAAGAATGCGAAGGAACTACACCCACTCTCCTATGCATCCTTACAGCTGATGCTCACCGTATTAGCCCAAATATAAGACGAGTTTTTTTTCTCGAATACTGCTTCTTAGAAGAGTGGCGTAGACTTCTTTTCGGATATATACGAATGAATATGAAGATGACTATGGGAAGTTCCAAGCGCTAGTACTAATTATATTTAAGATATCAAATTTGAATTTAACGCTTTAACAGTATAATGTTCACTTAATTTTGCTTACAACCCTCAAAACTAAACGACACATTCAATTAAAATAAAAAAATCTTAATTTCTGAGTGGAAGAATAATTGAATTCGCCTTATGTTCGGGCTTATGCAGTAATTAAGCACAGCATAAATTTACCTTTAGCTTGCATTTCCTTCAAATTATATATCATTTTGAATTTATGCTCTCAAATTAAGGTGTTAAAAGCGAAATCTATCTCATCACAACTCCACCGGCTCTTCTAGTAACTATAAGATTTGGTCTCGGAAGGATTGTTCTTTGCACTCCTCAGCAACTGACGTCCCGCCAGACGCCCTCAACATAGGCGACTGGCGCCGGCTGTTACGTCATTCTCACCGGCACAGATGTTCTGCACTATACCGGTACTGCAGTTGCCTGACTGTACCGACACACTACTGGCGTGACTTGATGACGTAGCCGGGTCTCTCTACTTTACCTCACCTTGTAATTAAGGTCGCCAGATAGACGGATGACCACGCCCACTGCCGTACGGGGGCGCGGGGAGGGGGTTCCTCGAGGGGGGCGTGCCGCCACTAATAACGACCCCGCGCCTGCCGTGGGCCGTGGGAAGAAGAGCCGGCCGCGAAAAGACGGGGTAGGGCGGAACGGACATTGAGTTCATTGCACC
Organism: Cryptotermes secundus; assembly: GCF_002891405.2. Taxonomy (NCBI): domain Eukaryota; kingdom Metazoa; phylum Arthropoda; class Insecta; order Blattodea; family Kalotermitidae; genus Cryptotermes; species Cryptotermes secundus. Next base: position 79,695 of record NW_019744136.1, read on the forward strand.
TATTGTCCGAACCGCTCCACTTCGCCATTTCTTTGTACATGTCCGATATTGCAATGGTGGCCCCACAAGAACGCGGTTATCCATCACTACGATAAAATTGTTACGAGTCTGTCGTCGGAATGGGAGATCTCGTGCTTAAATGCAAATTCACAGCTTCCAGACCGTGTCCACATAAAGTTCTGTTACGTACAGGTTCCTTGACTACGCATATCCAGCACGCAGGGCTGGAGACATAACCTCAACGTTTATTCAAACCATAATGGAAAGGTTTTCAAAACGCAGTTCGATCACTAATGTGTGAAAAATAAATGTTAAATTTAACCAATATGGATCAAGGTGAAATTCACCTGACAACGTGTAATGTAGTTTTATTACGTTTTATCGAAGAGCTGTGAGTAATTTATAACATGAAACAATCGACAAGTCGGATGGCCAGACATATGCGACCTCTTCCCTGTGCGCTGATTTTATGCACTTCATGTAAGGAACAAACAGCAAGTCACGATATATATGTACAGCATAACAATTCTGGAATTCTCGGTTTGTTATGAGATGCCTAAGGATAAAAAACACCCGAGTTCAATTATCTCAAAAACCGTTATAATTAAGCAAAGGTTGCCAGGCATAAAATATGTTACATTTTTCTCTACAACATTTGTTCAAAAACATTTTCCTCTCTGATTAATATTACGCTCGAGATGGGAGGAGAAATGCGTGTGGGTTTTCATGGAAAGTGTCCATAATTTTTGCACAATTTAACCAAAACTATAACGCGCTGACAAATTTTAGTAAACTCTCCAAAATATCAAAACCACAGTCCTACTCCGTTACCAGCCAAATGCCTGGTCAGGGATGAATTAAAGGCCAAGGATGTGATAATGTGCTGCCTAGTTGGGGGCTCATGAATATGGAGCAATGGCAGATTAATGAATAGAAGGCGAAAACCTAAGAAACTCGGAGAAAAGCTTGATCAAGCGTCATTTTATCCACCACGAATATCACACGAAGTTGTTAGGGATTGAACTGGACCTCTGCGGTGACAAGCCACAGCCTGTCTGAGCTATGGCATGGCCTTTCGTGATATCAAATTTCAATAACATCCGTTTAGTGGGTTAACGAGTTGTTACATGCCGAAAGATGGATAAACATAAACAGTTAAAGTAACAGGACCAATTTTGCAACTGTTCGTTGCTAACACACTAAAAACTAAGTGTGAGCACATGTATGTTCTTTCCGGCAACACAAATTTGCAGAAACGAACTGCAAGCCATCTGCTTATATCGGATGATTTACCTGGTAATGGGGGGCTCCCTTGTGACGAACCGGTGCCAGCATCGCGACGCCCAGGACTACTACTGCTTCTTGCACCTTCAGCGTCCGAAGAGTCTAGGTCGGAGGGAGATCTCTGCGCTGCAAAATGGTGGAGGTTCAGTCCCTGCGTGTCCCTGCTGTCCAACTTGTCATAGCCGTACCATCCCAGCAACTCATTCATTGCCGTCTCTGCGTACTCCTGGAACAGGTCACAGCCACGGAAATTAAGTAACAACACAATACATCGTCTTCATTGACACAGATGATCTCAGCAGTAATGGCCTAATTTAGTCATCTGCCTTCAGTCATGTCCTAGCCGTGGATTTTCCTGTTCTTCCTGTTGGTCCGTCTAGGTAAGGGGTGAACAAACCACGGCCCATTAAAATATTCAATTTAGTCTGTCTATGTTTAGACAGTATTAATAACGCCTTATATTTATTTCTAGTATTATTATTCTATTCTTCTATTCTATTATTATATTATTATTATGCTGGATGACCTTGGGGACAGAAGAGGATATTCTCATTTGAAGGAGAAAGCTCAAGATCGCATTAAGTGGAGGAACTGTTTTGGAAGAGACTGTGGACCTGTCGTCTGACAGATTACTGATGAATGAATGAATATGGGCGCGAAACTTGGTCTCTGACATTAAGGGAGGAACATAGACTGAGGGTGTTGAGGGGAATATTTGGACCGACGAGAGATGAAGTGAAAGGAGGTTGGAGAAAACTGCACAGTGAGGAGCTTCACAACTTGTACTCTTCTCCAAGTGTAATTAGAATGATCAATTTAAGGAGGATGAGGAGAAGTTGACCATTCACCTCAATTTAATTCTGAGGTTAAGAATATGTGGAGCTACACTTCCATTCCCTTAAAGGTCTGCATGGCGGGGTGCTTAAATATAGAGACAAATTTACCTTCATTTTTACCCTTACCTATTGTTTTGTGGATATACTGTTATTATGAAGTGATGAGAAAATGTTCTGTCAGATTAAAACAAGAAAATGGGTGTTTAAGAAAGGGTTCTGTCTTAGGAGAACTCACTGGGCTTAGCTGCTTCTTGGTGGATTGTTGTATAATTGGCATTTTTCACAAATTGTATTGTTAGGATTCTCAGATTCGCGAGGCATCTAATACGCATGCGAGATATTAGAAATGCTTACAGAATTTTAGTTAGAAAACATGAAGAAACGGACCAGTTGGGTGATTTAGGCGCACATGAGATAATATTATTAATATTAATTTTAAAAAATAATGCATTAACTAGATTCGTTTGGTTTATGATAGACCATTGCCGAGCTCTCATGAACAAAGTAATGGGCTTTCAGTTCTCATAAAAAGCGAGGAATTTCTTTGATTTGGTGAGTAGCTGTTAGCTTTCAAGGAAGAACTGTACTTCATGGGTTTGGAGACTTCATGGACAGTTACATAAAAGTAAATAAAGCGAACATGTAGACATTTCCTATATTCCAAAGTTTTTCATACAAAACGATCGAGACTAGTTGGTTTTCATGCTGTTAGTAGGATATTTAATGCTGGCTTTTCTGTTCCTGGGAAAGTTGGTTACATTACACGGTTCGGTATAAATGAACATCATTATTCAATGACGCCACTGCTCTGTATCACAGCCTAGCTTCCTGTAGATGTAATTACATTTCATTAGCCATCTTTCTGCACAGGCTTGCTCTTATTTCAACTCGTTATTGCGTGACATATGATAACCAATACGCTAGGATGCAGCGTATGCAATCTGCATTGCATTAGTTTCATGGTTCATATTAATAATCAATATACAGAGTTGCACTTCAAATTATGTAACTTTTAATTTGTATTACTAGGGATCATAATTAAAGCTTAATAACGCACCAAATTTGATACATATAATACAGTAGTAATATCACATATCCGAAATGTTTGTACATAGTTTGCTTGTTATAATATAAAACAGGGACGCGGAAATGTGCGAGAAGTTTTCATACACAACGTGTCAATAATGCTTTTTATTAATTTTACCCCCTTAAAACATGTCATTATTATTTTGCACTAAAAGCCAACACTCATTTAGTTCCAGAAAGAAAAGCCTTTTAATTTTATACCGACGTATAATGATTCTAATTTATTGTCCAGTGTTCCGAGACATATAATTTTCGAACAGAAAACAAGAAAATAAAAGTGCTTAAGGAATATGAAAATGTAACTAAAAAAAGTTTCATTTGGAAATGCTGTACTCGCCGCACTGATGTCTGGGACAAAATATGTCATAATTATATTAGCTTTGTTTTTATGAAAATGAATTGTTAATTTTTTGTTATCGGAGAAGTTCATTACAAAATTTTGGTAGTAAAACCTGAAGGAAAGAGAACACTAGCAGGATCTAGGCTTCGACGGGAGGATAACATAAAAATATGTCTTGGGGAAGTAGGATGAGACCGTACAGACTGGAAGGGAACGAAAATCGGGCTCTTAGAAACACTGTAATAAAGATTTGGGTTCAATTAAGGCTGTGGCCACAGGAGCGCACAAAATGCATCCGTTGAAACGAACGTCGTGAAGCCCGTTGTAGAAATAAAGAAGAGAGGTGAATGCTACGCTTTCTTCCGGCTCCATTGCAGACAAAAAACTACGCATAGCATTCTGCAACTGTGTGGTGTCCTCAGCAACGTCCGCCATAAAGTACTGTAACGTGTCTGGAATCCAGAAGAGTCACTTCTATGGAAACGCTAGAACAGACCGTTGCATAGGAAACAACAATCGCTCTATTGTAGTTCTAACAGGAGTCTCCATGGTTATAACAAAGGGTTCGTTGCATAGCAGCGACCGAGGTTATATAGCGGGTCTACGCTACAGTACGTTCGTTTCAAAGGACATACTTCGTGAGCTCGTGTGGCCCCAGCCTAAGTGACGGGAATTTGAGTGGCTGAGCAACTATTGTCTTCCCAAGAAGCATTCTGGTCCGCGGAGTTACGTACTAAGTAACCTTTTCGGAATAATTCTCCTTCCGCTCTTCTTTCTCACAATCTAAACACTAAAATATATAAAACTACAATTTTATCTTTTTGTGTGTATGAAACTTGATCTCTTAGACTAAGGGAAAAATATATATTTTTAAAAAAATGTCAAATATGCTTGGACCTAAGCAGAAAGTTACACGATGTTCAAAAGTGCACAATAACGAACTTCCGTAACTTTAAACTTCGACAAATACGTTTAGGGTGATCATATGCCGGTGGACGAAATAGGTGGGTTATGTAGAATGCATGGAAGAAATTAGAAAATCAAACAACTATTAAATCTGAAGAACTGCAGGGAATATACCACTGGTAGATATAAAAATACATGTAAAGATAACATTAAAATTCATGATAACAAAAATAATGATTGAAAATTTGCAACACGTTTATTTTTATGCTGTCTTTTTATGTATGAAATAGCACTTACTACGAAACTTGAAATAATGGCGTTATTTAAATAATAATAATAAACTTTAATTCATTAATAACACAAAACTATGTCGTGATACGATTTATTTTGTGTTCAGATTCAAATTCAGCGTATCAGAAGTAATTTTAAAAAGTGGTTTTCTTTTATATCACCATAATCTTGTCCACTAGGGTAATATTAACAGCGCCACGTTAAAAGCCTGAAACAATTGTATAAATATTTGATCTTCGCACAAGCCTGCACAAGTTTACCTATCCCTGATATAAAACGTGGCCGTCTGCCTGAGTGGCTGCTGTATCGAATCTGCCTGATCCGGTATCACGTGTTAATTGTAACCAGATCCCAGGCTCTGTGCTAATTTTACGTTGGCGTTGTTTCACCAACGACTGGCACAGGGTGTCTACTAAGTTGATATGGCCCATTTCATGACGTTATATTAATTATCCTCCTTACTTCATCTCCTTGTGTTCTCCACTCATTTTCAGTCACTAACGAGGCGATGTGGGCACGCTGTGTAGAGCCTTCGCACATTCAGGTGCTTAGAAACGTTTCGTATCAGTAAAGTATGAAATTCTTGTTTAGTGGAGCATCAGTCATTAAGAATAACAAAATCAACGAATGAAATGCACGTATAACAACAGAAAAAAGTAAATTTGATAACTTCCACAGCTCTACTGATGGTATTTAATGGTTCTGTATCAAATGGTACGGTTACTTGCACAGAACACGGCTTGACGAAGTCCACTTTCACATCGCACGAATCGGAGTATAAGGAAATACTAGAGTCTGAGCCAGATAAATATGCCGCGTATTGCGCGAGAGAAACCTGAACTGTACTGACTCAGAGGCTGAAGAATAGGAAGCGAAATAGACTATTAGAAACAGGGAGGGACGGATTCTGTTTCTAGTCTCCGTATTTGAAATATAATTTAAATGTGATACATGCGGTTCTACCAATCAGTCCATAAGATTGATAGTTTCATATTAGTTCTAAATTGGGGCAGGTCAGACAGGCTAATCCGCCAAAATAAGAACACTATGCGCAATCTAATTTATTTAGAGTTTAAATTTATCTACTGAACTTGCGAAGAGCAGGGATGATGCAGTCGGCATAGCGACTAGCTACGTGCTGGACGGCCGAGGGGTCGGAGTTCCAGTCCCGGTATGGGCGCAGATTTTTTCTCCACGTCGTCCAGGCGGATTTTGGGGCTCACCCAGACTTCCATCCAACGGGTACCAGGTGAGTCTTACTCCGGGGTAAAGTGGCTGAGACGTGAAACTGACCAATCACCTCCAACTAGTGCCAAGATCAAGAATATGTGGACCTATATATCCGCTCCCCTATACGTCCTTCGCGGAGTAGTGCGTAGTTAGGTAAGCAGAGGGACATTAACTTTTTTTTTTTTTTACTTTTACTGAACTTATGAATTGAAATCTTTTCAGTGGTGGCAACGATAAATGCACATTTCATACACCGGATTTCAGAACGTTATCAGTAAAATAAATGGGATGAGGTAGCATAGTTAGTTGAGGCACTATGCTACAAGCCGGAAGGTAGCGGGTTCGATTCCCGATGAGGTAATTTGATTTTTCAATTGACTTAAAGCTTATAGCCGCATTATGGTCCTGGGATCGACTTAGTCTCTGACAGAAATGAGTATCAGGAATCTTCCTGAGGAGTAAAGGGTGGCCGGAGCGCAAGGCTGACGACCTCACTGCCATCTGTCAGCTGACTGTCTAGAGACGTGTGGGAGCCTCGACGTCTCACAACCCTATGGACCTTCACGGCCTGTTACAGGGATAGCTTTACCCTTTTTACGAGTATAAAATATCGTAATAAATTTCACGGACTTAAAGCTGAGATAATTGCGATTTCCCTCTAGAAAAAGCAACAAGAATGACTATGCTGGCGAAGGCCAGTAGGAATTTACCCGAAACCGAAGCCAGTTACCCTCTTCTGGGGGTCGCATCACAAAAGATAGTGTTATTGATTAGGAATATTCTTCGATTTGTGCGTCCTGTATACATTTACAAACACACGAATTACGAGCCACAAGTTGAACACCACGGACGTGTAAGCTGTAATTTTTTGTGCCGCGCTGTAAATTTTTTGAGCACACTAAGCTGTGTAACTCACAGAATGGTGCATAGTACGGTAATTACCCGGTGCTGGATGCTAACCCCGGCTGAATATGCAGCCTGGCTCAGTCGGTGTTCAGTACCGCAATTATGTTTTCAAACACTCTGACAGAGTTAAGTTGGGTTTGTATCGAGGGAACGCAGTACACAGCTGTCAGAACGCCCGAATTACAGTGATTAGCACGAAACTGGGCAAGAAGCGGGCGCTCAGTGGCGGATCAGCCGTTACAGAGATACTGCCTGACCGGTAAAGCCCTTATCTTAATGTGAATTCCCAACCTTGTTACTGCCCATCTTAAGATCTTTCTTGTTTATCCTCATACTTTACAGAAGAATATTACGATAGCACCAATCTTCAAGAATGCTAGAACCACCGGGTTTGGAATCCTTACATATTCATCACTCATAACACTCTTCCATCTGCAGAAGAAAAAATGTCCTTAATACTGTAGCATGTAGACCCCTTGCTAGGCAGTAGATTCCTAAGATGCACCAATGGATTATCTGGGAAACGGTGTTCTCTACGCGATCCATGAGACAGCTGTGTGCAGCAAAAATAGGACTGTTGGAAGTGGTGTTTTCTATGAGGCCCGTGCCGAGGTGTTATAAGCAGGACAAGTCTAAAATTTATTTAGTTGTTAAGACAGTCGCCGGCCAGTAAGGACATGAACATGGAAGCTGTGGAAGCTACAGCTTTGGAAACCGTTACTAGGCGACAACGGGTGGTGATATAGCAGAGTGAGAAGACTTAATGTGTGCAATAGTAAATTGGCGATAACTCTATAGTTACTTATAGTTACGATCTGTAAGTGTTCAATAAATATAATTACTAATCCATACCCCGTCTACAGCCACTTGATCACGTGACAATATAATCTATGGATAATTTATTTCTTTACTTACTTAAAGATTCTATCAGAGAATCACACTGGACATTGCAAGATGACTGGATGATAGTTAATAAGGAAATGGAAAGGACTTGTAAGGAAGTGGTCGTAGCCTAATTTAAGGTACTATCCTACTACTAAATTTGCCTGGAGAGACTGAGGAGAGCTATGAAGAACCACTATGTTGGATTATCATATGGCGTTATATCCCGGAAGATGGAACTTTACGAAAAAGTAAGGTAAAGGTAAATCTATCCCTATAAGAGGCCGTGAAGGTCCCCACATTTTGTAGACAGTCTGATCACAGATGACGGTGAGATTGCCAGCCTTAAGCGCCGGCCGCTCTTTTCCCCCCCCCCCCGGAAGATTCCTGGTATTCATTTCTGTTAGAGGCTGAGTTGACCTCAGGGCCATAGTGCGGCTATAGTTTCGTATACTGTAACTGCTGGTTCTCAAATAGTGTATTAGAAAAAATAAGCTTACAGACACTGCGCTCAGATGCTATATTTTAAATATATATATTTATAATGGCGTTAAATGTTTCTCCTCAGTTCTAAAAACATCCGGTACTCGTGTCCCTACTCGGAGCATACAGAACTCAGCTATATTTAATTGCTCCTCCGTTCACTGTCCTTCAGATAAATACGTAATGCTTCTGTAATGCAGTTTGCAAATCGACATTTTTTTTGGAAACTTACGTCTAAAGCTAAACAACTTTAACCGATTTAAATAGTTCTTATTCGTTTATTTGTCTGTTATGTCATTGTGTCTGATTTTGAGCTCTTTCGGATTCGTCCTTAACTCTGTAATTGAGGCCTGAGTGTTTAGTTCAGCATGTAAATAAACAAAGAATTGTACTGCAGAAGATTCTAAACCGAAAGACAACAAGCTTTGCATTCGGTAAATCATGTGTCTTCAAATAAACTATGAATGAATCCATGTCAAAAAACGAAGTGAATGATTTAAACATACGAACTCCGTGGTTTTAGTCCGCAAGCGAACTATACTGACCGAGCAACCGCCGCTTGTCGACGAAGTTAGTGCCAACTTTTGCGGATAGAGGATGTCACGTGTTCTGCGGAACGAATTCTCACGGTCGTTAATTTCGGTTTTCTAGACCGGAGCAGCTATTTCCTTGAAATAGCTCCTAAATTATCCTCACACGGCTGAGTGGACCCCGTTCCAGACCCACTACTTCTCAGAAAATCTGGTAGCGCCGGGAATCAAACCCGGACCTCTGGATCTGTTGCCAGGAACTCTGACCACTAGTAGAGGCAGTAAATTTAAACATACGTAAATGATATATGTTGGTTATGTGAATAATATTAAAATGGATCTTAAAGATACATGTTGGGATGATGTAGACTGGATTAATCTGGCTCCTGACAGGATCTATTTGCGAGATCTTGTGAAGGTAGTACCGAATCTTCGGTCTGAATAAATATTATTAAATTTCTAGATCTGTTGAGCGAATACTAAGGAAGAACCTGTCCTACGGAGTAAGTGAAGTACAATACACCAGTCCGACACTGGGAAGCAAGAACAAACTCCGATCTGACCTCGACTGACCCTCCTCAGAGGAATACACCACGCCGCCAGTAGACCACAGCAGGCCTGCAAACCGTCACAGCACGTACCGCACCGGAGACATAACACATCATGAACAGTCGCACGCTGTGTCCTGCAGCAATCCACAACTTGTTTCTTTAATTTGGTGCTGGCTGTCTCTAGTTAAGGCTCCTGGAAAATGATCGTACACTAGGAGACACCTCTGCCACTCTCTCACACGAACATTCAGTATTGCCAACATTAAAATCCGACATTAGACACAATTCTCAGCCAAATCTATCCACTTCTTACCCTCACAATCCACCACCGTAAGACACATCATAATGCTACCCCCACCCCCTTTTTTGTTATCCAAAAGGCAGTATCGCAAGGAATTTCCTAGTTAAAATGCTGTTCCCATTTCTTTCTGTCTCCATACAAACATATTAAATTAATTTAAAAAATTGTACTCCCTTGCATATCCATCCTATCGCACCGTCATAAGTAGATTCTAAAGGGTTCTGACGATGGTGGATGACACAGAATTACTGGGTTTTTGGACTTTTTCCAGCGTTCGGAATTATTGGATTGAGATTAGCTCTTTCTAAGGGGCCCAACTGAGTAGGTGTCTTCCTTTCTCACCTGAAGACGGAAACAGATCCAGTTTCAGAAACGTCGTGTCCTCTATTGCCTAAAATTCCGGACGATGGAAAAAGTCCAAACCCCCAGTAATTCGGTGCGTACCGTCATAGTATTGCAGTAGATATAAATATATAAATATATATAACTTTTAGACCACTGGCTCACAAACTAACCGTCTCCCCATGGAAACACATGAGGGGGTTTCACCGTGGAATGAAGATATGACAAAATTCAGTTTTTAAAGACAAATTCAACTGAAATACTCTATGTATTAGCTACATGTAACTAACTGTCTCTTCCATAAACACCATCAGAATTGTTAAACCAGACACTAAAAGAATTAGAACAGTAAGTTTTGAATATGTGTCCGAATAATACATCAGCAAATACAGAGCAGCGTGAAACAGTTTCGTTTTTGAAATTTGAATTCCCATTCATCCACCGACCCAACTACCCACTCATTTACCTGTCCGTCCGTCCTTCCATCCAATTTATGTGAATATTCTATATACCTAATCTATTTAATGAACTGTACCTAATCTATCCATCCATCAATCTAATCTGTTTATCTATTTAATCTATCCATCCATTCTACACAGCTATCTAATGTATCTACGTATCTAGCTAATCTATCTATCCAATCTACCTATCTATGTGTCTATCCATATAATCTATATAATCCATCTATAGCCGAATCTAACTACCTACCTATTTACAAGGGGGAAGTATCAAAGGTACAGATGGTGAACCTCGTTGGTTCAACGGGGCTGATAGCACGCAGCAGTACCGGTAGGGTATGGAGACTGGTAGAATATCAAAGGGGGACGCACAATGGACCAATAACTGGTCTAAGTGCATGGGGAAACCCACCCCTTCCAATAATAATAATAATACATATTTACAATGATTGAGTTTGTGGACATTATCCATCGTCTTGTTTTTGTTTAAAAAGCAACGTTTCGGAGACTGGAATGTATCCGTGTTCAGGTAAAAGCCCAGTAGATAGAGTTAGCCCCTATCTTTGGATATAGGGACTAGATCTATCGATTGGGCCCAAATGAAAGGGCTCACATCTTCTACAGAACCTGAAAGGTAATCATCGTATTCACAGAACCCCGTCACAGGGACAGTATCCAAGAGATATAAATGGCGACATTCGGTAGTCATTATATGTAAAAGGAGCTGGGACAGCGCAGTCGGTATAGCGATTGGCTACGGAGCTGGACAGCCGAGGGAAAGGAGTTCGAGTCCGCGTAGGAGTAAAATTATTCTCCTCTCCTTGTTGTTCAGACCGTTACTGAGGCCCACCCAGCCTCCTACCCAATGGATAACAGTGGCTCCTTCCTATACATTAAAGCCGTCGTTGCGTGAAGCTGAGCACTCACCTCCAACTAGTGCCGAGGTCAAGAATACGTCTTCATGGTGTAGTGCTTAATTAGTTAAACGCAGAAACAACTTTAGCTTACACATGTACTACGTACAAATCTTACGCTAAACGTTTATATCCACTGAATATAGTTGTGAAAGAAACAGAACGGGAGAAACTTTTGTTTACTCAATGACATAATTTCCAAGTACTGAAAATTTAAATAGCGGAAGTTCTGTCTAAGACGGATCAATGGATTGTATAATTATACGTTTCCGCTTGTCGCTTTGGCAGATGGAAGCATTTAACGACAACGGGCATCATGAATTAGTTCCCGAATATCCTGTTTAAATTCCGTCCTATATAAATACCACGGGGTCTACGAAAATACTACATAGTCTGTTTCAATCAAATGTCGACAAACCACGAAGCGTTACAAGAACATCCAGGATTTATTATTCTTGGAATTGGGTGAGACTGGTACTCTGGCTGCAAATCGGCCCGGTCCAGCATGGTACATAAGAGGCAGCAACATTGGTGGAATCACTGGCAGGGGAGAACCGAAATTATAGGAGAAAAATCTTCCCCACTGTCGCTTTGCCCACCACAAATCCCACTGGACGACTCTGGTACTGTACTGCGCGATGAGAAGCCAATGAATAAGCTCCTGAGCTAGCAAGCGTACGAGAAAGTAACTTCACATTATAGTGGTTAACGCTAGCTTCGTGTTCGCGAGGTTCACGGTTCGATTCTCAACTTCTTAGCAGGAAAGGGAACAAGGTAAGGTGTCCGTCAACACAACAAACGTCGTTTTACAATCAATCAGTACACAGATTGAATTTTATTTTCTACCGCTACGTGCAGCGGTCATCATGGGACCATCGTCAAGCAGTATTATGGTCGTACGGCTAAAGTTATTGAACTCAATATGGACCCATACTTAGTGCAACACGTCCATATTATAAAATTACGCTTAAGTTAAAATGTAATACAAATTTTTTGTATAATCTTAATATTTTAAGAAGTTCAATACTGTAATTCTTACTTTCTAATTTGGGGGCATGCGGTAGCGTAGTTGGTTGAGGCACTATGCTACAGACCGGAAGGTAGCGGGTTCGAGTTGCGATGGGGTGGATTTCTTTCAATTTTCCTCATCCTTCCAGCCGCACTATAGCCCTGGGGTCGACTCAGCTTCTAACGGAAATGAGTGCCAGGAATCTTCCTGGGGGGTAAAGGGCGGCCGGTGTGTAAGGCTGACAACCTCACCGCCATCTGTGAGCCGACTGTCTAGAGAATGTGGGAGCCTCGACGTCACACAAACCTATGGGCCTCCACGGCCAGTTACAGCGATAACTTTACCTTTATTTTTACGTTATAATTTAGTCATAACTTTATAATAAGGACGTGCTGCAGTAAATATGGTTCAATATTGAGGAGTTCAATAACTTCAGCCGTATGATCGTGATTGTCACACGGGGACAGAAATATGTAGCGCTAGAAAATAAAATTCAATCTGAGTACTGATTGACTGTAAAACCACGTTTGTAGTGTTCACGAAAACCTTACCTTGCCATATATTTGCGGCATACCACCGGATGCAAACTATGAAAAAAAGAAAAGAATACGTCGTATCAACTGGCTAGGATGCTGGCTGGGTGGAAGAGAGCGTTGAGAGACAGGTGCCGAGGACAAAAATTTCTATTCCTATCGAGAATCGACAGCAGACACTAATATCACTGAGCTACCTGGGAATATCTTACGGGCAGGATATAACCCATATCTTCATGATGGTATAATTTATCAAATTTAGACGCATTTTCTAAGCAACCATAACCTTCATAACTCAGAAATCTGGCACAAAGTATTTCCGGTTTTTCTGCAGCTGCTGAATTTTCCTTTATGGTGATTTGACATATTTATTTTCGGAAGGCCTTTTTAGCCTGCTTTCTTTATTTTGCGAATAATGAAAGTTCGCTTATGCGACCACCTTACTGTCTGTATGTCTGTGTATCTCCTCTTAACAACTTTTAAATGGCTGAACCAACCTTTATTAAACTTAGCGTACTTCATAAATCCCTCCCATTAATCTGTGTGCCTATATAGGTATCCCATTGTCATAGCTACGCAACGGTTCGGTAAAAACGATACCAATGTAAAGAATACACATGCAGCAATATAAGTATTGATGGATGCGTCGTCTTCTATGTAGTCCGTGTCATAACAAAGGGAAGTAGGCAATTAATTTTTCTCACAACACTTGTTTAAAAATTCCCAAGGCTCCTAGTCTTGTCATTCCTTTACCTATGCATGCATTTCTTCTTCCCACGCTCGGCGTACACGTCTAATCTAAATTCGGAAGCAACACGCTCCTCCGAAACGTCAGTAAACAATCAGATTACAAGGCGTCACATCCCAGAAGACAGTAATCTTCACAGTATGTGACGTTCGTATAAAGTAAAGCTCGTCGGATAATTGGGCTCATTAGGGAATGCGTTACGTTAGATACGAGCGCAGAATTAGGATGACGGTCTCACAGAAGAATTGGCAAGCGACTGGACGCTTCTTGGAAGACCACGCTAATAATTACACTCTCCTCCCACAGTGACGTATAACAGATGCGATGGTCGCCATTAGCATTTGGCTGCGACAGTTTATGTCCCCATTTCATTTCACTTACATCTCTGTATACTTCACGTCAATCTCACCTCTCTGATTTCGCCACGCCATAGCTCAAGCGGTTAGTCGCTGGCTTCCCACCGCGGCGGCCCAGCTTCGATCCCGGGTCTGGTCAAGTGGGATTTGTGGTTAACAAAGTGGCGCTGGGGCAGGTTTTCTCCGAGTACTTAGGTTTCCCCTGCCAATCTTCATTCCACCAATTGCTCCACAATCACCCTGGCCTATCATCTGGGGCTGGTACAATAGGCCAGAAGTGGCCGCAGTACAAGGGACTTAGTCCCACCCCACTAGCAATACAAGAAAGTACCACTCTCATGAACAGTGTCTGAAATTATTTATACTCCACCTCCGTTCTGTTTTTAAGTTAAGTTTTCATATACTTTCTGCAATCTTTAGGATTCCAAAGATGAAATATTATTCAAAACATTACCAGATGTGAAACTTTACCTCATCATAATATGTATATTATGTAGAGATGGTTCCAGCGTACTGTTTCATAACATACTGAAAGAATAAAAACCTTGTTAGATGAATCATATTGTGTTTCACAGCGACTAAGACGTGGGTTTGGATTGGTGAATTGGTATTTGGATCTTCACTAGTCGTTACTACAATTAGTTCTTACACTCTAAAGATTACTGTAACTATAGCACATGTGACGTCACACACTAAGTCTTCTAATTCTTCCTCTGGCACACTGCTGTCCCCTTGGAACTTCGGAACTCAAAGGAAGTCAATTCCCATTCCCGTAATCTCTCATATCCTCTCGGCACGGACCACGCACAAAAAACACAGCCCTATTGTTGCGTAGCGCAGACCACACAGAAAACAAGTCACATGATAGCCAATTCGCCAGTCCATTGGCGCGCTGACTCTTGCCTAGGAAGGAGCTATAAACATTCGTCCTATTGTTGCGTGAGCGTATCGCAGGGTGTTTGCGTTGCCATGTCATAATATAATGATTTAAGGTAGAATTTCCAAATATAATCAACATTCAAAATATTTTGTAACTTATACAAATGCAAGACTCTATTAGAATTCTATTGGCAACACAGAATATGAAGGTCCGTGGCTGGCATGAATATTGTGGAGGAAGTGTGAGCAACATCTTGTTTGAAGGTTCCCAGGCTTCACTCGTTCGTCCTTCTCATAAGATTAATTTGAAGGGAGGGAAACAGGCGGAGGGTCATAATAAACTAACGGCCTGGGACGTCAGTTTCGAAAACTTAAGTTTTCCAGGGCCTTAACAATGCTTACTAGCTTACATGTTCGTGAACAAATTGCTGATTCACGTTAACAGAGTAAGGCAGATCAATGAATCCTAAATACTAAGTAACTTATGGGCCTAAAATATTCCTAATATGAGTGCTTCATCTGTTTTACCGCGGGCCGAATAGAGAACACTCTACGATATAAAATTTACCGTTAATCCTAGTGTTGTAAGTATACTTGTATATACGTACTAGAGATGGGGCTACTCCGACGATGTGGATAAACTGCTTTATATTTTCTATATATGATTCCAATCCTCGCCCTCAATTTTTATTAATTACACGAACAAACTTCAATTTCTTCTGATCTTTTATTCTTTTCAGGTTTATAAGTTACACTACGGACTGTTCTAAATTCAGAATTAATAGCAAAAACCATGAATGTTACGCGCAAATAAGATCTAAAAGTTTGTGACGATGGTACATTAGCACAAATATTATATTTCTGAACATTATCCATCGTCCTGCCTTTATCTAACACATCGTCTTGTTTATTTTTCAAAACACAACGTTCCAGAGACAGAGCGTTGTGTTTTGAAAAATAAAGAAAACGAGTTTTAGGTAAAGACAAAACGATGGATAAGGTCCAAAAATATAATATTTGTGCTAATGTTACATGCGGTAGGTAGGGTTCGTTGGAAGGCGGATCCATCCATCGCCAGGATAACGCAGACAAAACGACGGAAGGAATGGGGAGATGCATCCAAGCCGAGATTGGAACCCAAACCTGCGATTCTAGTGTCAGAGCGGTCGAAAACATTGCGCGCCTTCTACCGCGTGGCCAGTTTCATCTAATTCCTTCTGATCCTGTTACTTCAGTAGTGTGTGTAGGGCTGCAGCCCTAGAATGCAAAACACTGATGCTCAAGGTTGCATGGTTGAATGTATGAATGTATAAGCGGTGGCCATTCTTGGCCCTTGCACCGCGACCACAGTGATCTATTGTGTCCATGATGTGTATGTACTGACCGTCTTCTAGTGCACACAATCTCACTTGTCACTTCACTACATGTTTCGGCATCACTGTGCCATCCTCAGGTGTGTTATTTACGTTAAACTATTGCACTGCTCGCCATCGTACTATGTCGTTTATAAAATATTTAAAATGTATATTCGTCATGTACTATAATAAAATTTATATATTAAAATTTGTTAAGATTTATCATCTTATACGTCGTATTTCAAACTCGTGTATTATATCATTCTTCCGCTATGGGAGTCGTTCTTTCTATATTTTGTGTATACTGCGTCTTCTGATGTGTCCTTTTGTGGCTGCGTGCGTGATCTATTGTGCCTAGGTTACATGGTTACTAATAACTCTTTTAAGTTAACAGTCACTCAGACACCCAAAACATTAACTTCCTTTTATTGAACTGGAATGTCCATTGCCGTGTTCACATGAGCTCGTCAATGGTCCCTATCCTGAGCAAACCAAATCCAGTTCACCCCACCCCCAATTCTGTCCTATTTATCTATCGTGTTCGTATACGAGAGGTCACACTATCGATTCCTGGCATAAAATCCAATAATCCAGAGCGACAAATTTTGTCGCTTTCATCAATACATCCATGGAAAATTACTTTAAAATAGCTTTCCAATTTTTACATTATAATCGGCCCCCCCAAAGGACGCTACATTAACGCCGTGGCTGAAAACGCGTCGTTAAAAATATAAAAATTATGCACGTAAGATAAACACACATATCTAGCTGTATATAGGTCAGGCCAGAGAAATATTCCAAATGGAGACGAAATTATGTAATATACAGCGAGTTTCTCAGATTGCGTTTCCGCGTAGAGAAATTTAAGGGCTATGGGGTAGGTCCGATCTGATGGGAGGGGCGCGTTCTTCCGTCAAAGTGCGAACTGGAAAGGCGTCTCACTGTATTGATGTCAGTATATTATTTGCAAGCCTTCGGTTAACCTCTCCAGAATATCAGTTCATGAAAGTAAAGGAAAAAATTGTCACTGTGCTTAATTAATTAAGCACTACTCCATGAAGACGTATGAGGGAGTGAGGGTATGACTCCAGCATTCTTGACCTCGGCATTAGTAGGAGACGAGTGGCTAGCTTCACGCCTTTCGCCGCTTTATCCCGGGGAAAGAGCCCCTAGTATCGATTGGGTAGGCCTGAGGACCAGTCTGGACGCTGCAGAGTGAAGAGAATTGCTTGCCCCTAACAGGAACCGAATCCAGCCATCCAACCCGTAGCTCATGAAAGGAAAACATATTTAAATGAAGTTCTGTGAGGGTCTGTACGAAGGATTTTGAAACGTTATAAGTGAAACGTCTTCAGAACTCAATGTGTGGACTGTGTTATACATAACCTAAGTCACATTTTTTCATGACCTCTATCCGTAGCGCCAAAAAGATACTTCGTGAGCACGCCCCTTGCACTGTATCTTAAGAAATCATATCCCTCCTATATACGGCCTAAACATACAAGTATACATCATGAAGACCAACTTCACGAGTTTGTTCATCCTGTCAGATTCGTCGTTTCCACAGCGGCGACCTCAAAGAGTACCATACTCTGGGAAGTTAAGGCCGTGGAAACCGTTACAAGATTGCCGACGTTTCGGAGGAACGTACTGCCTCCATCTGCAGCATCTAAAGTATGAGAAACAAGCAACAAATAAGAAGTACCAAGTAAACCCAGCCTGCTGCTCGCTTAACGTACTTCAGATCTTGAAGATGAAGGCATTACATTCTTCCGAAACGTCGATGAACTTCAATCGGAATAAACTGAACTTCTGATTGGTCCTGTGCTTATTTATGATTTGTCTGGCAACGCTGTCAGTAGCAAAGATTTTTTGTTTTCCTTGGCACTACAGCCCCAGTGGGCCTAGGCCTACCTCCATGAACTTCTCCGTTCACTTCGGTTTTTCTAGATCTTACACATTCGGTAGGACTCCTTGGGCGGGTGATCAGCTCGTCGCAAGGCCTCTACCTGTAGACAAATACAGAAAAACGCACACAAACATCCATGCCCTGAGTGGGATTCGAACCCACGATCTCGGCTTCCGAGCGAGCGAAGACAGTGTAAGCCTTAGACCGTTCGGCTACCGTGATCGGCAGCAAAGATTATATAGTGGAAAATAAAAGTTTACCCGTAAATAAATTGGAGAGGGTGAGAAACGAAGTGGTCGTGGCCAAATTTGAGATACTAATGACTGAACAAAGTGATAAACCCTGTATTATACTTGTAGACTACCTTAGACGCGGTCAGCTGTTTCACTTATCATAACTTCGAATAA
This sequence comes from Cryptotermes secundus, assembly GCF_002891405.2. Lineage (NCBI taxonomy): Eukaryota > Metazoa > Arthropoda > Insecta > Blattodea > Kalotermitidae > Cryptotermes > Cryptotermes secundus. The sequence goes on from NW_019744136.1 coordinate 98,231, forward strand.
AGGATCAATTAAGAGTCGTCGAAACGTCTGATGCTATATTTCCAAACGGCTGATCGCCCGAGAAGACCATTTCATCCCATGCTTCAGATCCTGTATTGCTCCAGACACGCAAACTCATACTGCCCAGCCTTACATATGTCATGGACAAGTCACATCATGAGCACGGCGAAGTGACAACTCCCGCTGCTGGCTGGCGCACCGGCCACAAATTGAGGATAGATATAGCATCAAGTAGAACTCTGTACGATATGAGGCGGGGGCCCGCGGTAGTGTAGTTGGTTCAGGCACTATGCTACAAGCCGGAAGGCCGTGGGTTCGATTCCCGATGAGGTCATTGGATTTTCTCAATTGATCTAATCCTCCCAGCCGCATTGTGGCTCTGGGGTCGACACATCCTCTAGCAGAAATGAGTACCAGGAATCGTCCTTGGGGGTAAAGGGCGATCGGCTGACAACCTCGCCACCATCTGTGAGCCTACTGCCTAAAAAATGTGGGAGCCTCGATGTCGCACAACCCTATGGCCCTCCACGGCCTGTTACAGGGATAAATAGACTATTCAATTATACGTGCACCGTCAATAATGCAATAATGATATTTAAAATAAATAAAAGATAAATATATGTTTCTTACGACATAAGGCGTGTATTAAAGCGTAAATACTAAGGGCTCATATATGAGAGTGGGTAATGTCTACACACAAGCTACAATTATAAAAGACAAGTCCGTCCAATGTGACGACTATTTCAGTTTTCTCACACTGTTAGTGTGACGGACCAAAATGAAACAAATCAAATTCTATACACAAGATTCAGTCACACGAGAATGCATACTGCGGGCTTATAAATAAATAAAAAGCAAGAAATATCTTGTCCTTTATCTAATCTACGCAAGGACACGCAAAGAAAACAATCTCCTTCAGCTAGAATACAAATGTCTATGGCGTTCCCTGATGGCTAATATAAACCGTTAGACAGTAGAGTGGGCCGCGCCATAGCCAGCTTCCCACAGCGACGGCCCGGGTTTTCCCCGAGCACTTCAGTTTCCCCTGTCAATTCTCATTCCATTGTCTTCATATTCACTGTCGTCCGGTGATGGTACAACAGGCCCAACAGTGGCCGACACACAAACTGGACTCAGTCTCAACCCTCAGTATGACAGAAACACTTTTAGGTTAATAGGCGAACACTTTTATAAAGAGGAATGGAATTTATTTTTGCAACAATGGGCTCTCAATACGAAATTATGGAGCCGATAACAAAAGATTTTTATTAATTTTTATAATTGTAGTTGTAATTGTATTTGCATTTGTATTTATTGTGTATAGTGTGTCCTTTACTGTTTATGTAGTTTTGTGTGTTGTTCTGTCTGAGCGTGATGTGTTGTTTTGTGTGTTGTGTCTTACTGTAGTACCACTGTCACCGGGTTGAAACCCATTTGCAGTTACAACAACAACAATAATGTTTATACGTATTCATTACTGAAATCCGTCTATATTCATTATCAATATCCCATCGCTTTATCGAATTTCGATATGATAAATTTGTCAAGCAGGCCTTACTTACTTACTTATGGAGCTGAGCCCTTCTTGAGGAGCCGCCAATTCTGCAGCTACTCAAGAATTTCCCACCATTTTATGGAACCCGAAGGTTTATTATCGTGTTCACAAGAACCCCACACTGGTCCCTATCCTGAGCCAGATAAATCCAATCCATAATATCCCATCCTATCTCTCTAAGGTACATTTTAATATTGTCTATCCATCTACGCCTTGGTCTTCTCAGTGGTATCTTTCTTCTGGCTTTCCCACCAATACTTTATATGCATTCCTCTTCTCCCCATTCGTGCTACATGCCATGCCCACATCCTCCTCCTTGACTTGATCATTCTAATTATACTTGGAGAAGAGTACATGTTGTGAAGCTCCTCATCATGCAGTTTTCCCCAACCTCCTGTCACTTCATCTCTCTTCGGTACAAATATTCTCCTCAACGCCCTGTTCTCAAGCGGGCCTATCTAATTAAATCCAGTCTAACACTGCGCATTGATGTTACTTGCATTACACAATTAGCACGCTTGTTCGTACAGTTCAATAAAGCGAACTCCGGTCGGAATAGTCACTAGGCTGCGGGCTGGACGACCCAGGAATCGCAGTTTTATTCCACGCATTGAAATTTTCTCTTTTCTATGCCGTCCATATCGGTCATGGGGCCCAGTCAGCCTTCTACGTGATAAGTACCCACGTTTCTTTCTCCGGAGGTAACATTGTTAGGGCGTGAAGGGGGCCATTCACCTCCACCTAGTGCTGTTAAGAATATGTACAGCTATACCTCCACTCCCCCATGCGCTATCATGGTCTGCTGCTTGGCTGAACGGAGGGAAATATTTAAGTTTAATATCCAAATTACGATACATCTCAAAATGTTCTATAATGAATTATGCCCCGGCTTTCGTCATTTTCTAATAAACAAAGTAATTTTACGCTTAAAAAACATGAAGTGATAATCGATGCGCTGAATCTATATCGAATGTTTCCCTTGATATATCGATATATCGCCAATCCTTAAGACCCCAACTTTCTAAAAGAATAACGCCATAGAGAGAGTAGCGTTTCTTCCTCGCATGCGGAAGCGATCCAGTTTGAATCTCAATCGAGACACTGATTATCCTGACCGGTGTTCTCCTTGATTTTCCTCAGTTCCTCTATACACATTCCGAGATACTACCTTAAATAAGCTCACAAAAGTTTAGTTCCAAATCCTCTTCAATTTATTATTCATTAATCGTTCTTCATTCGTCGTCATATGGTCTCAGTGTCGTAAAAGAAGCCAAAAATACATCAAATTGTGGAGAAGCACGAGATGCGCGCCACAGTTTGAATAACGCTTTTACCAAAGCACTGACCTACGTTACTACGTAATTCTGAACTCTGCGTCGTATACATTAGAGGAAGATGGCAGCGGTATTGTGTGTATCCGTTGTTAACAACATGGCGAACTGCACACAGATGCAGCAAGGCACGTGCTGGGTGTGTTTAGAAACTACATGACACTGCTTGAGTGATCTATGGAAACAATAAAGTTCACTGCAACATGGAAATCCAAAAATATCAGAGCACACAGGCTCGCTCGGGATGGTCAATCTGAATTAAATTCGACGTATATAACATTGCAAAGCACCGAGCCTATCTCGAACGACGGTCGTATAATTCAATGTTTGGAAGATCTCAACGAAGAAACAGCCACAGTCCATAACGGATGACAAATGAAACATGGAAGTTTATTATTTTCGGGTCTGAGTACTGCAATATTATCTCCACCTTATCGTGGTGGTGGGGTTTGAGAGTTCCTGAGACCCTGAGAGCTATGCCGGCGGTAGCATAGCTACTGGTAGAGCCACCCATGCCGGACAGGTCAAGGGGTAGGAGCCAGACAGAGAGGGATACCCTGGTCCTCCAGGTTGGGGGTTGGGCGTGAGGCTAACGACCTCACACTGTAAAAACTAAATTGTTCAGAAACCCGAAAGGAAGGCCAGCGCTCGCAAAGGGCTGTCGTGCCAGTGATGATGATGAGTACTGCAATATAAATATAAAAGTTCTTAGAAGAATAATCACAGTAAACCTTTGCTAATCCGAATTTGGGGAGGGGAGATCATCCGGATTAACCAATAATCCGGATTAATGAAGAAAATGATTACCCCAAATGACAAAATAATTAAAAAAACAAACAAATAAATGGGGAATTTAATAATACGAGCAGTGCTGACGAAAATAAATACGAAACATCAATTTCAGCAATTTCTTCCTCTGTCAGAAGCTGACATCCAGAGTCTCCTTTCTCCAGCTCAAACCAATCTTGGATATTGTATCCGAGGTAACGTAACTAATAATTGTGGATTCTAGATTTGATGATTAGGTTTCTTGGACAATTTCACAAGTTGGAACTGCAGATAATTGTAACACATTCAAATTATTTTAACTATAAGACACAAAAGGTCTTCAACGTCTGCTTGCTCTGTCTGCCTATCGGAAGCAAGCTGGTTCACTTCTGGCATCCTGTGACTTCTCGCTTCTTGCTTCTGCTTCTGGCTTCTGAACTCTGCGTAAGTTCATCTCTCCGTTGTCACGAAAACGACCCATGCGTTTCTGTCAGAATAAGCGTTTACCTAGCCGTTGTCATGAAAACGTGTTTACAATTATCACCTAGGCAACGATGCATTCACTGCTCTTATTGTAGCAGAAACGTGCCTACTGAGCCGCTGTCTAGCAATGGACATCATCTGACTACGGTATTCCGGCTTTTAGGCGGCACGTCACAATATTTTCTTGTATGGTTTCAGTCCCTCCAGTTGCCCTCGACACATTTAGAAAGTCCTCTTGCTCCTGAATCCCAAATTAATATGTTTAGATTCATAATTATTTTAAAGGCCTATACGTAATCGTAAGGAAATAAAAAATTATATTAAAATTACAAATATGATGGCAATAAAATTAATGTTGAATAATCTACAAATTATATTTTCATAGAAACAAGAAATGCCCTTCTCTGCTTCTTGGCCTAAGACGAGAATTGTGCGTCTGTTTTAATGCTATGGATATTTATCATTTATGACCACCACTTTCATCGACCTCTGAACCACAGAGTAACATCCGTGATGTACGGTAATGCTGGATACCAGACAAAGATTCCCCCCCCCCCGAAGGTTGTGAAATATGGTAATGGTGTAAAATGTCACGACAGATGTCAGTACCATGACTTAGAGCAGTGGCGGGGTGCGCTGGCTGGCACCACGTTCCCTACTCGTACCTACGTTTCAGCCTATTTTTGCCTTCCCTGAAACTCGAGCCTCTCGAGTTTGTATACAGTTGCAGTGAGAGAGAGAGCCATCTGGACCAACAGGAAGAGAGTTAAGAAGAGGCAGAAGGATTCCACTGCTTTATGACAAGAAACAGAGGCAAAGCCAGTCTCTCGCATCCTCCGGTTACATCTTCGGGTAACATATGGATACACATCCTTTACAACGCCGTAGTAAAGCTATGTTCCATTTCAAACTCTGTATTCTGCCCATATACGTATTTATCTGCTTCATACGAGTCTCAAAATAAACAGCGATAATTTCCCTAAATAGAATGAACTGGTCTGTCTTCATAATGGAGACCGATGATTTTCCGTGAGGTGAGAACTGATGTTGTTATACTCTGTTGCTACGATGTAAACTGTCCATTGGTTCAATGGTACAGTGAACAAATCGTGAACAATTACCGAAAGTAAAACTCTGATCTTGAGAGCTGTGAGGAATGCAGGGAGTCGGAACCATAAAAGGCGCGACAACAGCACGAATCACAACTACTACCTGAGCTAAAACATTCAGTAAATACTCTCTTACAGTGGCTGTGCAAGCTTCATGTCACTGTGTTCATCAGGCGTAATATTATTGTGCTGTGTCAGTTTCACTGCTGAAATGATGCTTTGCAGTGTTGAGATACAATCACAGTTGCTTTAGTTCAGTTCAGCTGAGCATTACACAAGTATGCCAGCGGCCAATATATTCTGAACTGGTGCTGTACAGAGTAGGTACTGCTGGTATTTTCGACTAAAACAATACATCACTAAATACGAACACTGAATTCAAACAGATTTCATCTTCTGGTTGGACAGATATTCGTCAAGATATTTCCACACTGCCAGGCAACATTCTGGAAAATGTCAACTGTGAGCACATGTACAAAAACTTACTTAATCCGTTCGTCTTATAACTTACGGTGTTGAGTTTTTTTTTATCATTTTACAGGCTGTAAGACTCCTTGGACGCGTGGTCAACTCGTCGCAAGGCCTCTACATAAACACAGGAAAACATAAACACATAATAAACACATACACATACCAAATATTCATGCCTTGTGTGGGATTCGAGCGAAGGCAGTACATGACTTACAAGGGAATGGTCTGATCCGACATGTCGAAACCTGCCCTGATTTTTTTTTACACTGCAAGAGTACACACAACAAAATCCACTGTCAAAATTTTAGCTGCTAATACGCACTGCAAGTATTTTTTGAAATTTGCCGAAGTTACTCATTTTTTCTGTATGCAGAACCGCTTGTACCAGAGGTTTGTACAACCCCAGCCTAGGCTAAGTCAGGCGTGTTGCGTGTTGCGTGCTGCTCTGCTAGGGGTGGACATTTCTCCAAGGGTTTGGCAGGCTACAATATTGACCGTGTTCAGCAATTCTACAACCAAGAAAACCCCAATTCTGAATCCTTGTTAGTTCTTTCTCGTGGTTCTTACTGCTTCAGTTGTTAATACGCAATTTTCATCTTTGTAAGCCAAAATGTGATGAACATATCGAACGCCCAAAACCTTATAAACTATACTGCTGCGTGCCGCCTAAAAGCCAGAATATATGAGTCACAACGGGCGTCCATTGTTAGGCAAAGTTTCGGCATCCACGGGTTCGTACCGTTGTCGGGGTGACAATGTAACAGGTTCACGCGACAACGCATACAAAACAGACGTTACCACGGAAATGAAAGCCAGGACTAGTGCAGTTTCCGCGGTAACGAAAACAGTTAGCTACTGGTACACAGAACACGTGAAAAGAAACCTTCAAGAAAGTGTCTTCTAGTCTGTCCGCCTGTGGAAAATACGAGACCAAACGGAATATAGGACACGTCGAACACGTGTGGAGGAGGGGTCGAATGCCTTCACCGTGACCCTGCGAGTAGTAGGAAGCGACGAAAAGGTAAGTCTCAAATCTCAAAAAGTAAAATAAGGTCGGGAGTCCCAAGGGACTCGGAATTGAGAAAGACTGCGCTGGCAAGAGCCAGCAGCATGTACTCCTCTAGTCAGAGAGGGCGCCTCACAAGAAACAAGACCATAACTGTCAAACAGTAATAAATATCTGGTCATAAGCCTCACGTGTGACACGACACCAAGAGTTACTGACTGACTGTCAGTCGCAATATGACTTCAACTTCGAGGACAAGTCAGACCAGAGGAGGGTTCCGTAGCCAGAATTGTAGCCAACAGTTATAAGCAGAGTTAAGAACTGAAGGCAGAGCTCAGAAGCGAAGTCAAAGACTTCAGAAGGAAGTACAAGAGGACACAGAAATTGTGTGATTTGTTACAATTGAGTTTAAATGTGTAGTAACGTTCAATAAACGCAATGATCAAATCTAAGAATTCACAATCATTTGTCACGGAACCCCGGACACGTGACAATATGATACTGAAGCAAAACCCGAGTCACTTTAGGAGTACGAGACTATCAAAGTATTAACATTTGTCAAACCAAATCCTTGCCTTACCTGGAGGTATGTCCTCGTAACCACCCTCGTCTCATGGTTTAGGTTTATATTATTGATTGAAAGACACGTAGGACGATGAGCAGGAGGGTGGGTTGGAAATTGGAGAGAAGAGAGCCTGCTGGGAGCATCAGCGTTGAACCCGATATCACCATACATATCGGATGTCAAAGTAGTTAGCGAATGAAGCGCGCGGACGCCATGTTTTGCTATCTTGAAAGTGATCCCTAGCTATCCTCTTCGTCGTCCCGTCTTGAGTTTCCCCTCCGGATCAATCCATTAGCCCTGTTCTGGCTGATTTATTAGCCGAAACTTGATCTCCGGACGGTGTAGTGTTTAGGCCGACTTCTCCATCTCGCGTCCGACAGTGCCTCCCCGTGACGCCGCGCAGCACCGTTCACGAAACAATGGATACTTTTAGCTGATTCTTCAGATATCAGGAATTTAAGAGTTCTACACAAATGAACACTCGGTTCGAGAAAACGGCGTAATGAGGATTATTTACTGAAGCATCCTATTTGTGTTTACAGTTCTCTTAATATTACATTTTTACGCTCTTCTATATTAAATATATTTAGCGATGTTCTAGGGCTGTGTGATTTTGTTTAAACATTCACAATGTGACAATATGATTGTTGGAATTGCGTCTGTACAACATGTATAGGTAGGCATGTCCAACATCAGGTACGTCCACGTAATGAGATGGACAATTTGTACTCCTCGATAGATATTACAGCACATAAGCGCGATAAAATAATTAAACATATGCGATGTAAAGTGAGGAATGGGAGTAATCGCCGGTCACAGTAGCCGAGCGTTCTAAGACATGTACTGTCTTCGCTCGCTTGGAAACCGGGATTGTGGGTTCGAATCCCACTCAGGGCATGGATGTTTAGTTTGTGTGTGTGCGTTTTTCTGTGTTTATGTACAGGTAGATGCCTTGCGACGAGCTGATCACCTGCCCAATGAGTCCTACCGAATGTGTAAGATCTAGAAAAACCGAAGTGAACGGAGAAGTTCATGGAGGTAGGCCTAGGCCCACTGGGGCTGTAGTGCCATGGGGAAAAAATGGGGGTAATCAGAGAATAGGCCGGTCACGGTAGCCGAGCGGTCTAAGACATGTACTGTCTTCGCTCGCTTGGAAACCGGGATTGTGGGTTCGAATCCCACTCAGGGCATGGATGTTTAGTTTGTGTGTGTGCGTTTTTCTGTGTTTGTGTACAGGTAGATGCCTTGCGACGAGCTGATCACCCGCCCAAGGAGTCCTACCGTATGTCTAAGATCTAGAAAAACCGAAATGAACGGAGAAGTTACTGGAGGTAGGCCTAGGCCCACTGGGGCTGTAGTGCCAAGGGAAAAAAATCAGAGAATAGGCAGATGTAGGAAAAAACACTAAAAGGTCAGATAGATGAAGAATGACTGATATAGCATGGTCATGTTTGTCGAATGGAGGAACAACGATAATTATGCCAGCAAGCATTTTCAATTCATCATAGCCTTACTTATAAAGGGCTCTGTCTCTAATTTTAATTATTTTTCATGTTCATTTAGTTCCTCTGGGGAATAAGGACTGTATATCAGCAATTAAACTGTGTAAAATCACAATGTTCTAACTCCTAAGTTCACTATTCTCTTTTCATACATTGTACCCTTGTTTTCGCTATTCCACGAAATGTGGAGATAGCACCGCCAAGTAGCAAGGTGATGATACATTGTTTATTTGAACATCTCTTACTTTATGTAACGTGTTTACGAGATGGTCATCTCAACCGATACTGGGTCTCATATACCCATGCTCATCCATCCTCATCACTGGACATACTTAATATTCAAACGGCAATACTCCTTATATATTCAACCTGCATACAGACTACCATTGCTAATGTTTGGGAGGTTTTCCTCAGTCCATCCATGAGTATTCCGGGATATAGCCTTAAATAGGGCTTGCCATAGTTCAGGCGGTTAGTCGCTGGCTTCCCACCGCGGCNGGGAAGCCAGCGACTAACCGCTTGAGCTATGGCACGGCCTTTTCAGCCCACGTTAGTTCATGTGGGATTTGTGATGGACAAAGTGGCACTATGGTAGTTTCTCTGCGAATACTTAGGCTTCCCCTGCCAGTTCTCCTTCCACCGACTGCTCCACACTCATCATCTATCATCCGGGGCTGGTACAATAAGCAAAATAATGGCCCTCGTACCAAGTGGACTCAGTCTCACCCCACCCTGAGAAATTAAAATAATTAACTAGAAATAAATAAGGCTACAACCGCTTCCTTCTGCAGATTCTCCAATTCACGATTCACTATAACCAAACCATTCGTCGCTATATATGGGCTGAAAAATGTACAGCATCGTTAGATGAACTAGAAATATATATAAAAAAAAGAATATGTGTGATACGTTATAAACCGATATTTAAAGCAAGAAAAGGCTCTAATTATTTCTGTTTTAATTGGACAAGTTTTAAATCACTCGGAATAACGGCGTAATAGTCCCTCCTGACAGCAGCAGCAATAACTACTAATCATAACAATGAAATAGGGCTGTATATTGCAACAATGTAGATATCACAGTTCGAAACAAAAGGGGGCATGTCCGCTCCCGGGCGCTGAACTGCCGTTAGGGCCACAACGCGTCGAGGTGACCCAATAGACCTATGCCTTCATCATCATCATCATCATCATCATCATCATCATCAGTAATCTGTCAGACGACAGGTCCACAGTCTCTTCCAAAACAATTCCTCCACTTAATGCGATCTAGAGCTTTCTCCTTCAAATGACAGTATCCTCTTCTGTCCCCAAGGTCATCCAGCATCTTCTTACGTCTTCTTGTCACTCTATCTTTCCTTATCAGTACAATATCAGATTGCTGATTTTACATACTTCCTGGAAATCTATTAAAAGTAAACAGCTGATTATTAAAGAACGGTGAGTCACATTCATTGTTTTACTTCAATAAAAAAGTAAAGGTATCCCTGTAACAGGCCGTGGAGGCCCATAGGGTTGTGAGATGTCGGGACTCCCACATTTTTTAGACAATCGGCTCACAGATGGTAATGATGTCAGCCTTACGCGCCGGCAGCTCTTTACCTCCAGGAAGATTCCTGGCACTCATTTCTGAGGCTGAGTCGACCTCAGGGCCATAGTGCGGATGGAAGGATTAGGTAAATTGAAAAATTAAATGACCTCATCAGAAATCGAACCCGCGACCTTCAGGACTGCAGCATAGTGCCTCAGCCAACTACGTTATCGCGTGCATCTTTGTCTTTACCGTGATAAATTACTTAAAATATGACCACTGGATGTAATATTCTTTTATATATGGAATGTGAAGCTGACATCTTCAAAGGCAATTATCATCACATGTAAATTAACTACGCAGAAGTGATAGCAATACCATGTCGGGACATCTGGCTGGGATCCTGGTATTCTTGCTATAACGGGACTACTGAAACAGTTACTTTGAGAACGGCATACTTATTAAAAAAAAGCACACTGATATAATAAAGCCTTTTTTTTCTTTGGCGCTATAGCCCCAATTTTGGCCTTGGCCTACCTCCATAAAACTCTACGTTTCACTTCGGTTTACTAGATCTTAGACATTCGGTAGGACTCCTTGGGCGGGTGATCAGCTCGTCACAAGGCCTCTACCTGTACACAAACACAGAAAAATGCACACATACACACACAAACACTAAACTTCCATACCCTGGGTGGGATTCGAACCCACGATCCCGGCTTGCGAACGAGCGAAGACTGTGCATGCCTTAGCCAGGTCGGCTACCGTGACAGGCGTAATAAAGCCTTACATATGGTAACATTTTATTTCAGTTGAAGTTTTAATACTACAACAACAATAATAATTAATTCATCATTAAAATTCTACCAGTGTTTGTCCTGTTGGACGGTGATATTCTTCTGTGGTCCTGTGATGTTGCTTTCGGGTTTGCTTGTGGACTGAAATGGAACTGTTTTTTATGTCCTCAAATGAATCTTAAAGTATAAAATTATCTGTACAGAAATCGGTAACAGGATACAAGAGTTCAGAGTAAGTGATCATTGCAGAGCACAGAAAATGTTTACTTTATTGATGAAATGCATTGTTTTTACTTAATCGAGCATGTTAATTGGAAAAATGACAGTCAGACAGCCAAATGCAACAGGTACTTAAATTTTGTTACCCTCTATATTTGAACTTACGTGCCACTTATTAAGTAGTTTGAAATAATGGCGTTTTTAAACGAAAATAAACTTTATATAAGGAACCAAGCATATACATCCATATAAAAAAACTACACGCAGAATTAGAGTTTTGTATATTTTAATTTTTACATCTTTAGACAGCAGACGAGATGGTTCTCAACTGAATTTCACAAAGAATTCGATCTGTTCCTAATTTCCTCATCAATCAAATTCTGATTTTGATGTTGTTAGAAAACTGTGACACTGTGAAAAAAAATCCGCCAAGGCATGAATTCAACATATCAGAATTAATTTAAAAGTTTTTAGTCTTCTCATATTATTATATGGTAGTGTATCTTGGGTTGCCGATCACAGTGGTACGCGCGGTATGTGGCATGAATTGTCTTCGCTCGCTCGAACGCTGGGATCGTGTGTTCGAATCGCACTCAGGGCATGGATGTTTGTGTGCGTTTTTCTGTGTTTGTGTACAGGTAGAGGCCTTGCGACGAGCTGATCACCCGCCCAAGGAGTCCTACCGAATGTGTAAGATCTAGAAAACCCGAAGTGAACGGAGAAGTTCGTGGAGGTAGGCCTAGGCCCACTGCGGCTTAGTGCCAAAAGAAAGATATAAGATCAGCACTTTCTAAAGGGTTCTGACGATGGTGGATGACACACAGAATTACTGGGGTTTGGGACTTTTTCCATCGTCCGGAATTTTAGTTAATAGAGAACACGAGGTTTCGAAAACTGGATCTGTTTCCGTCTTCAGGTGAGAAAGGAAGACACCTACTCAGTTGGGCTAATCCAGTGATTGAGATTAGCTCTTTCTAAGTGGCCCAACTGAGTAGGTGTCTTCCTTTCTCACCTGAAGACAGAAACAGATCCAGGTCCCGAAACGTCGTGTCCTCTATTAGCTAAAATTCCGGACGATGGAAAAAGTCCCAAACCCAAGTAATTCTGTATATAAGATAAGACCTGGAAATATCCTCATTTAACCAAAATAATAGATAAAAGTAACCGTCTCGACAGAACGGCTGGAACAGCGTTCCTGAACAAGACTGACTTGCAAAACATATGGGAAGAGAGAAATGAGACGGAAAGAGCCATACATGAGAACGGGACAAGCTGATTCCTAACTCTTGGACCGAAGAAGAAGAAGAAATTGGCCAATTTTCTGTCCCTATAACGTTTCTGACGCAGCTGCTCCGTCCATGAACTTGCGATAAGGCTGTACAGGAAACCTGCATGCACAAATACACGCTAGCAATTTCACGGCCCCGTAATCACAGGGGTAGAAATATCAGTAGTAATGTACGTTCGCGTTCAATTGCAATTAGCCCTTAGATTAAAATAGGGAGAGGCATCCACCTACCCCCACACACTTTTATCATCTGCTTAATTATTGAGGAAATTAGCTTCAGTACAAGTCAATAAGTTCCTTTATAAATAGTGCCAACTACTCGTATAACGTTTAATACATATGGTAAATATTCCACAATTTTTGTTAAAAATAATCACTGAGCAGGCTGAAGTACTGGCGGATCCCTAGGTTCGTATTCGGGAAGTCATAGGTTCGCATCTCGACCAGGACACGGGCTATCCTGGCCGAGTCACGACCGCTTCCTTCCAAATCCTTTATAATTCATCAATCACCTAATGTTCCTACCATCTGACTCTCCTGAGTCTAGCTACTAATAGCCGTGTAATACAGTATCAAAAATACAGCGCGAATTCAGCATGAAATCTCACCATTTGAGGGGGTGGGTTTCCCCATGCACCGCGACTAGTAGTCTATTGTACGTCCCCCTTTAATTTCTACTGTCGCCATACCCTACCAGTACTGGTGCTCGCTATCTGCCCCTTTCAGCCAGCGAGGTCGGCCCCTCTTCTGGCAGTGGTACCTGATAACTTCCCCATCTACCAGAGGTTCATAATATTAACTTCCTTTGTTTTTCTGTAGTCTTTCCCAGTCCTACATATTGTAGAATGATACGTAATGGGCGACGTTTAAAGCCATCTCCCACGAATAACACGCATAAATAGTCAATCGCGAACCGTCTCCCTTATATGGTATACCACATTTCAAACATTCACATCAGACTATCACAGAGTAGCACGATACAATGAAACGAAAGACTGGTAGCTTTTTCTCGAACTACTGCATAACTTGTCTTCATGCAACGTATTAACGCTGGACAATTCGTTGCTATGGTAACCCGAAACCGCGTAAAGATAACGATAAATCTCACGCTTACAAAACATTTTATATAGATAAATATAATACTGTCACGTGACCAATAATAAAGGATTCTGGGTTGGATGGTTGCATTTATTAACATCTTCTACAACTAGCTCTTATTTACAAGCAATACAGAGTTATTGCTGATTTATACAACTTACAGTTCATCGTTACACACGCACTAGGATTCTCAGCCTTCACTAGTCGTATCCTGGTAACGGAATTACAAGAGCCTCACTTGACTAAATCTTCTAATCGCACATTATGACTTCACAGGCTGACATCTAATTCTTCAACTACTAACCTGCCGTGGCTATCTCCTATCGAGAACTCTAATTCTCGTCCTCTCGTTACATAGACTCAGGTCGGAGCTCACAGAAAACACGTGTCGCGTGTCAAAATGCGTGTTCATTGGCCCGTTATCCAGCACTGGGTTTGGCGCCAACCACACAGAAAACAACATCCTCCATGCCAGAATGCTGTCTATTGGCCAGTTGCCCAAAACTGGGCATGGCGTGAACCACATAGAAAACACTTCTTGAAATATTTTTCTATTATTGCGTGCGAGTATTTGGGGCGTTGCCTACAAATGTCAAATCAAAGTCAAAGTCACATAGCGACTGACGGTTAGTCAGTCAGTAAAAATTGGTGTCGAGCCCCCTCCTTGGGCTCATGACCAGATATTTGTTACTGTTTGATAGTTACGGTCTTGTTCTTCTGGGGCGCCCTCTCTAACGAGAGGTCGGGCCTGTCTTTTGTATATGCTGCTGATTCTTGCCAGCACAGCCTTTCTCGGGTCTCGCGACCATATTATTGTCTCAGATTTGAGTCGCCTCCTACGACTCGCAGGGTCACGGTGGAGGTATTCGACCCCGCCTCCACACGGGTGTGCCTAGAAATTGGTCTATATGTCACATTATATACTCGCAGAAACATCCTTGGATCGCACTGAAATCGCGAGAGATCACTGCATTACATGGATACATTTGAGTGAAATCTTGTGAAGAGATCTGAATTGCGGGCTGTTTAAATTCATTCCATTTATACACGGAGTCGAGGCGTGGTGGCAGGCATCCAGCAGTGACGAGTGGGGTGTGTTACTTGTGTGTACAACATTTGGCCGGCGGCTACCCAAAGCGGCACACACATTGTAGGTTCAAGGTAGCTGTCTATATATATATATGCCCTGCACTTACCACCCCCGACAGACCAGCTCACAGCGCACACACACACACAGCAATCCTCACACGTTAGCTGCTGCCTAAGCAATTAATCACTCCAAACGGAACCCATCAACTTCTGGTCTATGTTGATGATGTTTGCTTACTGAACGAAAACATAAATACAGAAACTATTAGAAGGGAGTAAGGAGTTCGGCTCAGAAGTAAATTAAGGGAAAGCTAAGTATTTTATGTTCACGTTTCATCTCCAGAATGCAGGACGAAATCACAATAAAATATATCCTTCGAATAAATCACGAACTTCAAACGTGTGCGAAGGTCATGTAAATTAAAATTAAATTTTAAAACATGTTGCAAGGATATTAAATTCCATCTACTGCTTTGAACTACAATTTCAGAATCTCTTTATCTTCCTAGTCATTATCTATAAGATTCTATCTTTATTTCAAACAAGAATTAGGCCATTATGACTGTTCCCAGATTACAATTTGTCCATTTTATCTTGCTTGTTTAGCAGAAGTTTTATACAATAGGAGAGGCACGCGGTAGCGTAGTTGATTGTGGCACTATGCTACAAGTTAGAAGGTCGCGGGTTCGAGTCCCGATGAGGTCATTGGATTTTTCAATTAACCTAAACATTCCAGCCGCACTATGGCCCTGGGTTCGACTAAGCCGGTAACAGAAATGAGTACCAGGAATCTCCCGGGAAGTAAAGGGCGGCCGGCGCGTAAGGCTGACAACCTGACCGCCATCTAGAAAATGTGGGAGTCTCGACCTCT
This sequence comes from Cryptotermes secundus, assembly GCF_002891405.2. NCBI lineage: Eukaryota > Metazoa > Arthropoda > Insecta > Blattodea > Kalotermitidae > Cryptotermes > Cryptotermes secundus. The sequence goes on from NW_019744136.1 coordinate 113,913, forward strand.
CACAACCTTACGGGCCTTCACGGCCTGTTACAGAGAGAAGTTTACCGGAAAGTAATTTCCATGAATGTTGGACTGCCAACAAAAGTGATATTCTGTTAGGGAAATTGTCCTTTTACTTTAAATGTTTTCCAGAATAGTAAAAATGTCAATCAAGACAGAACTGTCAGCATAATGATGATAAATTATTTGAGAACAAGAACAGCGTAAAGTCCCGAAAAGTTGTGGGTATGAAACATACGCCAGACCTTGGCAGTGTACAACATATCGGTGCTGCAAGTTCCCTACGAACGGGCTCTGAGGGCCATCACAATCAAAATCAAGGGCGCATGAATTAACATCTTCGTGTTTCGGCAGATCTGACTGGATACCGAAACGCTGGGCTTTCAACATGTCACTGCTGTGGCCGGTTAGTTACGAAACGTTCTGAAAACAAGAAAACTAGATGTGTAAAACTAAAAGGTATACTGTAAAGCTGTCACTGGTCGTAATTAATGAAGCGCCATACCATGAAGATGTATGGGGGAGTGGAAGTATAACTCCACCAATCTTAATCTCGGCATTAAGCACAGCTGAGTTGTGGGATCTACCCCCAGGGTAACAGCCTCCGGTACTCTTTGTATAAAAGGCTGGGTGGGCACCAGGGCCGGTCTGGATGCTGTGGAGAAGAGGTGGAAAAATATCTTGCCCCTGCCGGGAATCAAAACCCGATCCCTCTGCCGCCCATCCCTTAGCCAGTCGTTATAATGACTGAGCTGTCCCGGCTCTCGGTGGTGTCAGACTCAGGAAATAATAAGCACACACCGGTGAGCAGAATAAGACAAAGACCAATCGGTAGAGACAATTTTGTAGCGCGTAGACCCGTTACTAGGTTGTGACCACGAAACAAATGGGTTGCCACGGCAACGAGTCCATGTGTAATACTTGGAGTGTGTGATTCAGTGAGACTGTTATAGTGCCTGCGTTTTAGTTGTGTTCCCAGGAGAAACCCAGCGTGTGTAAATCTGCGATAGCGCTGTACTTAAATGTGATTAAGAGAACTTGTAACCAAAGGTGCTAATAAATCCAGTCATTAGAACTAAAACCCGTCATTTTCGTCACGCGTACCACACCACACGTGACAACATTAAAAACTCTTCATTTTGCCTACAAAGTATGTGTATGGGTTTCATTTGTTTCTCAGAATAAACACCAATTATTTTTCTAAAGACCAACGAGCATCAGTTGGCCTTAATTTAGCATTTTTTCTTTGACGAAGGAAACTGTACTGTTAAATGTTATTTAGAATTTCATATTTAAACGGCTTTCAGCCCCCCCCCCTCAAGAGAGATGTATCAGGTCTGTATGGTTTTATTTCTATATGTTTGGTCCCACCATACTTGGAGCAGGTTTGATATCAGGACTATCTTTGAGCTGTTAAAAGACAGACACGGAGTGGCGACCACTCGCATACAGAGCAGCACTATCGGTCGGCTACAGGTGTTCTGTTCCCATCGCACCTCACCGGCAAATTTGCGCTTATTCCCAACCTCGAGCGGCTTTATACTGCAGAACACCTCAATGCAGGGTCTTAACGTAATGTCTGAGATAGGAAGGTGACTAATACAGATCAAGTGGCGTGTGTCGCATGTGTTTGTATGTCTTTGGGCCGGATCTGTGGGTGTCATGCGGAATTCTGCTTAGATTGGAGGAAAACCGCGAACGACTTTAGTAAATTCAGTGCGCGAAAATGAAACAGGACGTTGTGTTCTAATACTCAGCAACCAAGACTTCTTATTTTTGTAAAACTATCCCTGTAGCAGGGCGTGGAAGCCCATAGGGTTGTGAGACGTCGAGGCTCCCACATTTTCTAGATAATCGGCTCACAGATGGCGGTGAGGTCAGCCTAACGAGCCAAACTATCCATGCAAAACGCCGTGGAAGCCCATAGGGTTGTGAGATGTCGAGGCTCCCACATTTTCTAGATAATCGGTTCACAGATGGCGGTGAGGTTAGCCTAACGAGCCAAACTATCCATGCAAAACGCCGTGGAGGCCCATACGGTTGTGAGACGTCGAGGATCCCACATTTTCTAGATAATTGGCTCACAAATGACGGTGAGGTCAGCCTAACGAGCCAAACTATCCATGCAAAACACCATAGAGGCCCGTAGGGTTGTGAGACGTCGAGGCTCCCACATTTTCAAGACAATCGGCTCATAGATGGCGGTGAGGTCAGCCTAACGAGCCAGACTATCCATGCAAAACGCCGTAGAGGCCCATAGGGTTATGAGACGTCGAGGTTCCCACATTTTCTAGAAAATCAGCTCACAGATGGCGGTGAGGTTGTGAGCCTTACGCGTGGGCCGCCCTTTAACCCTCAGGAAGATTCCTGGTACTCATTTCTGTTAGAGACTGAGTTGACCCCAGGGCCATAGTGCGGCTGGAAGGATTATGTCAATTAAAAAATCCAATCATCTCATCGGGAATCGAACCGGCGACCTCCCGGCTTGTAGCACAATGCCTCAAACAACTACGCTACCGCGTGCCCCAACATTGTAATTAATATTTTAACTTCCAACTTTTCACCTTCTTATTAATTGTGAAAAAACAATACGTCATCCAAAACTTAATACTGATACCTTAGTGAAGACTGAGAGAAACATAAGGCCCTACTGTGTGAAAAGCCAAGCCCCCACAAATAGCAGCGCGGTGTGCAGTTGACAGGAAAATGAGCAAAAAAAAACGAAGAAATTAATATAACAACATGAATCATTACTTACAACACAAGAAAAGATTAGTTTACTATACCGGCAATATATTTACTCTTGTATCAAAGGTAAGAGCTAGACACCGCACAAACTCAGAGGCGACTTGTACTCTGGATATGCGGGACATACGTGTACTTCTGTAACCGCTCAACTTAAGCAGTAACTTAAAACAGAAATGTAATTAACAAATGTCGCCAAGTCATAAGAGACAAAGGGCTACTGCCGCCTTGTTTAGTTGACAAAGGCGAGAGTAATGTTATAATTGGCATTTGATAACCAACAGAGATGTATTGCTTCTTTGGGGAGGTAACATAATATCACAGCGGTAAAGTCTTTGGTGGCGGCTGTCCAGAAAAAGAGTTCTGGAGTCATTAGGTAACAAGATACGGAACATCCGTAGCTTTGACGCTAGAAATGAGTTACTCATGGCGTATCGAACACGTGATACTCAAGTAGTATAGCAAGTAGTTGATTGGCCAGTTAAAGATCATCTTACATTCAAATTTGAACCAATTACAGTTTAATAACAGGGTCATTTTTTAAAAACTGAAGTGTTTTAAAATTTGGTAGCGATATAACGCTGCCTGTGGTTCCGTATGGGTGTTAAACTTGGTCTCTGACTTTAAGGGAGGAACATAGACTGAGGGTGTTGAGGAGAATATTTGGACCGAAGAGAGATGAAGTGACAGGAGGTTGGAGAAAAACTGCATGATGAGGAGCGTCATAATTTGTACTCTACTCCAAGTATAATTAGTAAGATCAAGTAAAGGAGAATGGGTTGGGCAGGGCATGTAGCACGAATGGAGGAGAAGAGGAATGCATATAGGATATTGGTGGGAAAGCTAGAAGGAAAGAGACCACTGGAAAGACCAAGGTGTAGGTGGGTGGACAATATTAAAATGGATCTTGGAGAGATAGGATGGGAAAGAGGGAAATATGTGGAAACTTTATTTAGCAAACACCCTGGTGCAAGTTTTAAAGCGAACGGACGTAAAAATATTTGTAACTGTAAAGACTATAATTAACAAATTAAACTATGAGCAGTGGTAAATGAAGTGATGTTCAAATGCTTAAAACAAGTCGGTTAAAATTACTTTGTGCTCTGCCTGCCCGAGCAAGATCCGAGACACTGCTCATGCCGACATTAAGAGCGTGTACACAAAGAACTAGTGAGACGCATGAAGTCTCGACGCTCTCTATAAAGGCTACAGAAGGGTAACGGCATAAGTTCTAACAAGAAGAACAGAGCCAAGAAATTCTTCTAGAGGAAGTCTCAATCACGCTGAAATAGGTCTGTCCGGAATTCAAACGTCAGATGTTTCCAGTGAAGACGGCAAGTGGTGAATCTGTTCGTTATTTAACGACGCTGTCTCATCTTCCGACTTTACATACAGTCGAATAAAGGAGGAAACAAAAACAAACTCCGTGGGTTTTGTCTGCAACCGAACTATACCGACCGACTGATCGCCGCTTGTCGGCGAAGTTAGAGCAAACTTTGGCCGCGCCATAGCTCAAGTGGTTAGTCGCTGGCTTCCCACCGCGGCGGCCCAGGTTCGATCGCGGGTCTGGTCAAGTGGGATTTGTGGTGGACAAAGTGGGGCTGGGGCGGGTTTTCTCCCGAGTACTTCGGTTTCCCCCGCCAATCTTCATTCCACCAAATTCTCCATCATCATAACCACCCGGGGCAGGTACAATAGGCCAATCAGTGGCCGCCGTGCCGCGTGGACCCAGCTGGACTCCACCCCCCACTATGCGAAAATTAGCGCCAACTTTAGCTGATAGAGGGTGTCACGTCGTTAGCGCAACGGATCCCCAAAGCCGTTAATCTCGGTTTTCTAGACCGGAGCCCCTATTTCCTTGAAATAGCTCCACAATTATCCCCACGAGGCTGAGTGGACCCCGCTCCAGACCCACTACTCCTCAGAAAATCTGGTAGCGTTGGGAATCGAACCAGGACCTTTGGATCTGTAGTCAGGAACTCTGACCACTAGACCACAGAGATGGTCTGGCGAAGGCCAGCAGCAGTTGTAAACTACAGACAAATCCTCTCGTCAGAGAGGATGTTACATAAGGGGTATGAAAGAAAGTATTCAGTTTTAAAAAAATGCTGGTCGTTAGTCTCAAGGGGCTTGTCGCCAGGGCGAACTCACTGCCGGTAAACCTCCAGTCGTGTAGTAACTCTGCCTCGGACTCTCGGCAATATTCATTCTCCGTCTGAGAGAGAGACAGAGTAGTTGAGTTGCTCTGCTCGCTCAGAGCGCCTACAATGAAAGTCGAACCCTCCTCTCGTCGAAGAGGAGATCCCGTTGCCTAGCAGTGGCAGGGGGGGGGCACAGGAAAGGAGACCGCATAAGGCTACTTTAGGAATGTAGGATGAATACAAATAATTATGTAGGAACCCAGAATTATATATTATATTCTTTTTCATTACGAACTTACTAATATTAAAACAACGCAACACTTGTAAAAAGAGAAATCGTGAAAAAGGAAAATGGGCTTTATAAGATCTTTCTTATTTACTTATTCCAATACTGTCATCAAACAGAAATCATTGTAAATATGGACCCATATGAGAGGTAAAGCGTTCTGCAATTCAACAGAGCACCTGATGACGACCAGATAAAATGGTCGAAACATGTTGTGATTTTAATAAAACTAAATGAATGTTATACATCCTCTGTGTTGTGCTAGATGGAGCAAGATAATTAATTAGTTTATAAGATCTGTTCAGAAATTCATGTTTCGAAAAGCAAGTGAGGATCTAAGATCTTCAACAGGAGAATCATCAAGGTTTGGACATTTCAATCTTTTCTATTCCTCTACTGAAGAGGCTGTCCCTTGTTGGCCGTCAAATCGACTTTCACCCTCTAGACATGTATTCAATTAACTGTTTCGGAAAAACTTCCTGTTCCTTTCTTTCAATATGATAATTGAACTTAAAATATATTTTTCTGATTTCCACTCTTTAAGCTGAACATATTCAGCTCATTATTAATTACTGAATTTCCTTCCAGTTTCTAAAAAGATTCATTATAATGTCGATGAACCCAATTTTGCGAGTTTGAACTCGAAGTCTTTTTTTTTATTGCTAGTGGGGTGGGACTAAGTCCCTTGTACTGCGGCCACTTCTGGCCTATTGTAGCAGCCCCAGATGATAGGTGAGTGTGATTGTGGAGCAATTGGTGGAATCAAGATTGGCACGGGAAACCGAAGTAGTCGGAGAAAACCTGCCCCAGCGCCACTTTGTCCACCACAGATCCCAATTAACCAGACCCAAGATCGAACCTGGGCCGCCGCGGTGGGAAGCCAGAGACTAACCACTTGAGCTATGGCGCGGCCCGAACTCGAAGTTACGATGCATATTGATAATGTGTACGTTAATCATGAAGCTGTGACTATACAAATGAAATATTTCAGTACAACATTAAAATATTAAGGTGAGGCACATTTGAACTTTGGGGACCTGCAAAAGCCACTCGAGGGAGAGGCGTTATCAGGTAAATACAAATTGAACGAGACAAAACATTCTGTTTGGTAGTGATCATAACACGTTTCTTGGTCCCACGAGGACTTCACTTAAGGAACAAAACACTTAGATATGGGTGTTTAATTACATAAAAATACATTTCCCAGCTCTCAAATTAATCCCGGCGCATCGAACACGAGGTACACTAGACTCTAATAACTCAGTATAACGTCGATTGCCCAGAGGAACTAAAAAGGAGCCTAATTCTCTTCACTTCTGCCTCTATGGATAGTAAAACCAGACGCACTGCAATGTGGGGTACGCAAGTATAAATGCGTCCTTTGCTATTCTGAATATTGCGTATCCAAGTCGATTTAATTTCGCGATATTTAAAGAAATTTCAAAACATATTTTCTGCCTTTGTAACGAGCTTTACTGCAAGGTATTAACGCAGTAAAGCTCAGGACAAAGAGGAAAAGACATGTTTAAAATGGAATTTAAATTGGTAGCTTCATAGCTCGTACTCTTCGCCAGATATTAATAAGAACAATCAAGTCAAGGAGTATGAGATGGGCATGGCATGTAGAACGCATGGGAAGAGGAGGAATTCATACAGAGTTTTCATGCGAAATTCAGAAGGGTACAGACCAGCAAGAGGTAGGAGGATGGTATTAGTGTGGACGGAAGGAAAATTGGAAGAGAGAATAAAAATACAATTTTTTTAATGGTGCTGTATCAAACAGTTAAGTCGGTTAAGTTACCGGCATGTATTTTTTCTTTGACGGTTGATAATACTGAGCGAAGAGTAAAGGAAACGCCGAAATGACTGGCAGCAGGGAAGTTCTAACACCCTAACAAGACCTCCCCTGCACCGGATATATCAACCACAAATTCTAGCTGAAATGACCAGGTCTCGAAATTTTGGGTGGTGACAGTGACTGAAGCAGCTGAAGTCCGTAATGAATACCAAGAATAAGTCCAGTCAGTGTGTCTTCACAGTGACATGTGGTATTGAGGCTTAACTAGGGGTATTCGTTGGGGGATACGCCCACACTGTTATCACGAGGGAGAGCACCATGTTCTCCTTATTATACCCTGCATGAAACCAGCAGATCAATAAAGAAACTTACGGCATTAATATTACCTCAGTACGGGCCTATTATTTCGTAATGTTCGGGTCTATTATGATGAAAGGTTAAAACCGCATGTTTTTCATCGGCTCGTTTCCTTCTGGCCCTTACAAAAGCACCATCACAGTCCTCCTTCAACAGGGTGCAGAAAATGTGACTTATCACCAGGGCCCGGATTTTGATGACATGTCATATTTCTTTCCTTGTATCCTATGCGATGCTCTAAAATATATAAATCTCGGATATGAGCAGCTGGTTATAGAAATGTAAATTTTATAGGTAATTTAATGTCATTTTTTTACATTTTTAGGTTTAAGGTCATTTTTTCATTTTGGGGGTAATTTTTTGGTAAGTTTTTTATCTCTTAAGGGTATTTCCTGTCATTTTTGGCAATTTTTGGGAATTTTTCTTCATATGTTTTCTGAAATGTGAATAACATGGAAGCGAAGTGTTCTTTCTTTTCTCCTTTAGGCCATTTTTCTGGATTTTTTCGGTCATTTTTTGAATATTATCAGGTCATCAAAATCTGGGCACTGCATAATACATTTTTGGGTCATATTTTAGGTCATTTTTCTGGATTTTTCGGTCATTTTATAGGTAATTTTTTAAATATTTTCAGGTCATCAAAATCCGAGCCCTGCCTATCACGATAAGAACACAAGGATGCATGCTGTCGCTACACAGTTTATCATAAAAATATTTTCGTAGGGACAGCTCAGTCAGTACAGTGGTGGCTACGTTCTGGGCAACTGAGGTTCGATTTCCGGCAGGATCAGGAAACCTTCTGTGAGATTTGAAGTTACCATGGCTGCTCCATAGCTGAAGCGGTTAGTCACTGGTTTCCCACCGCGGCGGCCCGGGTTCGATCCCGGGTCTGGTCAAGTGGGATTTGTGGTGGACAAAGTGGCGCTGGGGCGGGTTTTCTCCGAGTACTTCGGTTTCCCCTGACAATCTTCATTCCACCAAATTCTCCATCATCATAATCACCCGGGGCAGGTACAATAGGCCAATCAGTGGCCGCCATGCCGAGTGGACTCAGCTGGACTCCAACCCCCACTATGCGAAGAGGTTACCATGGTGGTGACTTTGAAGAGTCATTCTGGGATGGGCAACAGGCCCTATTTTTGTTGTCGTTTATTAAATGACGCTGCCAATAACTCAGGCTATCGTCGAATAAATATTATGAAATGAATCCAATGGATCCAAGGCCAGCAGACTTATGATGTAGAACTGAAGAAGTCTCTTGAGATGACTGTCGAAGATGATTGAGAAGACATGGCAAAAAGGGAATTAGGCTGTGAAAAAAAGACTTAATGTGTGCTGTAGTTACAGTGAGAATGGTATAATTATTGTATTGAAATCCGTTGCCAGGATACGACTAGTGAAGACTGAGAACTCTAGTATGCGGGTAACGGCAAACTGTAACGTGCGTAGATAAGAGATAGCGCTGTAATTACCTGTAGTTCCGAGCGGTACGTATATGGTGTCAATAAATGCAATCATCCAATCCAAACCCCGTCTAACAGTCATACCCGATACACGTGACAGTATGCAGTGAATAATGAATTGGCGACGGATGTAGCATAAAGTAGCCGTCTCCTAATTTAAGGTATTATACCGGTACCTTCCTGGTGGGACCGAAGAAAACCACGAAATATCTGACTCAGGATAGCCGGTGTCCCGGGTGAAATTCGAAACGAACATCCACCGAACAGAAATCAGAAAAGTTTTCGCACCAGCCGACTTTATCCGTAAAATGTGATTACCAGGGTGAGAGCATAAATATTCATTCCATCACTGTATTTTATCATATAGGTACTGTCGCCTGAATAACTCAGTTGCATGCCTCATCACATATTGGGAGACGAGTGTTCGATTTCTGGCAGAAGTAGCGATTCTTCTTTGAAGTTTGAGGTTCTCGAAGCGGTGACTATGAAGACTGCCGTCTTCTGGGACACGACGCTGCATACTTTAGCCAACAGGTACCAACATTTGGAAGAAATGATACTGAATATAAAGGCAAAAGGTTAAGCAAATAAAGAAATTACCCATTTCTCACGTAACCCGAAGGTTCGTTACCATGTTTTCGAATGCCTGCAATATAATTCTGAACAAGAATTGCTTAGAAGAGTTGATCTATATGTGAAAAAACCAAATGTTCGTCAAAAAGTCTAAAACGGCTTCATAATAAACAAGAAGTTCTGGGAAGAACTAATAGTCTACTTCCCTTTGATGTGACAAGGATGGCAGAGAAAACGACGCGTCCAACAACTAATCTATCGTTGCATGTGTATTCGTTGCAGCGGTAATGATTTTACCGAGCCGTTGCCTAGCAACGATAACGGAACACACACACACAGATACACAGACTAATGTGAGAGATTTATGAAGTACACCGTTAAGATGGGCTCAGATACCATGATATACATATCAGGTTTCATGAAGATTGGTTCAGGCATTGAAAATTTTATTGAAGGGGGGAGGGAACTCACAGACAATATGGGTCAGCTCATAAGCTTAGTTTTATTTTTTCAAACTAAGGAAAGTAGGCTAATAATATAACACCGAAATCACTCACTCATGGAGCTGAGCCCTTCTTGAGAAGCCGCCAATTGTGCAGATACTCAAGAATTACCCAGCATTTTATGGAACCCGAAGGTTCATTACCGTGTTCACAAGAGCCCTCCACTGGTCCCTATCCTAAGCCAGCTCGATCCGTCTATACCACACCATCTTATCCTTCTAAGATCCATTTTATTATTGTCCACCCAGCTAGTGGTCTCTTGCCTTCTGGCTTTCCCACCCATATCCTATATGCATGCCTCTTCTCCAAATTCATGCTACACGCCCTGCCCATCTCATCCTCCTTGACTTGATCATTCTAATTATAATCGGCGAAGAATGAAACTACTCATTATGCAGTTTTCTCCAACCTCCCGTCACTTCATCTCTCTTCGATCCAAATATTCTCAAACACCCTCATTCTATGTTCCTCCCTTAATGTCAGAGACCAAGTTTCACACCCATACAGAACCACAGGCAAAAAAATATAGTTTTGTATGTATATTCTATTTTTTATCTTTTAGATAGATGAGAAGGCAAAGATTCCGGAATATCACCGAAATACGAAAATTAACAAAACACGTTTTGAATATTGAAGTATAGAATTTGGAAACGTTGGATCCTAGTTACTTGAGAGCCACATTTTTGTGGCCCCCGGTTGGGTTCCAGTGCGTGAAGGCCGTCAAGCACAACTGTCAGATCAAGTCACATTGTACGCGGCTGTCAGAGCATATTGAATGGTACAAGGGAGGCGAAGTCTTCTCCACGTAATGGGAGTCCAGTCAACATAATTCTTATGTAACCTGTCACCGAACCCCATCTTAACTGACAGCTTACATTATTCAACTTCCTTCTAATAACCCACGTTGAGGTTTTTAGTGGACAGTAATACGGGTGATGTGATGAAATAGGGTCTCCACAGCAATGGTCACTTCGATGATAAGCAGGACAGCTAGAGTCATCTGCTATTTCTTGAAACCATCACGTATGCGGTTGTCTGAGACTTGTAATTTTAAAAATTCGAAAGAAAAAAAACTTCTCTAAACGAATATACAAAATAACCCAGAGCGACAGAACCTCAGGGACTATTTACAGAAGACATTTCTAACAACATACTGCAAGCATGCAGCTGTTGTCTCCTACTGTCTTCATTTGAACATAATGTTTTTCTCTTTTTTTACAAAGGTATAAATTGTATTTATTTGCTACTTTCTGAATTACAAGTTATCTCTTTACATTCTTCCACATTTATATGTTTTAAACGTAACAATTAAATAACAATATATATAAACAAATGACAAACAATTCTTCCGAAACGTCTGTCACGATGAAGGCAAGAGGGGGAGGAGTGAGAGGATGGTACTGAACCACTAGCACGATGCAAACTGAAATGAAGGGTCCACATAAATAAAAACCGACTTTAGAATGGACGAGCCGTGGTTGAGCTTCCGTTGAAGACAAGAAATGGAAAATAAAAAACTTTTAGTTCCTCTTTCTGTGCAAATAAGAATCGCATTTTCTTCGCAGTGTAAGTTTAACATTTATGGCTTATTACAAATCAGATTTCCGGTGACAAGTTTATATACAATATTGGTATACTCCANTCTACCCATCTATCCATCTATCTGTCTATGGCTGTACAGCCATCTGTTAAACCTTGGCGGTGTTTTCTGTTTCTTGATCCTTTACGCAGTTGGTAGAAGTTCTTGGACGACGAGGGCTCAGCCGGTCGCAAGGCCGCTGGCTACATACATGACAACACAAACACAGAATAAACGCAGACAGACATCCATGCCTTAAGTGGAATTCGAACCCACTATCCCAGCGTTCGAGGGGGCGAAGACAGTTCATGCTTTAGACTGCGCGGCCACTGTGATGGGCAGTGCGTATTAACTCAAAGAATCATCCATTTGCTGTTCCACTTCAAAATGTTTTGTCTTCCTTCCCTGCATTTCTGAGCGTGCAAATTGGTCTCTCATGCTGAGGGGAGAATATTCACTGAGATTTAGGAATGTCACGGGGAGAAGAATATTTCGGCCCAAGAAGGTAGAGAAAACTGTACGTGTATACTGAGCTTCATAATCTGTATCACTCGCCAAACATTATACACTGCCTACCATGACAGAAGCGTTTCACAGAGATTTGATAATGGAACTTGAAAGAAACAAACACTTGCAAGTCTTAGGGGCCAATAATAGGGCAATATTATCATGGATCTCAGAGAAACTGAATGGGAGGTGAAAGCATACGGGCCAATGGGGGATTCCTGTAAACAAAAAGCCTTCAGGTTCCATAAAACGAGGAAGTTCCTTGACTAGCTTCTCAAGAAGGGTTCTGATCCATGAGTGAGTTAATTTCCCCTGTTCCTGCTTACTGTAAAACTCTATTATCTGTTGTAATTTGTACACTGTTCGTTTCAGATTAATTACTATTCATTATTAATGCATTCATTCATTCATTCATTCGTAATCTGTCAAGACGACAGGTCCACAGTCTCTTCCAAAACAGTTCCTCCACTTGATGCTATCTAGAGCTTTCTCCTTCAAACGAAAATATCCTCTTCTGTCCCCAAGGTCATCCAGCATCTTCTTACGTCTTCTGGTCACTTCTATCCGCCCCTCTATCTTTCCTTCAATAACTTATTTTAGAAGGCAGTTACCGCGTAAGATATGACCAATCCAATTAGCGTGCATATAGAAACATAAAAATCGAGGCGGAATTCTGAAGGGAAGAGAGCACTTACAAGACCTAGCTAGAAATGGGAAGAAAACAGTGTCGCGTGTTAGTGACTAGATATGTTATTTGGGTTCGTAATTGTGTTTATTGGACTCTTATAAATTGTAGCTACAAGTAATTATAACGCACTCGCTAATACATGCACTATACTTCTCAATAAAGCATAATGCTCAGTCTCAGTCTCTTATAGTCCTCACAAATCGTTGCTCGGTTACGGTTCCCAATAATGTAGATTCTTCTGCTCTCATGTTTACATCGTTGCCAGCTGGTTACCATCCCATAGCTCATAGCTCTTTGCCCTAACTGTCGACTTTCAACTAACTAACTTCAAAAGTCAAAGTTATGTTACGACCGGCGGTCAGTCGACTAGTCTGTCTTGGTGTCAAGCTCCATCTGGGGCCCAAGACCAAATTTTATTACTGTTAGACGGCTGAGGGTTTCTTAAAGTGGGGCTCCCTCTCTGGCGAGAGAACGGGTCTGTCATTTACAACTGCTGCTGGCTCTGGCCAGTGCAGTCATTCTTAGGTCCGAGTCCTGCAGGACTCGTGACCACATTCTATTGTCTCAGAACAGACCCTCCCCCCCAACCTGGAGGGCCTGGTCCCCGGATTTATATCCCTCAGGAACAGGGTTGTCCGGTTATACCCCCAGGCACTGGGTTCTCTTTCTGTCGCCTCCAACTCTGGTGAAGGAGGTAGAACGTTCCTCCGAAACATCTATATGTTGCCACATCGAAAGGTAATCTTCACGGTTACAGCCATGAGAACCTCAGATATCATTCTCCTATCCTGGAGATGGAAGTAGTAAGTGCCTCCGAAATCCTAGTAGTGATCCACAGACTACACACCGTGACATTTCAGATGACTCTAGTATTCCTAGTTACCGACGTGTGAACCTCAAATCTCATTCTTCTACCCTGAAGATGGAGGCAGCAGGTTCCTCAGAAACTTTGGTAACGATGTACAAGACTAAACAGCGTCACATCCCGGAGGATATTAGTATTCACAGCCTCAGCCTTGTGAAACTGAAATCCCACTCTTCTGACTTGAGGAGGGAGGCAGTAAGTTGCTCCGAAACGTTGGTAACGATCTACAGGACTACACAGCGTCAGACACCAATTGTACTCGCGGTTCCAGCAGTGAAAACCTCAATTCTCATGAACCAACAGATGTCTGAATCCTTCTAAGCCTGTCCAAAAAAATCCTTTGGGTTATGTCGACGCAAACAACACGCTGTGCATGCTGCCAAGATGCTCAAATTACCGAGAGATGGAAGAATATTCTCAAGTGTTGCTGAATTGTTCTTTTCCATCAAAACAATTACTTGCCATACCATCCAGCAAGCTCGGCGAAGTATACAGTATTTCCTATGTCTGGAGCTCAACTTGAAAATGTGAAGGAAACAAAAGAACCGTGGCCTTCTCTCATTACAACTCTGACGGTTATTTGTTTCATTCTGCGCAGTAATTCGGTCTGACTGCTTGTGTTTAATGATGGATGAAAGCACCGATCGCATTGCAAACCGAGAACAGATATCGTCTCCTTCTAACCGACATGAATACGGATCCAGTGATCCCCAGTAAATCAAAATGAGACACGTTTTAGCATATTCTCATATAGCATCAACGTTCTCATGTTAACTGAACATGTTGAGACCGCTGTGGTTTCACGTACATATTGTACGTATTCCATAGGCTCCTGATTCGAATGTTGCTTAGTCGATAGACAGATGTCGTTTGTATGGTTTTACTAAGTCACTCCAGGTAAATACTAAGATGGTACTTTAAAACACACCGCCATACAGTCCTTCACCGTTCCTTCTGACATACTCCTATTAATTGTCTTATGATTAAAGCCCATCTATCTATCTATGGCTCTACAGCCCTTTGTTGAACTTTGGCCGTTTTTTTTTTCGGTTTCTTAATCTTCTTACACAGACGGTAGGACTCCTTGGACGGGTGATCAGTCCGTCGCAAGGCCGCTATGTACACACAGAACAAGACAAACACAGAATAACGCTCATAAACATCCATGCCTCGAGTGGGATTCGAACCCAAGATCCCACTGTTTGAGCAGGCGAAGACAGTTCGTTCCTTAGACCACTTGGCCACTGTGATCGGCACACAGGATCCTATAAACCATTGATTTTACATAGCGTAGATAGAGGAACCAACAATCAGACGACGAGAAAGTGAATAGAAGACGTCACAATAATTTTTCTTTTTAAAAAATAATTACCGCGAGCATTATTTAGTTTTTCACTTTCTAGAAGCAATTGACACTGAATCAAAATCTGTGCATCTTTTGTGGGAAAACCGCAATTTGTGTTCTTTCACGTAAACCAAACTTATACCGACATCTGTGTAAGAAATAAATATACGGTATTAATAAATTAGAATATTCTGCCCGGACTGTTGACAGCGCATCCAAGCCACAACAATTTACGAAGTCAGAACTATGCACAGTATTAGCCAAGATAAAATTCTCGATCCTGAATGAACACAGCATGTTCCAGCCAAAGAAATATATGTACACCAATGTTTTTCAAAAGTATGATACAGCAATGTCCGAACTATACACAGCAACTGCAACTAAACTCCTTGGCTTTTAGTCCGCAAGCGAAATATACCGACCGAGCGAACGCCGCTTGTCGGTGAAGTTAGTGTCAACATTTGCGGATAGAGGGTGTCGCGTGGTCAGCGCAACGGATTCCCGCGGGCCACAGCCAAGCCAAAATACGTGATCCTCAATGCACAGTATCCTGACATTGCATGGAGGGTGAGACTGAAAGTATGTAAAGATAGTCCGTGTACCGGCTGGGATGCGAACTTCGCAACTCCCAAACAGGGCTAGATTTACAGTTGTGAGGTGGCCCAAGACATTCAAAACGTGGAGGCTCTTATCATTAACAACAAATTCAAGTTATGACGATTATTTTCTATTTTATTTTTATAATAACTAAAAATAAAAACCAGCTTTTGGCAATTTTAGAGAAGCAAAACTATTAGTAAAATATGTGGGTTCTATTTCTGCTCCAGAATGCAAGTCAGAAGCCTCAGCACTTGAGCTAACTTGCACGGTCTGAAGACAATACGTAACAGACAAGTGTTGCCAATCGGTCCGAACTAATACACATCCCTACATAAAACTGTATAATCCATACAATACACAGTAACAATCAGACACATTACAGGACTATATTCGAGCGTGCACCCCAAGTCAGACTCCTCTATCTTAACTATAGTCAATGCCAGTACAGTCAAGTTTCTCGGTCCAGACTATACACAGAACACGCCCAAAAAGGCAAGTTATTCTGTGCACCCTACACACAGTATATGATAGCCAAGACAGGGATCGAGTTGCGAGCTGATGGAAGGAAGAGACGACTCGGATGTCGCTGGGCGCTCACCGCACCGACTGTGTCATCTTCCTCTGACAGCCACATAAACAACTCAGCATCGTCGTCTTCTCGAGGTCCGGACGAGCAAGCTGAGATGTCTACCCGAGTGAGTGGGACGTTAGGGATCTTGGGGTGAAGGCGTATGTACACAGTCCTGAAAACTAGACGCTGTGTTATGACTACTGTCCTGGTCTAACTTGTGTCGCGTCATTAAGCCAAATGAACAGGCTCAAACACTGCGCTTCATACACGGACTATATATGTAGATTACAATGACGCTATCGATAACTAGTTTGCATTTTATGCACAGACTATCGATACCAAGACAATCCGCGATTATACAGATCCACTATCGATAACTATCTCACATTTGATAAACAGACAATATCGATATCATGACGATATCGATAACTAGTTTGCATTTTATGCCCAGACTATCGATACCAAGACAATCCGCGATTATACAGATCCACTATCGATAACTATCTCACGTTTGATAAACAGACAATATCGATATCATGACGATATCGATAACTGGTTTGCATTTTATGCACAGACTATCGATACCATGACAATCAGCGCTTAGACTCATCCACTATTGATAACTGTTTAACCCTTGATACAGCCACTAACAGTTAATACCATGGCATTGTTCGCCACACTGGAACAGGTGCACACGTGGAAATTCTATTTATCTATCTGTCTATTTATCTATAGCTCTATGGCCCTTTGTTGGACCTTGGCCGTTTTTCAGTTTCTTAATGCTATGCACAGTCGGTAGGACTCCTTCAACGCGGGATCACTGCGTCGCAAAGCCGCTAACTATACAAAGAACAATACAAGCACAGAATAAAGGCACACGGACATCCATGCCTTGAGTGGGAATCGAACCCAAGATCCCAGAGTTCGAGCGAGCGAAGACGGTTCATGTCTCAGACCCCGTGGCCACTGTGATCGGCTACGTGGAAATCCACTGACGCAAATTCTAAGTGAATGCCGTTAATTAAGGTTCTATTTCATTCATTATGCATCTTATTATTCTTCTTCTGCAGATTCAAGGACTGAGTCATGATCCTTTCCGAGACCAAAGGAACTGTTGTGCTCATTTTCTTCTTGGACTTCCAATGCCCCGTCTTCCATTAGGATTTAAAAAAATATGCTTGCCACGGTAGGCGTTCAGGTGGCATCCTTTCTACATGATCATGCCACTCATTTCATATTCCTGATCCCTTCCACCGTTTATTCTGTTCTTGTTATCTCATATCAGTACTTCCTACTTTATCCCTCAGTGAGATACGTAGCAGTGATCACAGAAACATCATTTCAGATGCTTCTGTTTTCCTTTTGGCTTCATCTCTCAGTACCTTCATTAGGTCGTGGTTACGAAAATTTAACACTTTTAAACATGAACATATTTTTTGAACACACTCTTGATTTTGAGTTTCTCACAGCGGTGATTATGAAGAACGATGTATTCTGGGAGGTGAAGCCATGCAGTTTGGTAGAAGATTACAGACGTTTCGGAGGAACATACTGCCTCCACGCTCAGGGAAGACGAATAAGACAAAGAAAGAAGCAGCTGGAAACAACCACAGGCCCTTCGTCCAATATAATGTTACAGCAAGAGATGAACGTACATGCGACTGTCCATTTGGGCTTCTTGTGTGTTGTTTTCCTATGATTCTACATTAACTCCTACTGACTAGTACACATAATGGTCGCCTCCGTTTTGTGGAGGAAGTGCTGACATGAGTAATGGGTTCAGCGGAACATAGACGAAACCCGTCCGATTGATTCGTCAATCACGATGTGAGGCCGGTCACGGTAGCCGAGCAGTCTAAGGCATGCACTGTCTTCGCTCGCTCGGAAACCGGGATCGTGGGTTCGAATCCCACTCAGAGCATGGATGTCTGTGTGCGTTTTTCTGTGTTTGTATACAGGTAGAGGCTTTGCGACGAGCTGATCAGCCGCCCAAGGAGTCCTATCGTATGTCTAAGATCTAGAAAAACCGAAGTGAACTGAGAAGTTCATGGAGGTAGGCCTAGGCCCACTGGGGCTGTAGCGACAAGGAAAAAAAAATCACGATGCGACCACGTGATAAAACCGCTTATGATATTTCGAAGCCTTATCCTAAGGGTGACTGAAACAGCGGTCGATAGAGGACGTAGTTCTTTGCATAGGCTGTCTGATAAATGATTCGCCGTGCTAGAGCTGCAACTTCTCCAACAGCGGCGTATGACGCGCAGTCTAAACACGTGCAAATGCTCTGATATATAATTTGATAAAGAAAAATGTTTGCTTACATGAGACAAGGTATCTGTCTTTCTAAATGATAATAAAAGGTAAAGATGTCTCTGTGCTTAACTAATTAAGCACTACGCCATAAAGGGGTATGGGGCAGTGAATGTATAAATCCATACTTTATTGTGCTCGACAGTAAGAGTCAGTGGCTGAGTGATTTGGCTTTCAGATACAAAATAAAAATATGGTGACTAGCTACATACATTTCAGTAATAGCATTTTTTTTCACATTGCCACATTATACCCCAATTTCCCCATTTTGTAATCTACCTCTCTACTCAATCGTACATTATTTGAACATGTCAAATGCAACAAAATGGCGGAAAGTCCCCAAGTTCCTTACATACTGCACAACTACAGAGACTATGAACATTCCAAGAAACCTACACAAAACCGTCAGAGTAACAGTTAAAATCTTTTATCAAATTATAAAATGAGTATTATGGAACAGAGACATACTAAAACAACGCAAAAATACTTCTGTAATGTAGATTTAAACCAACAGCAACACCTGACACGAAAACATGAGCCGTTACAAAATACACGTAGGTTATGAGAAGTATTCTGGGAAAAACAAGGAGGGACGGAAATAAAAATGAAATTTCTAGAGAATATCGATATCACATTCCGTTAAAAGCGACAGAAGAAAAACTACTTAGTGGTTTAGCCATGTAAAAAGAAAGAACGGAGCAAGGACACAAAAGAGGGCATTAAAATTAAAATTTCAAGGAAACAAAGTTAGAACTAGATGATTCAGCTAAATATTGGAAGACATTAAAAGAGGAAAAACTACGGAAGAAAGAAGAGATTCTAGACTTTTCGTCCATCAACCGTTACAAAACTGAAACGCTACTGTAATAATAAGAAGAAGAATACCAAGGAGTAGGTGGGTAGACAATATTAAAATGGATCTTAGAGAGATAGGGTCGGATGTATGGATGGGATTGATCTGGCTCAGGATAGGGACCAGTGGAGGGCTCT
Source organism: Cryptotermes secundus (assembly GCF_002891405.2). NCBI lineage: Eukaryota > Metazoa > Arthropoda > Insecta > Blattodea > Kalotermitidae > Cryptotermes > Cryptotermes secundus. The sequence goes on from NW_019744136.1 coordinate 133,234, forward strand.
TGTGAACACGGTGATGAACCTTCGGGTTCCATAAAATGCTGGGAAATTCTCGAGTAGCTGCAGAATTGGCGGCTCCTCCAGAAGGGCTCAGCTCTATGAGTAAGTAAGTAGGTGGGTATTAATAATAATAATGATAATGATAATAATAATAATAATCATCATCATCATCATCGTCATCATGAGGAAGCGGAGGAGGAGGAGGAGAAGGAGAAAGAGGAGAAGGAGAAGAAGAAGAAGAAGAAGACTAAGGCAAAACTTAAAGGGAAACACTCGAAAAACAAATTTCGTGGAAGATAACAGGAACAGACTGTAAAGATACTGAAATAAAATCTGAGAAAAATAATACAAAGTTGAGAAGTAAAAAGAAATAGAAAGTAGACGGGACTTGATTCTACAAAGCAGACGCTAACAAGGTGAAAGTGCGGCATGTGTTACAGAACATGAAGGTTAAAAGAAATGATAACAGGAAGAAGAGACATAAGCAGGAGGAGTAATGATGTAAGACAGACAAGGTGCGGCATGGCGCGCTGCACGTAACAGGTAGGCGCGCTTAATGGAGCATGCAATCGAGAAGGACCGCCGGCCGATCTGTCGGCCAGTTTATTCCGACTTCTGCACAACACGGTCAGTGGTGGATTAGTACAGTTCTTTTTAAACACTGCCATCTAGCTTCATCGAGTGTAACCACGTCTAGCATCCTTGTTCCCTAGAAGTAACAGAGTCATTCTGGAGAAGGTGTGTCACAGTCCAGCAAAATTGGTGGCCAATTTATTTATTTATTTATTTACATGTGGATTTTAACGACGTTTTAGTAGCTAAACTATATAATGTTGAATGGCTGGATAACAGATGAATGTTAATTTGTATGGAACTTGGAAGGAAGCCGTCACTGGCATAATCCAGGTAATATCTTCGCTTTTGCCTTGAGGGACTGGTTCACAAACAATTTCACTAAAATCGCTCATCTAAACTGAGTCTACCGGAAGAAGACCCACAGATGGTGGGGTTATGGCGTCCGAGGCTACCCTCTCCCTACCTACTGTTGTAACCCCCTTCAGCCCCTGTGTCCTCTATCAACAAGCCCACAGCGCTTGTCGAACAGAACGGCTAGACGAATGGAGGGGACTATTGGAAGGGGAGGTAGGTCCATGCGTGGGACTTGTTTCCTTGGCTTCAGTTATAGTACGTGTAATACTTATGTTTGCAATCGGTATTTGGTCTCTCTTCCTTCATCTTGCTTTAACACTGTTACCACAAGTCGCATATTCGAACCCCTGAAAGCCTTAAAGGGATTATGAACCCATTACTGCAGGAGGATCACAACGATCACCCTAACTAAATTCGAAATCGCATACGTCGTATCTGCCGGTCACGGTAGCCGAGCGGTCTACGGCATGCAGTGTCTTCGCTCGCTTGGAAACCGGGATCGTGGGTTCGGATCTGTTTCCTGTGAGGTACGAACTGAATTCTTATATATTATTCTTATACACTGCCGGTCACAGTAGCCGAGCGGTCTAAGGCATGTACTGTCTTCGCTCGCTTGGAAACCGAGATCGTGGGTTCGGATCCCAATCAGGGCATGTCTGTTTAGTTTCTGTGTGTGCGTTTTTCTGTGTTTGTGTACAGGTAGAGGCCTTGCGACGAGCTGATCACCCGCCCAAGGAGTCCTACCGAATGTGTAAGTTCTAGAAAAACCGAAGTGAACGGAGAAGTTCATGGAGGTAGGCCTAGGCACATTTGGGCTGTAGTGTCAAGGGGAAAAAAATAAGTCGTATCTAAGTTACACTGGAACACACAAACACTACGTTATATGTTACGGCAGTCTGTGATATCTGAGTTAATTAGTACACCTCATATCTGAAGTGCAGAATATCTTATTGGAGTTTTGTCGAAGTTATTTGTTGCTGTGGGGAGGTCCAGGCTCGATGGCACAGAGAATGATTTACGAGAGCTAAAAGTGAAGAGATAGAGACAAAAGTATATGATAAATGATAGCGAAGAATGGGAATCCGTCGCGTCCTTAAAGGACCGTACAGAGCAGAAGTAGAACCGAGTAGTACCGAGACTACAACCTAGGCGTCGAGACGTTACTAATTAACTAAACTAACTTCATGGAGCTGAGCCCTTCTTGAGAAGAAGCCAATTTTTCAGGTACTCAAGAAGCTCCTTGCATTTTATGGAACCCGAAGGTTCATTACCTTGTTCGCGAGAACCCTCCACTGGTCCCTATCCTGAGCCAGTTTGATCCAGTCCATATTATTCCAGCCTATCGTTCTAAGATCCATTTTAATACTATGCACCCACCTACGTCTTGGTCTTCCTAGTGGTATCTTTCCTTCTGGTTTTCCCACCAATATCCTACATGCATTCCTCCTCTCCCCCATACTGCTACAAGCACTGCCCATCTCATCCTCGACTTCATCATTGTAATTATACTTGAAGAGTACAAGTTATGAAGCTCCTCATTATGCAGTTTTCTCCAACTTCGTTATCACGTGTCCTCTCTTCCTTCCAAATATTCTTCTCAATACCCTGTTCTCAAACACCCTCAGTCTATGTTTCTCCCTTAATGTCAGAGACCAAGTTTCGCACCCATACAGAACCACAGGCAAAATTATAATTCTATATATTCTAATTTTTTCTTGAGTAGCTGCAGATTTGGCTTCTTCTCAAGAAGGGCTCAGCTTCATAAGCAATATTAATAACAGAATGTTTATGTTTTTAGATAGCACACGAGAAGACAAAAGGTTCTGGACCCGAATTCAATCTCTTCTTAATTTCTCCCTGAAACAATTTTTTATTTTGTTACTGTCGTTCCACAATATTTGAACTCTGCCACATTTTCAAAGCATCTGTTACCTATCTTCGTGCCACGATTTTGCCCTGCATTGTGGTTACGAGACAGCAACATATAGTTAATTTTTTTCTTCATTTACTTTAAGACCAACCTCCTTATTTGCGTCATCTCACATTCTCCTAAAGGTCTAATTTTGAATCACCTGCAATAGCTCAGATTCAAATCCCAGGTCAGGTCATGTGATTTTGTAAGGGGGAGAAAGTGGCACTCCTATGGGTTTTCTCCCAGCACTTGGGTTTCCCCTGCCAGTTCTCATTCCACAAAATGATCACATTCATTAATAACCCTATCATGGACGGTGTACAGTCCCACAGCCTCGTCAAATAGCCAATTTAAATAAAAGTACGAGTACAAAGCCATGCGACGGCAGCTCTGGATCTGCTTTCGGAAAATCGTTTCCAGCAGCTTCTCCAAGCATGGCATAACTCGTACACAGAACCGATTACAATTTGAAAATGACCAGGTAGACGGAATGTTATCCCTCTAAATTAATCAATTATTACACCGTGAAAAACATGTATAGGGGAGTGGAGGTATGCCTCGACCATTCCTAACTCCGGACTGGATGAAGGTGAGTGGTCAGCTCCACTCCACTGCCGCCTTAACCCTAGGGAAGCAGCCCCCGGTACACGTTGTATAGGAAGGCTGGGATGACCCCAAAACCGGTATGGACGCTACAGAGAAGAGGTAAATAAATTTCTTTAATATGCCAGGAATCGAAAGCCAGATACTTGATGGTCCAGCCGGTAGCGTAATCGCTATACCAACTGAGCTATCCTACCTCATGGTAATATTTTACAAAAGCACACTGATTAAGTCTGAGGTTCTCATAGGTGGATCTTCTCTGACATATAATGCCTTGAGGGAACCTACTGCATCCATTTTCATGATATAACAGTTCTACTGGTAAGGATGGAGCCGGGATCGCTCAGTCGGTATAGCGACTGGCTACGGGCTGGACGATCGAGGGTCGGAGAATAGGAGACACGTGACCACAACGTTACATAGGTAACACGCTACATATGCTTATTATCAAAGTACACGTAAATAATGCAACAATTTAAAAGACATCAAGAATATGTCACTCACTAAAAATGTATTTTAATACTTTATGATGTTAAAATCATTAAAAATGTCAATCTATCTTCTTCTTCTTCTTCTATCTATATAAATTAAAATGTAAATGTTCGTTTGTTCAAGACCCTAAATCGCCGAAAGTTCTTCACCGATTGCTTTGAAATGTTGATATAACTTTGCATTCGAATACGCGCGTGTTTTTATATACCTATTATATAGGTGTCACACCTGTGACAGGTATATATATGGCGTATATCTATTTGCGTTCACTTGTTCGGTCTACGGCAGGAGAGGGGATTCAAAGCAGAGCCGACCCGTGTTAGGGGAGGAGTGGTGGGTATACAGACTTGAAACTTCCCTTTTCTGCCGTCGGAAAATTATACCCTGAAGATGATGGCAGCACGTTCCTCCGAAACAGTGGTAATTTTTTACCTGGCTACACTACGTCGCAACCCAAAAGACACCAGTCTTCAGGTTGTTTAATTGTACGCCGAAGTTCCCCTCGCGTAAGTACGACCGAAACCTTAAGCTGAATCTCTCTGTAGTCACTCCAGTCGATCCCACGGTCGGCTAACTTCCGACTCATCGTTCTGAGAATTAGAACTGTTCCCTGGATCACTGATGCTGCGTACCNCCCCCCCCCCCGCGTCGCGGCCTTGCGCTAGTCAGGGAGAGGAAAGATTCAGTGACGATTTATCTATTGTGTATACCAGCGGAGGCCACAACGGTTAGGGAAAATTTTACCAGTCCTACGTTAAAATATTATTAACCCTCTTCGCGCTACACACGTGTAGATACGTCCTTTCATGTCAGGCTAAACTAGGTCAAGTTAGGTTACAGGCGTAGGATACATATACATCTTCTGATTTGTTCTGTTAGGTTAAGTTAGGATTTGAAGTTCTCATAACGGTGATTATGAAAAGTTATATCTCCTGGGATACAGTACCGGATTACACGCCGGTATATGCCAGAAGATAGAGCTCTTTTTTTTTAATTTTAGGCTACATTGTCTGCTTCTGGACTTTTTCCATCGTCCGGAATTCTAGGTAATAGAGTACACAACGTTTCGGAAACTGGATCTGTTTCCGTCTTGAGGTGAGAAAGGAACACACCTACTCAGTTGAGCCCCTTAGAAAGAGCCAATCTCAATCACTGGACAACTCCTGTTAGATTTACCCAGATATTCTGACACGAGTTGTCCAGTGATTGAGACTGGATCTTTCTAAGGGGCCCAACTGAGTAGGTGTCTTCCAGTTTCCGAAACGTCGTGTCCTCTATTACCTAGAATTCCGAACGAAGGAAGAAAGTCCAAAACCCCTGTAATTCTGTGTGTCATCCACCATCGTCAGAACCCTTCAGAATCTACTGCATTATCTGGTTAGATGAAGTTAGGCTAGGCTATATGTGTTAGGCTACAAACATGCATTATGCCCTTTGAACCTTGTTTTTGTGAATTTTTTTATTGCTAGTGGGGTGGGACTAAGTCCCTTG